>NC_142091.1:21940934-22540934 GCF_054644295.1 Miniopterus natalensis
CCATTGCTGTGAATTGAGAAATGGGTGCTCGTGCAACTGTGGTGAGTGTCCGAAGATCTGAGCTACATGTTTGTACGGCTTGCTTATGCCCTCTGGTCCTGTCTACTCTTTATCCTGGATATAGGATTTGCATCATTCAATGCATTGCTCTTGGGGTTTATATGACCTTATGATAGGACCCAGCTCATACTGGACAATTCTTGATGTATATCATTTGGCATTCCATGGTCAAACATCCTTTTAAAAAAATATTTCAGTTCAGACTTTTACATCTTAGGACGGAGTGAGAATTTCTATTTATTTCTATTTATTTTAATATATCTTTATTGATTTCAGAGAGAGGAAAGGAGAGGGAGAGAGAGATAGAAACATCAATGATGAGAGAGTCATTGATCAAGCCCGCAACCGGGCATGTACCCTGACCGGGAATCAAACCCCGATCGCCTGGATCCCAGGTCGACGCTCAACTGCTGAGCCACGCCCGGCTGGGCCGCAGTGAGAATTTCTAAACTGCTCATGTATTAGACTGGAAACCTAAAGTCTTCCTGTGTTCTTTCCATGGATTCGTCTGAGGACCCACTGCTTTGGTCAGTGGATTCCTGGTGTAAAAGATGAGCTGACTTATGTCCAGGTATCTGTCAAAGGGTCGTGACTTTTTTTTCATGGTGGTTCTTCCCCATCTTTATTGAGCTATGATTGACACAACACTGCATGTTGCATGACTTTTTAAAGGAGAGAATGACCCAGTACCTTCTTCCAAGTCCACATTGTTGATTTATTCTGCTAAGCGAGTTGAATAGTACTGCTTTTAGAGACCTACCTCTTTTACACTAAGGTCTTATGTTCTGTGGACTGTCTTCATAGCTCTGGGAGAGTCATTCTCCCTTGACTGGCTCTGATACCTTGCCCACCATGATTCTCATTGTTTCCCCTTAACTTCTGGCAGTTAATTAGCATCACAGCCTCTATAACTTTGGGATTTTCTCATCTTTATTACAATCTGTGATCTGAGTTTTGCAAGTCTTTCCTGTTGACAGCCCTGGCTAGTAGTTTAGAGCCACACTGAGTATTTTGTGATGCTGGTATCCCTCTCACCAGTGCGTTCATTGTAAGCTTGATAAATGTGGGTCTTCCAGGCCTTCCCATGAAGCACAGTCGTCCATCAGGTCTTCTGGTCACACTCCTTATGCTCACTTCCCTCCGCCTTTGAATTCTTTCCTCTATCATCTGCATTACAACTTTATTTTTTAGAGGCATTGCTTCTTCCATGAGCCATGTTTGTAATGAGTCACACCATTCCACGTTGTCCTGAGCAGGTATGAAATGCTAGATTTTAGGAACGTGCTCCTGAGTCAACAAATTTTATGATCCAACTCCCTTAAAGCAAGCACTCTAAAAATACAATTTCATGTGCACTCCTGTGGTTCCTGCCAGGTAAAGGGCAGCTAAGCATTACAATACATTTGTGGTATAGTCTGTTTCTTTCCAATCAGGCCCAGCTTGTCCTCATTTGGGTTATTCTGTGATAAAAATCATTTATAGGCCAAGTGGGCAAAATAGTGATTTGGAAATTCCTGAAGGGGGCGTGCTCTAGGGTTTTTTGTTGTTTGTATTTTTTTAATGTAAACTTGATTATTTTATTGAAAACTTAAAAATAAATGACTTTATATTTATTGTGAAAAAAATCAATAGTGGATATATTCATTTTAAAAGTTAGTGGATTAAATCTACTATTGCTATTGATTCCTAAGTAATATGATTCCCTGTAATTCATTTTCAGTAGTAAAGGCATATAGCTTATAGATTTAACCTAAAAATAAAAGACTTCTGTTTAAGTCTTTTGGCCAGTTAAATTCTAATAACCCCAAGAGATTGTTACTTTGTAACAAAAAAGCCCCCTCTGCATTGTGTTTCAGTTTAGAGGAAGTACTAGCTCTTACCAAAAATGGGTAGACCAACCACATCCAAGGCTTAGGAGGTTCATGAGATTCACGTGTCAAGGTCTCATCTTTCTCAACCAGAGCTCTGATCTTGGCATGATAAACTTACTTGGCTTAGGTACTTAGCTGTTTTGAAGTTTAACCACAGTTCCGATCTTGGTTTTCTGCTTGCTCTGCCCTCTCCCTGCAGGAGGTTAGAGGTTCTTTATATGCAACCAAGGTGACCCTCAGGCTTCCCCTCCTGGCTTTCAAATGTCAGTTTCTTTACCTCAGATGCCCCTTGTCTCTTTAGAAATCATTAATCATGCTTAGCAGTGATTCTCTAATACCACTGCCTAATATCTACTAGTTCTTTCATATGTCTCAACAGCCAGACAAGTCAGTTAATGCATTCCCTTCCACCCATACACCGTCATCATTTCCCTCTGGGTTCAGCAGTAGAACTGCCACCTTGTGCCAGGGACTGTCTGTACTCCAACTACCAAGAATGATGGAGTCTTTATTGCCAGCCAGGTGGCTAGTGATTTAGCTATAAAACCGTATCACCTGCATTTTTCAACTGCTTCTGGTTAAACTGTCACAGATTAGGTTTGCCAGAAGCAGATGTGGAGACAGGATTTGTAAGCAGATGCGGTGACGGAGTTTGGAGTGCCGTATATTTACCAGTGATCAACACCTGTGAGAGGGAGGCGTCCAAGGCAGGAGCAGGCAGAGCAGAATTGGCACTATAATGCAGGATCAGCAGTCTCACCCAACAGCTCTGAAGTAGACCCTTCTGAATATTTTGGGGGGGAGGGTCCAAAATTACTGGGCTGTTATGCCTCTACCTCATTCAGTCACCGAATGCGGGCTGCCCTGGGAAGGGAGGGACATTGGGTAAGATAGCCCTCTGCAGCTGAGGCAGAGCCTCAAGGAACTGACAGCTGGACACTGTGTTGACACTCGTCCCTCAGGAAGGCACCCTTGAAGGAAGATCTGGGTGGCAGGCCCCTGTCTAGCACAGATAGTTAGTTACCACCTCTAAGTGCAGCTAAGGGGCTAGGATACAAGAAGCAATCTAGAAAATCTCAACATGTACAAACAAGCAAACAAGCCAGGAGAATTTATTTTTCTAATAGTAAAAATGCTTGTTTTTTTTTTAAAAAAGCTCATTTTTGGAAGCAATAGAGTCTGATTATTAAAAAAAATAATATCCGCTCTTGAGTAAACAACCTTATGTTATTTTTACTCATTCCTGAAGATCCAGCTTTAGCGTGTGTTGCCATGTGGGGAAAGGAATCTAACTTCAGAAGTCGTCTTTACCCAGAGGATTATTTTTGCAGTGAAAATTGCTAAGCAGATACCACAAACTCTTCAAATTGTTGCCTTTTGTAAAACGTTTTACTCATTGACAGTCCTTGGTTATTCAGTGGAGTTATTTTCTCCATTATTTTCACAACTTTCGTTTTTATATATTTAAAAACAATGTCCTTAATGTTCTATATTCTTTTTAATAGATAGTAACTTCTTAACTGTAGCATTGTTGATGGATAGCAAATTGGAGTGTGAACTTTAAAATGAAAAGAGGAAAACCCACGGTATACCAGCAGACTATTTCAGACATGCTTAGTAAGGGTTAAATCAGTCAGAGGGGTTTTTATTGTCATTCTTAATATGTGAAGAAGAGTCAGAACATATTGAACACCTTTCACCGAGCAAGTGTCACCTTATTGATGTGCTTGTTTAAAACTCACTGTAGGAAAACATTCGTAACCTCTTCAATAAAAATTTATTACTAACTTAGCTTTTACATAATCATAAAGTCATTTTTTTTAATGTTTAACATTTTTAGAAATGATAGCGTAGCTGGCACTGCATCCATTCCTGAGGCCCTGTCTCCAGGACTGTCCAGTGTTCAGAACCCACAACTATCTTCCGTTCTTATATTACATAGGACATAGAATTGTTCAGTGATCATCTCTGACACGTAGAAGCCGAGCCTGGAATAAGACTTTTTAGTTCAACATCATTAGGAATTTTTTGTGACATATATTTGGGAAAATCTGGTAATACCAATATCTTGAAGGCATCTATGAAGTCTAAGTTTTTTGGTGAGAAACTGCTTCTTGGGAAATGCCTTGGGGATTAATGGAGGAGTATTAGCTATGCCCTGGAATCATTGTGGCCCCAGAGATGATTTTTGGCTCTCAACAGAGGCTCTCTGTATTTTTGCTTGTAGCTACCTTTTATCAAGTTTAACAAAACAAAGACTATCTGCTTAAAAATGATACCGCTATATATCTTTCCATGTTCTGTCCCATGAGCGCGCATGTCAGACGTTCTGGAGCTCTGTCTCTCTCCACGTCGAATTGGTCGTTTGGCCCATTCATTCATTACTGCATGCCAGGTGCTGAGCACGATAGTAAAGGTATAAATTATATATTAAAACTTTTCAGATTACATACTCTACCAAAGGAGACAACCATTTACCAAATATGACAATACAATACAACTATTGAGAGTAAAATGTGAGAAATAAATATGGAAGCTTGAGTAGATAGCAACACTGAGAGGGTTAATGAAAGACCCACAGAGAAGATAATTTAAGCTTGGTCTTATATAAATGGGATATAATCCGCGGGTGGGGTGGGGAGGAAAAGGTTATCTTCATTATATAGAGGAGCTAATACAAAGGGAAGAAGAAATTTGAAATAATGCCCTGTTTGTGAGAGAGTAGCAAGCTTGTTTGTGTACTATAAGGTTGCTTTAACTCAAATGAAACTACTTATTTGCATTATCTCTGGAAAAAAACAAGGTATTTTGAAGTATTACCAAAAATTAGAAGATAATATCTATACTTCACAATCAGAGTGTATTGTACAAAAAAAAAAATTCCCTAAATATACATATGGACAAGTGTTTGTACATTTCACCAGGAACTAGGCAAAGATTGTGAGACACAAATCCTATGATACAGGAAATAATAGTTAAGGAAATTGAGATTGTGTCATTTGAATTGGATTGTATTAGGTAGGCCATTGTAAGATAGCTATTTTCAAACAATAAGACAATGATTGCAAGAGAAGGGGGTTATTGATGGAATATAGTACTTTCTGAATTACATCCAGTATTTCTACTTCACATTATTGCTATCTCAAGCCAAGTATTTATAAACTCCATAGGGATAACTTAGAATGAAGATATTTTGTTGACTCCTCTTGAATGTTCTCAACAGAAGTCAAAGCCAATGAGCAATGTGAATTATCCTATAAAATTTCTGCTCTATTTTGTTTCATGCTAGAGTTCCTTTAGGGAAAGCAATAGCTATTCCTGACACGGGCCCTTGAATACTCAAATGCTCTAGGGAGCATTGACCATTTAATAAGTCCAAATCTGCTTGGGACTACCCTTTCCCATTTCTGATTCTGCTTGAAAATGCTGCCTCTGAAGTACTGAAGTCACCCACTCACAGAAGCTGTGTCACCCTCAGATAGCTGAGAAGGCACCAGGGCAACCCTGAGAAAGTGTAGTGGTGCTGCATACATTTCTTTTTTTATTAAAAATTTTTAATATTGACATTATTACAGGTGTCCCCCTTCCCCCCCTTTGCCCACCTCTACCTACCCCCCAACCCCCCTCCCTAGGCCTTCACCAGATTATTGTCTGTGCCCATGCGGTGTGCATGTATGTTCTTTAGCCAGTCACCCCCACCCCCTCCCGTCATGCCCTGGCCAGTCTGTTCCATGTATCTGTGCTTCTAGATACTTTAAAAAGCATCAAGAGCTTAAATCAGATAATCTTTTACAAGACCTTTAGATAAACTGCAAGAAGAGAGAGGAGCTAAATCTTAAATATTTTATTGCTTAGCTTGACTCTGCTGATTCACCATGCATTCAGGGTAATGGGTCTTGGCATCAGCCTAAAGATTTTCAGTGGCTGCTGATTCAGGTTATAACAGGACATGATGTTCCAGCATGAAAACAAATTAAAATTATATATAAAAAAAAACAGGGTCAAGGAATTAAGAACAAAGCACTTCAGGACTTAAGGTGGCATGTAGATTCATCAAATTTCAGGGCTGCAAAGGAACTTAAAGATCATCATGGATAAAAATACCACATTTATCTGCTTTAAGTGGCTGGTTTTGCTCTTATGCATCTAGGAGACTGCATAAGCTATTAAATAACACAAAAGGCTATCCTTTCTTGTTAGGAAAAGTTGGGTATAAAAATTCACCCCCATGATTTAAATTTATTAAGCAAAAGTATATATCCAAGTAGAAGGTATATATTCAAATACTGTGCTTAAGGATAGTATTTGCTTGCTAAATCAGAACAGTAATGCCTAATTGATTAATCTGTCATGATACAGATTCTGAAAGCCTTTGGGGACACAAAAAAGATAAAATACTGAATTCTGGAAAATAGGGGAATCAAAGTTATATGAGATTTAATCATTGACTAAATAGATGTTTTCTGGCAAGTGCTTTGTGTCTGGTAACATTCTAGACCCCTGGAGATTCTATGGGGAGCAAAAACGCATAGGTTTTCTCCTCTCACAGAGGGTACTGCGTGGTCCTTTGGGGGAATAGATAGATGATAGGTAGGTGGGTAGATGGATATATGGATGATAGATTAGATAGATGATAGATAGATGATAGATAGATAGATAGATAGATAGATAGATAGATAGATAGATAGATAGATAGATGATAGATAGATGGATGATGGGACCTTTGTTCTTGAACTTAATTCAGTCTGGAAGGGTGTTCAAGAAGTGATTTGTCTGAAAACTGAATAATTGTTTTCCCATTAAAAATAATGTAAATTGAATTAATCCATTCCAGACCCCCAAATGATTCCCTGTTTCAACCTTTCTTATATACAGTACGACATGAGGTTTAGTGGTAAACTGACTTATACACATGCATTCTCTCCTTTGTCACCTGAGAGACGTGTGACTGATCAGCGTAAAAGGATTGTCGGGTTATGAACCGAAGTTTTGTTTGATGACCAAGACATTGTTTCTGTGAACAACTTGGTCAAGAACTGAATTGTTGGAGATCGGAGACATTCAAGAACCAAGGTCTGACTTGTAGATGATAGATAGATGATAGATGAGAGGTGGATAGACAAGATTATAGATAGATAAGATAAAGGTCACACACATGAATGTATAATTTAAAACTGAAAGAAGGAAAGGAATGAAATAGTTAATAAAATAATCTGGCCAAGATTTGGGCTAGAGAGGGACATCTCTGAATAAGCAGTGCTTAATCAGGCCTGAAGCATAGCCCAAGTGTAGTGATGAAAATGGGCAGATGCTAACTAGATCAAGTGCAATGGTCCTCCGTCGTTGACCTGACTCTTTCCTACCCTCAGATTCACCTCGAGCCACCCTCTCACTTGCTATTTGAGAAGAAACACTTGACTGAGTGTTTGCAGAGGAAAGGGGGCCATGGTGTTGAAATAGGACTGATAAGTAAAGATGATGAAAGGCCTTTGAGGACAGTCTGGTATTTTGGAAGCCATTGAATAATTTATGAATAGTGTGAGTTTAGTGAGAATATATGAAGAGGTTAGATTTTTGGGGGGATTATCCTGCCTTCAAAACACAGAAGATGAGTCATGATACTCAATCTATTTGGAGGTTCTTAGAATTTCCTTGTGTGATGTAACATCATAACACTTCACAGGTTAATAAGACATACAGCATGTGCACATGCACACACACACACACACAACCCCACAGACCCACATATACGCAGAGTTAGGCACAGGATGCCCAAATTACAAACATCATAGCGACATGTACAAATAAATTTACTCTAGGCAAGAAGAATCCAATGTAAGAACATCAGATAAGTTCAGTTACTGAAAGTTTTCTGGAGTTGTTACTGAAGTATTGAATGAGAAATAGCAAAAACCAAGAAGGTTCTGCATAGATACAGATATGTTCCCTACACCCCTCAAGTTCAAAAACCCAAGTTTTCAAAATTACAACCTAACCAGTTTAACATATGATTGGATATCCTACACTCTATTTCTCTTTCTTTTCCCCTCTCTTTCCATGTCACCCCCCTGCTAATTGCCTCTTCTGAGGTGACCATCATGCCAACTGTCAGACCTTTGCTTAGGAAATGATGCTCTAGAAAAGGTGTCATTTTCTTTCAGTTTTTTTTTCAAATACTGGGTTAATTGTTGCACAAAATATAAAATTTACCTGGCATTTTTTATGCGGTACATATAAAATAATTTAATTTGTTTTTTTATGGCAACATATGAGAAAGATGATATTATACTCATCTGCAAGTAAAAGAATCAGACTCAGGAAGTTTAAATTACCCACAGGCCCACCGCTAACGTGAGAGGTGTTTCAGATCCGTTGTGTTTGCTCCAAAGCCCATAGTCTTTTACCTGCCTTAAGCTCATCAGAAACTTAAACAAAATGCCACTTATTCTAAGAACAGGTATTCCTTGGTGGAATTCTTGGCACTGCATGTATTCATATGCTGAAAATAATCTTTTTATTAGAATTCATAGCAACTTAGTATTGAACATATCTGGATTCTAGATCGAAAGCAACAGTAACAAAAATAACAACAGTAACAGTTGGACACTGTAATGGAATGATCATGGCATTCAGTGTCTTTCAGTTTTGAGTTACAGTTAAAACTGGGTATGGCTGTGTTAAGGTACAGCCCGTCGGGATATTAAGTAAAGAACCATTAATGGTAATTAAGTGGCCATAGATAAGACGCAAAATTAGCGAGCTGTCATTTGCTTTGGAAAGGACAGGAACTTTTGTGTCCTGACCTGCTGACCTTGCTCATAAATCAGAGATGTTTAAAAATGTCCTTAGTATATTATACATTTTATTAATATATTTATTTACATGCATTTGTTTTATTTCTTCTCAATACATGAGCTTTTTGATTGAGTCTTGCTAATCTTAGTTTTTCGTCTAGTATTTATCCCAGTATATCACAAAGGGCCAATAATGTTTCTTGAAATCAGTTAAATATATCATGAGAAATCACTGATAAACTAGTTTAGATATATGTTTTTAATCATCCACTTATTACATATATGCTTATAAGTATAGGTATGGATAAATGTGTCCCTTTTTGGGAAGCATTTAGATGACATGGAAAGCAGATGTTCCTTTCTTTTACTCTTCTTTAGCTCAGGGACTTTGGAACCATCATTTTTTTTGTATTTTCCTTGGGGCCTTCAGAATTTCAGTGTGATTCTTTGTTACTCATGTGTGTTCTGTTACTTAACATATCTCTACACTTAATTTCTTAAGTTGCAGTGTAGAAGTAATTAAATTTCCCATCATCATTCCATGATTACATGTAACCAGGTTCACCATATATTATGTTTACAGATATGCCAAACATGTGTATGACTCTCACAGATTTGGGCTCAAACATGCTCTTTTTCATACATTGCCATTACTCTCAGGCTGTGGCCAGTCTCATGTTTCTCAGTTATTTGGTAGTAATGTCTTACCAATGAAACGGAACCGTGTGACATTTAGAACAGTGACCTACAAGACAAAGCCCCTTAGGACTCCCTCGCCCTCTGTCTGGTCCCTGATGTCTAAGTACTTTAACCCTCAGCCGTTAATCGTTTATGTCCACAATTTTTATCGACTACATTGCTGCTGTCAGTGCCAGGTATTTCAAGTCTTCAGAGAGAACGTAAAATAATACGAAAAGCAAAGCTGATTCTCTCTAAGCATATTCAAGAAAAATGTTTTCAGTTATAGCTTTTGGATAATTCTTCACGAAAGCCTTATGTGAATGAACAATATGATTCAAGCTGACAACAGAGACACTAAGTATAATTAATTGTTTAAATTATGTTGAGCGTGCCACGTGACAGGGAGAAACAACCTGTGTGTGAATGGGTAAAAACTATGCTAAATAGAGGATGATCGGAGGTGGTTAAATGTCGCCGTTCCCTCGGCGGTGCTCTCGGTTATATGCACTGGGAGCTCGCTGCTCTCTATCCTGAGACATAATCTTTACTTGCAATTTTCATTAGACATTTTGCTCACCTATTTTGTTATTTTTCCAAGGTTTGTGTTTCTTGATATTGCCATTATCAGTTTCAAAAAATGAAACCTCATTACTTTGAAGTGTGAAATACAGGAAATAGAAGACCTTGAGTCAGCCACTTTATGATTATCTAAGTATTTTATTAAAATGCTGTAGAGCCCGGCTGGGCGTGGCTCAGCGGTTGAGCGTCGACCTAGGATCCAGGCGATTGGGGTTCGATTCCCGGTCAGGGCACATGCCTGGGTTGCGGGCTCGATCAATGACTCTCTCATCATTGATGTTTCTAGCTCTCTCTCCCTCTCCTTTCCTCTCTCTGAAATCAATAAAGATATATTTAAAAAAATAAAAAATAAAAATAAATAAAATGCTGTAGAATATCTAGTGGAGAAGCAAAACAGTTTCTTCAGATTACACTGTTCACACTAATAGCAGTTTAAGAAGACTTTACTGAATAAAGCTTATTCTTTCTGTTTGTTTTAATGTCTCCAGTTTTTAAAGATTTGTCTTATTTCTGGTTTTTATCTTCAAGTGTTAATTGGCTAATGAATTTATCCTGTACTCATATTCACTGAATATAGCTAGCAGTCGTTTTTATTAGTATCTCATTCACTGCATGCAGGTAATGACTGGTACACTATTAGAAAAAGTGTTTTATTCCCTAAATAGTCAATTTCTGCAAACAGAGAACATTTTAAACAAATGTGATTATCTGTTGATATGTGTTAATTGTGTTTTGTGCAATCATACTAATGTAGATAATACAAAAACACACACAAACCAAACAAAAAGAAACAGTTTTCCACAACCCAAAATAAGGATGCTTTTCCTCCCTCCCCCCCCCCCCCCCCTCCCCCTCCCTTCCTTCTCCCTAGTAACATTTTTGTTGCAAACCAAACAGTGATTTTCACTTTTTTACATCAATTTTCTTATGTCAACCAGTGGTAGTTGGTGCCAATTAAGTGCCAACAAGAACCCCCACGTTGGGGTGCAGTGAAGAAAGAAACTTGAGCGAGCAGTGGCAAGCATGGCTGTGAAAACAGGCTGCTGTGGGTAGCTGGGAAGCCCTGCAGTGCAGCTGAGAAAGCAGCAGGGCCGAGGCTGCCCTGGCCCCCCTCAGGCCCTGCAGCTCTGTGCAGGGTGGAAAGTGCACTCTCCAAGCGGAGGGGAGCTGCCTTAGACCGATGGGTACAAGTCCCTGACCTGGTTCCCGACTGGCAGTCCTCATGCAAGAGGGGACCCCAAATCCTCTCGGACTGATTGGTCAAAATAGAGCTGCTCTGCTGGTGGGAGCTGGGGCTCCATTTGGATGGGGGACGATGGGGGACATCTCAGGCCTGTTGGTTGGACTAGGACTCCGGGCAGTCGCCCCAGGGCTGGCTCAGGTGGCAGAAATCCTGGCAGGGAGCAGCCCAGAGCAGGGCAGGTAGTTTACGGGAGGGGCAAGTGTTCAGGACAGACGCAGGCCTCTCCCCAGTGGAGCCTGCCTGCGAGGCCCTGTGCAGAAATGACTGCCAGGCTCTGCTTTTCTTGTTTTCTTTCCTTCCCTTTCTTCTTCTTTTTTTTTTTTTTTTTTTTGAGGCCCGGTAGCCACCAGGAGCCATGCTTACTGCTCGGGGTTCACATTTAAAATCTACATAAAGTGTCAAAGAAAAGAAATCTTATGCAGGAGACCCAGAAACTTTCACACAAACACCATGTATCGTGACAAAGGTTAGATTTCTTTTCCCTAGCCTTGGTATGTTCAGATTATCTAAGCAATAAAAATAATTGTGAACCTGAATTCTAAGTGTTACTGCCTATCTAATAATATTGCTATTTCAAAAAGTATTACTGATCTGTAGCCTTTAGATTCAGATAGGTCAAACCCCTAGTCACCCAGAATTCCTTTCAGATCCTGGCTCTGTCACATTTTGGATAAATTTGCCCTATGGAACTGCTTCAGAGAGTATTAATAACTGTAAAATGGGGGCCTGGCCGGTGTGGCTCAGTTGGTTGAACCTCTTCCCAGCGATCAATGTTTCTCTCTCTCTCTCTCCCCCTGCTCCCTTTATTTCTCCCTAAAACATATTTTTAAAAATAACTATAAAGTGGGACTAATAATATTTAACTTATAAGGCTGCTCGTGAAAGTGAGAATTCTTATATTAAAACACTTGGAACATAATAGATGTTCAACAAATTCTAGTGTATGGGATGATTTATGATTATTAAGTGGAGTATAATTGAAAATATTAGTCTGTTTTAATACCTTTTCTATTTTTCTATTTGATTTTATATATACTTTATAGGTAAATGGCACTAAGCTGCTGTTTCCAGTAGCACAAATAAATGAGACTCAAGATAGTAGTAGTTGGTGTGTTAAACAATATTGTTTTGATTCTTTTATTACTTTCGTTAGCCGGAGCCTCACAATTTTCTGTAGTTATTATCCAGGGAATAAAGAATGTATTTATAA
Source organism: Miniopterus natalensis (assembly GCF_054644295.1). Lineage (NCBI taxonomy): Eukaryota > Metazoa > Chordata > Mammalia > Chiroptera > Miniopteridae > Miniopterus > Miniopterus natalensis. The sequence goes on from NC_142091.1 coordinate 21,953,373, forward strand.
AGTCAATTTGAGGAAAATCCTAAGGTAATTATTAAATAATGATAATCATAATTTTTGTTTTATCTTTAATTATATATAGTACAAATATGTACTTTGTTATAAATTTTAAATGTCCCTTGTAAACAAAGCTGTTTTATTTTCTGCCTTTATGCTCTCATTACTTGTTTATTTCTCTGTTTTTTTATTAGGTATGACAATTTTATAATTTAAGAAAGATATGTACATCTATTGATCATCCTATTGATCTATTTTTTAATCTTTTAATCAAAAGATTATTCTGATTAAAACTTTTTTCTCTTTCTCTAGCTACTATACTACAAATTTCAATTTTGAATTTACTCAGTATGTTATATAAACATATTCCTATTTTATGAAAATATTAGTACTATTTTACCTTGATTATTCATTTAAATATATTATAAATGTATTTCAATCTTATAAAAATATAATTTTGATAAACTTTATATAGTTATGTTTAGTGGATGACAATAATTGTTTCCAGGAATAAAAAAAAAAGGAAAATCTAATTATCCTACAACATTATATATTTTCTAGGTAAGCTTGCCACTGTTTTAAATAAATTATTTCCTTAGGAAGAGTTTAAAAAGCTGCATTTTAGGGATAAAGGTGTGCACATTTTTTTATTGATTTCAGAGAGAGGAAGGGAGAGGGAGAGGGAGAGAGAAACAGCAATGATGAGAGTCATTGATCAGCTGCCTCCTGCACGCCCCCGACTGGGGGTGGAGCCCGCAACCGGGGCATGTGCCCTGACCGGGAATCGAACCCCGATCGCCTGGGTCCTGGGTTGATGCTCAACCGCTGAGCCGCGCCAGCCGGGCTGCTTTTCATGTTTTAACTATCAGTTTTGCGATTGCACTAATGGGAGAATTAAGGTTGGTCCTAAGTTTTAGTCGGCTTTGTCACTGGGAATGTTTTACTTTTTCTTTGGTATGGTTTACTTTGGTTTAGGTTTTGGTTGTTTTTTAAGATACAAAATATACATTTATATTATTATGGTAATGGTAATTAACTGATAGAGAAAAGTTGATGTAGAGCTGGAGGAAAGCAATGAGTGGTAATATCTTTGCATGACTGGTGCCAAGAGGGAATGGAATACAAGTCATAAGCAAAAGGGTTGTCCTTAGACAGCTGCAGAGACACCAGCAGACACCGAGGGAAGGGAAGGACCGAGGGTTCTAATACAGGAGATTTGTTCATGTGGTAATCAGCGTCGGTGGCACCTGCCTTTCCCTTTTCTCTGGCCTTTGCTCATCTTAGCCAGCGGGTTTTCATGGGGTTAGGTTGAAAGGCCTCCCACTTACTCTCTCTTAGGCTTTTTTCCTCTTGTAAGTTTCAGGTAAGTCTTTCAGGCTCTTTCTCTTACGTTTTCTGAATGACGATGGCCATCATATAGAGTGTCTTCTACTAATATGGATATTTCTACCTTATCTATGTATTTTCATAGCTCTAAAAAGCACCTAAGAGTTAAATGTGTGGGCTTAAGTAGCTACCTCGAATCAAACTTGTTGAATGCATATTTATGTTTCCCCAGGGGGGCTCAGTGAATATGAATTTCGGTGAATCGTAGTGAAAGCTAGTCTGTCTCGGCAGGTGTGGGATCAAGCCGGCAGCCTTCTAGCGACTGGGGCTTTGAGCATTGTAGTTCACATTTTTGCATCTTGGTTCCTCCGTATGTAAAACATAGTGGTTTAGCTTGATAGGTCTTTAAAATCTCTACCAAGCTAAACAGGTATTTCTGGAGCTGGAGAATAAAATGAGGTTTGACGCTATCACACTCCGCCCTGCTGTCCATTCCGTATGGAATTTGGTAAATAAACCAACTGCAATCAAACGGAATTTGTAAATGAATATCTGAAGGTAAATTTTGTGCCAACAGTCAGAAGATTGTAGTTTGAACTATATTGTTAATTGGTCAAATATACTCTAGTTTGTAATTACCTCAAAATGAGACCATCTGTTAAATGAATGGAAAAAATAAAATGTGAGGCAAACATAGCCCTTCACTCTCATTATTTCTGAAACATTTTGGAAGGCGTTAAGCCATACAACTTGCAAATCTCTGGAGCAAAATGACCACCAATTCAGACTCTAACATTTTCAGTCATTATGCACTGAAGAGGTGCACATTTATATAAACATAATTATAATTTCCAATTTCTTCAGAAGAGTAGAAAACATATAATTTGCTGTAATTTTTAGAATGAGAGCAAATTGCCCATATTAGTTTACTTAATAGCATTTTAATGTGTTTCTAACAAGGAATAATTAATTTTACTCCAATATTTACAATAAAATACTCGTTTGTCTTTTATTTCAGTTTATAATGTAAGGCAGGGGATGGGGTCTCATTCACTAATTTAAGCTTTGCTTAAGCACAGATCCATGAACAGAAGAGCACGCTATAAGTTCTTTCCTTGGTGATTAAAACAACCTCTGAAAGCCAACGTGAAGTAAAAAATTATAAAGTACACTCAGTCATGAGATGTGAGCTCTTGACCTGGTCACTCAGCAGTCATCTCACTGAAAGCTCGCTGCTTTTTAGTAACCTTTGTTTTCTTAAGTTTTAAATGTTTATTCAACCTGTATGGTTTTTCATTCAATTTTAGATACCAGTGGTTTTTCAGGGGTATGGAAAGGCCCATTTACTACTAGGATTTCATGGGCCAGAAGTCCAAGTCAAAACAAACCTGTTTTTCATTTATTATGAAGGACTGCCTCAATATTTAGAGTGATTTTTTTTCCCTCAGTTTTTTTACCTTATGCAACTGCTTAAATTAACAATACAGGATTTGATGGCTCATTATTTCTTAAGCAGAGGAGTACTAATAACCCCCCAACCCCCACCAAGTACGAAAAGGGAGCAGTTCTTTCCTTTAAACCGAAAGGTGCAGAGGGCTGGGAGATGAGGAGGTTTCTGGTGAGCAGGGCATTGCTGCATTTATTCCAAGATTCATTTATTCTTAACTCTAAGGGAAAATTAATGTTCCATGGCCAAAACTGATGAAATTGGCTGTTCTCATTATTTTTTCAATGTCCACTATAGACATACAAGCAATTGGCATAAGCATTCTTAGAAGCTATCCTCTAGCCATGAGAAGTGACTATGAGTCTGTCGGGTTCTTAAATTCCTTAAGGTTAGAAAATTTAACATGAGAATATCTTATTCTACTTCCTAAGAAATGGAAACTGCCGTTTAATATTTCATCCTACTCTAATTTTCTAAACATTCCTCCCTTTTAATGAAGAATAATATTTCTAAACAGGGACATAAAATGATTTTTTAATTCATTTGATTCATTATGATTCAATTGCACTAGAAAAGCTTATCATTTAAGAGTCACTATTTCAACAAAAAATTAACTTTAAATCATTATCTTCAGTGTGACTTTTGTGTCCAGATATTGTTAGTTTAGTATGGATTAATATTAAGAAAAATTTAAATTTATAATTTTATTTGTAAATTTATTTTATATATTTTTAATTCAAAATTTCTTAATTACAGATAATATTCAATATTATGTTAGTTTCAGGTGTGCAGCATAGTAAACATTTATATAACTTATGAAGTGATCCCCTTGTTTATCTTCTATATTTGAGGTTCAAACCGTTAAACTTGAGTTTATAATACTGTTATGGACAACAACTCTTTAAAATCATACAATTTTATAAGAAGCTTCTGAAACATACCTTATTATAGTAATCTGATAATTCAAAACCCTCCGTTCAAAGAAGGAAAATATAATGAAAAAGTGTTGACTGTTCTTGTGTTTTAGTAGATAGTACATTGCTCTCTCTCCCCTCTCTCTTAATAAACACTGACATCATATGGCAAATTTTTAATTTTTAATCTCCTGAATTATCCAATTACTTTGGATGTTTTATGAAATTAAACAATATATATTCAGGTAAAATTCTAAATGATGACTACAATTATGATTATCACATAATTTTTTCTCTCAAATCAATTACTAGGCAATTACAAATGCTGAAAATACAATTTTCAAAAGACAAAACCATGATTCACATTCAAATATGAAATAATGTCTGTCAAATATTTAATTCAACTTAGTAATTAATAAGGGACTCAAATAATGAGAGTTAATAATACATTGCTGGTTTAGATATAAAACTGATAATGTCCAACAGTGCCATACTCTTTGGGATTGTTCCACTGGACAGAACTTAGTTGTATCTCTATTGGGAAAAAAATGCACAGAGTAAGTAAATTCTGTTTCTACAAAATTGTAAGATAACCTAGAAAACAGAAAGTTAAGTCCAGCCCCACAGTGAATGAATTCACAATAAACTCATTTGCCTATCTAATGATTGAATGATTTTATGGCAGAAATTTCTTTCATACCAATTCTAAGACTATTAAAACTTTGGCTATTCATAGAACAAAGAATTGGTGTACTCAAACCTTATGTTATTTGCTGCCCCCAAAGAAGAAACAGGCATTTAATAGAATTTTTACCCCAAATCACTAAAACCCCAAATGGTGGAGCCTGGTGCATAGTGAAATGTAAAGTTAAGTAGATCTTAAGTCTTCTTTTTTTTTTTTTTTTTTTTTTTTTTTACTGGCCTGTGGCTTTGGTGTCCTTAATGGCTTAAGCCTTGATTTTAGACATAGGTAAAATATGTAAAATGGAAATAATAATAATACCAAAACACATGCTCATGGTGAGGAATAAATGTGAAAATGTTTATAAAACAGTTTTAGGTTATATACTAGCTTTAGTTTATATACTAAACATTCATTAACTATTAGGTTTTTATCCTCAGAAAAATTTTTGTCAAGATTCATACAACTTAACAAAAGGAAGCCAAACGATCCGATTAAAAAATGGGCAAAGGACCTACATAGACACTTCTCCAAAGAGGACATATGGATGGCCAAGAGATATATGAAAAAATGCTCAGTCACTAATCATCAGAGAGATGCAAATTAAAACCACAATGAGGTATCACTTCACCTGTCAGAATGGCACCATCAGCAAATCAATGAACTACAAGTGCTGGCGAGGGTGTGGAGAAAGGGGAGGCCTGGTGCACTGCTGGTGGGAAGGCAGACTGGGGCAGCCACTAGGGAAAGCAATAAGGAGTTTCCTCAAAAGATTAAAAATAGACCTGCCATTTGACCCAGTGATTCCACTTCTAGGAATATATCCTCAGAAACTCTAAACACCAGTCACAAAGAACTTATGCACCCCTGTGTTTGTAGCAGCACAATTTACAATAGCTGAGATGTGGGAACACTCCAAGTGCCCATGAGTAGATGAGTGGATAAAAAGCTGTGGCACATTCACACCATGGAGTACTATGTAGTTGTAAAAAGAAGGATCTTTTATCCTTTGGCAGAGCATGGAGGGAACTAGAGGGATTATGCTGAGTGAAATAAGCCAGTCAGAGAAAGACAAGTACCATATGATCTCACTTATTGTGGAATGTAATAAACGAAATAAACTGATGAACAAAGTGGATCCAGAGACATAGAAGCATGGAACAGACTGAGGGATCTCAGAGGGAAGATGGGGACGGGGGAAGGGGCAGTGGGTGGGGAGAGGTTAATCAAAGAACTTACATGTTTATTAGCATAACCCATGGGCACAGGCATTGGTTTGGGGAAAGCCTGGGGGTGGGATGGGGAAAAATAAAGATTCATTTTCTTACCTAGCAATACATTCAGATCATTTTTGTATTTTTTAATAAGTGCATAAAGTGATTTTTTTTCCCTATTTACTCAAATTTGACATGCAGCTCTTTTTGTGCTTTCAGAACTATGATTAATCTAAGTAAAATATGGTAATGTAAGTGGAGGAATATTGATTAAGATTGTGTCATAGAGGCTTGTTAATTATTGAATTGTTATTTATTTTTGGTGTGTACCAATAGACTACCTAAAATTAAATCTCAAAGTTCTTTGATTTATAATATCCTTTTAGTGCAGCCAAAGGAGTAATATGATTTTATTATTTAATAGCATGTTATTGGTAATAGATGATCTTAAATGTGTGTACTTAAAGACCCAGTTTTTATAGGTTAGCAGATGTTACTATACTTGTGTATCTGAGATTTTACTATAGAGAAAAAGTTAATAGACATATGTATTAATTTGCTAGGGCTACCATAACAAAATGCCACAGACTGGATGGCTTAAATGACAAATTTATTCTCTCACAGTTCTGGAGGCCAGGCAAGCTTAGCTTCTTCTGAGGCCTCTCCCCTTGACTCACAGGTGGCTGCCTTCCTGCTGTGTCCTCACATGGTCTCTTTTCTCCGTGCCTGCTTCTTGATCTTTAATCGCCTCTTCTTATAAGGACACCAGTAGGATCATAGTTTCCATTTCTGTTGAGAAAGATGGCATATCTCAATAGAAGAGACAGTCTCTGAAACCAGGTAGCCTGATATCAAATGCTGCCCTGCCTCTGTTCGCTCTGTCTCTCTGAATAAACTACGTAACTTCCCTGTGCCTCTTGTTCTGTTTCTTCAGTGAAGATAACTATAGTATATACCTACTGGATTTGGTGTGGGAAGGTAAATGAGTTGATTCATACACTACTCTTAGGAGAACATCTATAAGTATGAAATAATTCTCAGATAATATTAGCACTTATTTCCTTTAAGTAATATATCATAAGCAAAAACAATGAACGTCAAATAGAAATTAAAGAGGAGCATAGACATTTATCAGGTTGCATCTGCAGAATATATTGAACATATGTATATATAAATTTGATTGTCTCTTCTTATTCTGGGGTATTATTAATAAACAACTAGAATCTCTTCAGTAATTTATCATCAGGTTGAAATGTGTGTGATCTGATTTGTAAGAACCAAGAGAGAAGAGTCCCTGTTAACTTGCAGTAGAAAAGACTCTGCCCCCCTTTTTTTTGGTATAGTGATTAATTCAACACAACTGCCTTTGAAGTATGTATTACATGAAATTGGAAGAAAATATATATTGATATCCTTTACATAACATTTAAAGTAGTGTAGTGTATTATATTAATATCTGTGGTATTTGGATAAATAATACAGAATTGGATGATTTTGTTCTTCACGGGGCGCTGTCTGCAGTGCGTGATGGCCCTGAATTAACATTCAATATTTAATGAAAAGAATGGGAAGAAAAGAATGGCAGGGAAAACGAATATCTGATAACCGTCCTCAGGCAAACATTAAATTATGAGTTTATAATATTCAGGGGAAAAAAGACTTAAAAATGAATTCTAAAGTAGCTCTTTTAAGATTACATATTAAAAGTTTCCGTATGTTTGCAGTGTGAAATACAACATGACTTAGAGAGTTCTTCGCCCCTCTGACCCTGCGAGTCCATGGAAACTTTGTAGATCCAGCTGCCGTAAATACTCACGATGCCCCTCAGCACACGGAGTCAAAGGCAGAGGTCTGGCTGGCCTTCATCCATATGATGCCACGTGCATATGCTACTTTTCTCCTATTTTGGCCCTAAATTATATTGACAACTTCCCATTTTGCATCAAGTGGTTGTTACTACTCTCATTGGAGTTTACTTGAGAGGTAGAAAACAATCCTGTATTTGTTATACGGGGAATTTAATTCTAACCCTTTGTTACATTACATTTGAGACAGTCTTCTTTTTCATCATCAGAGCTATCTTAATAATTCATACATAAGTGTGGGGAGAAATATTGCTGATGATCCTGAGAAGGAGCAGAACCATGTTTCCTAGTTCCAGCTTATGGCCCTGATCTGACAAGTGAAAATAAAAGGTAAGATTTACTGGCAGCAAAGAATAGCTATGAAATTCATTGGCTAAGAGAATTTGACTTATTTATTTAACTGAGTTTGAAATGAAATATATACTCTAGTGCAAGTGAGGGTCAGGAGGAAATTAAATAAAAGATTGAGGAGTGGAAATATTACCTGAGTGTGACTGAACATCAAATAAACACAATATATATTTACCCAGTTCTCTTGGGATCACTTTATTAAAACAACTCTCTTCTTTTTTAAATGAATATTACTATTTTCTATTGGGAGGAAAAAGAGACTGGCAGGACATTTTTATTAGGGTCTGAAGACATTCTGAATTCATACCATGAAATAGGGATTGTATTGATTTTCCTAATCTGTGTTTTCCTAATTGATAGCATTGCTAGGAGACTCTTTTTCTGTTGATTTACTAAAAGTCCAATACCTATATAGACACTGCTAGTTGAAAGGCAGAAGTCCAAGTTTTATTTATATAAAAGAAGACAAAAGAACTGTAGAAATTATTCACAAGTATCAGGAACATAAACTATACCAGACTACACAAATGAAAGCCACCTTTGGCATAGAAACCTAAACATTATGTCTGATTTCCTTGTAAATTAATTACAGAATGTGATGAATGCATAAGAAGGCTAAATTCATCAAAGGCAATCCACTGTCTTTGTGAGCAGCACGCTCAAGTGCTTGTGCTTTAGTTTGGACCTCACAGCCATACTAAATTTCTAAAATAACTTTCTGTATGGAAAAGAGACCCTAAAAAAAATCCTTTCACCTTAAGCAATTACTTTCCAGTGAGTAGTGTGCAGCTAGATTTTGGTTGAAAAGATTTACACTTATTGTGTTGAGATCTCTTGCAAATATATGAATATCCTTAGGCTTAAAACATTATATACTTTTTTCCCATCTATGAATAAAGTTCTGTTTATTGAGAAAAGAATAAAGACCTGTCATTTTACTTTATTTAAATTTCCTTAGATTTTCTGAGAAACATTTCACATGTAAATATGTACCGATGGTCTTAAAGAATTTCACACAATTAAAAGATGCCCATATCTTATTTTTTTAAGATTTAAAGGTGTATTATAAATTAGTATATAATTCAGTTCTGTCACTGTGAGGAATCCAATATATCTTTTAAAGATAATAGATTAATACAAGTTTTAGAGCATTTTTGTTGTAAAACTTTTAACAAAACAATATTTGTAAAAGCTAAGGTCACCTCTACTTTACACACACACACACACACACACACACACAGGAGTGGGCAAAAGTAGATTTACAGTTGTAAGTATAGGAAACAAAGAGTTTATTTTTGTATTTATTAATTGTTGTATCATTTATTTGTATTGCATCTGTAAACCTACCTTTCCCACCCCTTTATATAGAAAATAAAAATGTGTTTTAAATGTTATCTTTTTAAAACGTTTCAAAAAGTTTGCATTGTTAAATATCAGCATATTATGATTATTTCAATGAGAAAATAATACTGTGTTGGGTATGTGTTAGGAGCACTGTAAAGTGACTGATCTATAGCTATAAATTGGTTCATTCTTAGATAAAATGGCTTTTAAGAGCTGAAATATATGTCCTGTTGCAAAGTTTCACTGCAAACGTACATTTTACTTTGTAGAAATGCATTAAGATTATAAGAGAGTGTTAAATTGTGTAGTACTGTACAATCTAGAGAAGCATTCAGAATATTAGTGATAGAATAGGTACTGGAGGCCAGATAACAAAAATATTGATGGAAAACATTATTCCCACACTAATATCTTTCTAAATGAAATGGCAGTGATGTTCCAATGGAATGGTAGAATATCCAGCAAAACGGCTGAGTGGGAAACTCCAAGTTCTTGCACCCCATGAAAACATGGAAAACAAACAAAAACTCGCTAAAATAACTTAATAGCAACCCCAGCGAACAGTCAAAGGTCTACAGCAACCAAGTGAACAACAATCATAAAAAGCATACATTCACAACGATAGGAAATTTTGTGGTGGTCTTGTTTGCTTTTGCCTCCATACAGGGCACAGTGTGCTCTCAGTTTGGCAGAGGTGGCAGCCCAGTTCCCAAATTCTTCCCTCAGACCAAAGCAGGAGAGCAGCCCTTCTTTGCAAAGTTCTAATCTGTCTGGGGGCTCCTAAGGAATGGTATCTGCTTCGCCTGACTTGTGTATCAGGCAGGGAGTTATAACAGGAAACGCTGCAGGGGACTGCAGACCCACAGATGTTGGGGACAGAAGGTTACTGGTGGAGGCACAAAATGGATCATCTAAGGAACCAAGGAACTCTGGCATAAGACTCTTGGAAAAATAAGATATTTAAAAGCAGCTATGTATATGGGGGAATTGAAAGAGCCACGCACAGGACCAGTCAAAATGCATGTTCACGAAAAACCTGAGAAGGCCTTCTCCCAGGTGCAGAGCATGCCAAGCTAAATAATGAAGGATTGCTACAGCACAGAGCTGCAGAGACTGCGAGAGGAGGCTGCTTTTTTAAAATACTCAGATTTCAACAAAAAATTATAAGGTATATAAAGGCAGTAAATCATGGCTAATTCAAAGAAAGAAAATGTGGCAGAAACTGTCTCATGAAGAACCACAGGCATCAGACTTACTAAAGACTTTGATACATTTTTCTCAAGTGTGCTCAAATAGCTAAGTTGACAAAGAGCTAAGATAAATCAGGGGAAAAAATCACAGCAACTCAGAAATATGTGTCTTGAGGAATTTTAAAATTGGACTTGTTATTTGGTTCATATTTTAGAAAGATAATGCTGGCTACTGTATAGGAAATGCTTTTAGAGGAGGCAATAGGGGATTCCAAGAAACTGTCATAGGTTCATTTTTTCCATCCCAGTAAGGGTAAGAGTTAGAATTGACAGGTGTTACAGAACCAGAGTCAGAAGAAGAGAACAGAAATAAGGTATATGTATGATACACTTTAGCTGAGTTCTAAGGAAGATAGTTCTTGATAAATGGATAGATATTCAGTTATGTGAGAACTGAGTGTACAATGGCTTTTGGAGTAGAGAAAATTCAACGTTATATATGAAATATTATTAGACATCTAAGTGGAGATGTCAAGCAGATAGAGAGTTATGTATATGATCCTGGAGCTCAGGAAAGATCTTGGCTTCAGATACAGTGTATTGATTAAATTTAAAAGTATAAGAATGTATGATATCACTTAGGGAGAAAGTGTGAGGAGAGACAAGAAGTGTCCCCAGGTTGTTCTCCAGAACAGTAACATTTATCTGTTATTCTTAAAAGTTAATAAAAAGATTGTAGCCCTAGCCGGTTTGGCTCAGTGATTAGAGTGTCAGCCTGCGGACTGAAGGGTCCCAGGTTCAATTCCGGCCAAGCGCACATACCTGGGTTGCAGGCTCGATCCCCAGCCCTGGTCAGTGCATGAGCTGGAGGCAACCAATTGATGTGTCTCTCTCACATCAGTGATTCTCTCTCTCTCCCTCCTCCCCGCACCTTCCACTCGCCCTGAAAAGCAATGGAAAAAATATCCTCCAGTAAGGATTAAAGAAAAAAGATTGTAAAAATGAGGCATGGAATTTTCTAGATTCACCGCTGAAATGAAGTCAAATAATGTTCAATACGAGAAATAGTGTTGCTATAGCCTAATATCAAACTTTGAAGCTCTCTGGTACCATCCTACCAAGCACAAGTGACGTACATTAAACATTGTTCAGCACGTAAGTGTGTACTCAGGAGTCCCAATATGGGACCCAGTGTAGGAGGTAACGTAATCTCTGAAGAGTCAAGCAGTGGAATCAAGGCGGCACATAGCCATACAAATAAGTCTCCAGGGCCACAGGTAAAAAAAAATCACAAACATAAGTGGTGGTTAACTAATCTTGAGAACAGACGACAAAATGATGGAACGGACACTGCCGGGACGGAAGCACTTGACTTGGAAACCTGGGAGACAGTGCTGGCAGAGGAAACAGACTTCACGTCAGGGACGTAAGTATGGCTGGCAAAAATAGTAATAAAGGCTTTACAGGCCAACAAAAGGCAAGATAGAAGAAGAAGCTGGTTAAGGATGGAGAATGATGAATTCTGTCCAATATTATTAACTCGCAATAAGGAAAAAGTCCTCACAACACCTCTGATACCAGATTCGTAGGCTTATTTCCATACGCACCAATTCTCTGGCACCAGCCGAGTGCCCTACAATTCAGTTTATTTCCAGCGCTGTCTATCTGGAGTGAGTGATAGATCCCACAAGTTAAGGGCTCAGTCCCACAAGACTGCTTCCACTTCATATGCCAATCACAAGTCCCAGGTGGTTCCTGGTACTTTTCACCAAACAACTATAATTTGAAATTCCCATGACCATTTGTTAGGGTCACTAAATTGCTAGTGCAGCTCACAAAACTCAGGGAAATAATTGTATTTACCAATTTACGGATAGTAAAGGATACAAATGAGCAGCCAGAAGAAGAGAGACATAGTGTGAGGCCTGGAAGGTTCCCAAGTGCAGGGGCGTGTTGTCCTTCCAGCACTTGGATATATTCACCAGCCCAGAAGCTCACCAAATCCTGTACTTTTAGGATTGTTATGGAGGCTTACGGAGGCCTCCTCATGTGGACATGATTGTTTATTAACTCTACTTCTGGCACTGCTCCCTTCTGGAGAATGGGACGTGGGGCTGAAAGTCCCAAGTTTCTAATCATGGCTTAATCTTTCTGGTGGTCAGCCCCATCCAGGAGTGCAGCAGGAACTGCTTCATAAGAAAAAAAGACTTTCCCATTATCAAGAAAATTCCAAGGGATTTAGAAGATCTTTGCCAGGAACTGGGGGTCAAATACCAATACTAGAACAAAAGATGCTCCGAGTGCTCTTATCACTTAGGAAATTAAAAGAGTTTTAAAGAGAGCTATGCCAGGAATCAGAGAAAATGACCAATACACACATAATTTTTATTATTTCTCAGTTCATCACATTAGTAAGAAGTTGAGAGTATGTGTTTTAAGCTCTGTTTCTACAGAAGGTAAGAAAGTGGACAGGGCCAAGAGAGCAAAATCTGTAGAGACAAAAAATTAAATTCAGAACCTAAGGGGCTTCATATATTTAAGAGTTCAGAAAATTATGATGTTTGATTCCTAGATGTAGTTCTATTCTAGAATGTCATTTCCATTTTTGACCATTACAACAGAAATTTTCTAAAAGAAATATGTAAATGCAGAAATATGTAAATGAGCAAATCAGTCATGAAAGAAGAAGGATAACTCGGGAAGAGCTAGATATTTGGGGGCACCAATGTAAACAAAATATCACACATGAGAAAACTGCTGTTCACATATCTTCAGTAACTTGACCAAAGTCAGAACGTTATTAGATTAAGATAAATCCATGCCCATAAGCCCATTCTGTCTGTCAAAACATACTAAACTAACAATTTTATGGGTAGATAGGTTTTTTTCCATCAATAGAAATTACTCTGAAGCAACATTCCAGCATTTTCCTCCATAGTGCCTATTAGTATTCCAATTTATTTTTTATCATTTCCCTCTTTACAGGAGTTACTGGCTTTGCATTCATGTGCTACATGAACATCCATGAGAAGGCATGGTACCTTGCAGTGTATGCATATTTATTTAGGGACTGTGAATTGGGAGGGTAGATTTTGTTCCATAATTTGCCTGACTTTGCTCAAGATTATAAGAGAAAACTCTTACAGTTATTTTATTATTCTCAAACTGAATATTATTATTCAGTTTTCATGGTTATCAAATATATAAAACTATGTCTAAAATTTTCTAATTTGTATCAAATTAGGAGCCAAAAGTAAATAGACTTACAATTTCTAAAATGTGGTTAAGCCCCAAATTTTATTGTATATATTTTTTGCAAATTATGAAGAAAAATATAACTTTTTTCTTGGATATTTTGGCATAACTTTTAGCAAGAGCTTATTTTAGTATGGTGAGGCTTTTGTTTCAAGTAGGCTGAATCACAAAAGTAATGGTCCACATATATACATATAGAATCTGAAAATATGTGGCTTAAGCTTTCTGTGCTACAAAGTACTTTGCTATCTTTCTGAAATGTTTTTCAAGAGGAAAATGTAATTTCAGGGTCTCTAAATATTAACTCTGGCTGAGTATCTTGCATTTTACCCACCTTCAAGGAGTGTGCAGATTTACTGTATACTATTTAAAGGGCCCCCTGGGCTTTCCTGCTACATAAAGATGATTGCCAAGAAAGCAAAAAGAGAAAATTGTATGTGTAAAGGAGAATTACTGTCACCTCAGAACGTGGTGTCATTGGGACATGACAAATGAGGAAAATTTTTAAGCAAGACACTTTTTACATGATGTTACATGTAAGACAGGATTTTTAGATAAATATTTGTACATACTCTTAGAAATGTTATTGTATTTTATATACATAATAGACTCAAAAGTCCAAAAATTTAAATTCTTCCCATGAAAAGTAACCTGTGTTTCTTTATAAAAGTGAAAAATAGAATCTTTCCAAGGAGAAGTGACAAAAGGTTATGATGTCACTATCAAAGCAAAAACATTATTCACTGAGGGGACATTTAATGTGTCATTTTTATCTGGTGCATTTTTTCACCTAACATGCGAGTTTGAGACTTTTTTGTGCTTAACATAGTAATATATATTTTGTGATGTCATTAAATATTTCTGGACATGTAATTATAAGTATATTCCATTCATTTTATGTGAAAGATTCTGAATATTTGGTTTAAATTTGGAGGATTACAAAGTATGCAGTAATATTTGACTTTATATAAATGTTTTTCTGCATGCTCCTGATGCTATTTTATTCATATCCCTAGAAGCAGACCTACTGAATGAATAATTTAAACAAACAAAATGTAAAGGTTTATATTGCCAAAAGATTTATATTGCCAAATTGGTTTTGCAGAAGGTTATACTAATATAAACTCCAAAATAAAGCATGAATGCTTGGGAAAAACTTAGAAACTTTTCAAATTTTGTAGAGAAAATAAATAGTTTATTGCTGTTTTATTATAGATTTGCTTTGTTAATAGCGTGGTTGGATATTTCTCATGTATTTTCATGTGTTATGGAGTGTTTGCACTGCTTATAATGGATTATCATGCTTTCAGTCTCCAAAGTTCCCTTACCTCCTGGCTTCTAAGTTAATATCATATGTTTGAAGTTTCTAACTGCAATAGCACCCCACTTCTGGTACAAATTTCTTAGTCAATTCCAGTAACTTAAAACAACAGATTTTATTTCTCATTCAATCCACAGGTCCATCAAATGCTAGTAAAAATTTCTTTTTGACCTAATTCCTATAAGTTGGATGGCACAGTCATTAAATATAATATTACAGGGTTTTGTCTTGGGGAAACAGCGCCAGAGAATCTTCAACTGGTTGTTAATGTTCTGGACTGGAAATAACAGAGGCAATTTTTTAATTCCAAAGTCATTGATCAGAACGAGTCTCATATGTATATCCTTTTAGCAATACCTTTCTGTAGTCCTGTAGAAAATCTTAACAACATGTAGTAGGAGTCATCTAACATTGTTCTCATTTAAAGATAGCTTTGGAGAGATTCCAGTCAAGATGGCAGTGTACACACCAAAATTACAGCTAAATTATAGAACATTCAACCTGGATAACCATCTGAAGACTAGCTTAGCAGACGTCCTATAACTAAGGATATAAAGAAGAAGCCACGTTGAGACTGTCCAGAGGGGCAGAGACATGGAAAGGGGCTAGCACCACACCCACATGTGGCAGTTGAGAGTCTGGAGGGATATCTCACCTGCAGAGGTCCTCCCTGAGGAGTGAAGGGTCTCAGCCCCATGTCATGCTCCCTAGCTTGGAACACTAGTCACAGGAAGATGAGCCCACATGGTTGTGACAATCACTTGGGTTTCCATTCATCCAGGTGAGGTGGAAGGCTTGATGGAAATCCAGGCATCTTTTTTGAGGGCCCATGCACAAACTCGTGCTTGCATGCACTTGCCTTGGGCTCTGGTGGAGGGAGAGTGGCTCGGGGGCACCAGAGACATATAGAAAAAAACTGAGTTGTGTGGCTTTAGGTCTAGGACTGGAGGGATGGCTGCCATTGTCCTTTCCTGTGCCCTCTACCCACATTGCCAGGCACCATCTTTCCTGTGTTGAGATCAGTATATCTCCACACCTGCCCACCAGAATCTTGAAGTTTATATAAAGGCCTCAACTGGCTATAGTCACATATTCTATCTCGATGGCCTTAACAACACCTTACTCCCTTAAGGCTGTGTCCTTGGGACAGCTCTCTCTGTTGGAACAGTAGCTCGAACATAAATTCCATGGACAGAGGAGGGGGTAAGGAGCCTCTGGATGCCTGGGTCCAACCCAGTGGGTCAGTCGGCTGTTACATGCTCTTGATAACGTTCCAACAATGTATGAAAACAAAGGTAGAAAAGAAAGTAACTAAGAATAAAATTTGAGTATTTAAAAGGAAACATATTCCCCCTTAATATGGAAGACACATTTCACTACAAGGTAAGTATTTAAAAATTTAACAAATTAGGAAAACAAAGATACATTGAACTTGAACACAATGACTATCATAATTCATGTGGAAAAAAATTTTAATTAAACAACTTAAACTTGCTTCTATGCATTTAAAACCCCACACAGAGGCCAAGATGTTTTGCACTCAAAATTCTCAAGTGATTTCATTATGGGAAAAATACTTCAGCAAAGCTTTATTACCATTTAACACTATTCTTTGTTGTTATGTATAGATGCCTTTCCTAAGTCTTCTAAAGTCTGTTGGGATCCCTAACACATTTAGTTACCTCCAAAAAGTTTTCAAGAGGGATATGGTATTTCTAATATTCAGTATTAACTGAGAAAACTAAGGAATAAGGGAAGGAAAACTATTTAGTTTCTGTATCATATTTCTAAGATAAAACCTGTAAAATCTCCACAGACACTTATTTAAAGCAATTGTTCTATAGAGAGGTTGATTTTGTTTCCTTTCCTCTTGTTCCTGTGAGATAATCCCTTGATCACCTACAATCAGAAATGTCAGTAGAGGCAATATCCGATGACTTAGAGGTTATTCTCATAGTTTGTATATGATTATCTACCCTTTGCCCTCTTAATTTTCTGTTTCTCACAGATGATACTGGGTAAAAAAACGAAAAACAGAACAAAACAAAAAAAAGTAGTTTGTTATCTATTTGTAATAATTGAAACAAGTAATATAGTCAGAGTTGCTTAGGGATGTTGATTTTACCTACTGTAATTAACAATGTTCCAACCATTGTGCAAGAAGTTCTCATGAAATATTTTGGTGTAGAATTTTACTTTTCTTGCCTTTTGGTGACCTCACTTTGATAATTACAGCATATGGTCCCATGAATATGAAAAGTGAGTTTGAAATTTAACTGTTTTAAAACATGCCAAAAGCAAGTATAACAAGAACTTTTCCCAGTGTTCTCTAATGAACAAAATGATAATTTACCAGATGTTTTCAGTTTTGCAATAATTAGAACTATAAAATCTTTCCAATAGAATTAAGCAAGAATATACAAATTATATTTTAGATACTTAAGATACGGTTTCAAAGCCCAAGTCAATTTATCAGACTTTTTGTTAAAAATGTACAAAATAATATATCACTGATTTTTATTATGAACAGTAAAGTATCAGCATTTATAATCTATTACAATCACACTATTATAGCAATAAGAGCCCTCAGAAGTCAAGTAGGGAATAAGTCTATAATTTTAGGAGAGAATAGCTGCTCTTAGTAAATTATGTAATGGTTTAAGATCCACATCCTCAAAAGTTAATGTAAAAGGCTATAAGAATGTTAAATGTATTATTCACACATGTTTAACGTGTGAGTAATAGATGTACCATCTGCAATAATAATAATAGTAATACTGAATTAATTTTATCAACCCCTACATCTTATGAATCTTTCAAACCTTAACATATTTAAAAATGAATCTTCTAGGGGATTACTCCAATGAAGGTTATAACATGGGAAAAACTCTTACTATGTCTAAGTTAATGTTGGATTGCTGTTAAAAGCCCATCATACACCTCAAAATTATATTTCTCTTTCCTCCTGAGATAAATAACAATTATTGAAGATTATTACTAATTAGATAAATTACAAAGTTAAATTTGTAATACTATCTAAAATAATATATTTTGCTTCTCTTACATATTCTGTGAATATTAAAATAATTGCATTTTATTTAATTACATATAAATTACAAATGAAAGAAAATGGCTATAACAACATATTAAATCACAAAACCTATATTTAAGACAATTTATCAGAGCTCAGCGAGTATATCAGTTAGTATATTATATAATATTTATTTAACATGAAAAAAAACCACCCCACAACAATTAAGCGATGAGAAATGAGTGACACAATGAAATGTAAGAAAGGATTTAAAGCAAATTGATGCCTTGAAATCGTACACGATTTTAAGGAATGGTCCACAAATTTGGCACTGATATTTATGGTTCTAATTTCCCTGATCTTTAGTTATATTACATGATAATTAGAAAATGTTATTTTTATTATATTTTCTTTATGAAATTTATATATAGACTCTCCCTAATAACATCGCCTGTTGTTTATTTGGGAGAAGCAAACAAGTGACAGAAAAGGCAGACCCCAGCTGGGCCAGAGGGAGACACTCTTCTCCCAGGTATTTTCTTTCCTTGGCCGCGAACCGGTGTCACACCAGGTGGGAGGATGGATTAGCGATGTCTGTGGAATTTTCAGGCTTAGTCCACTTGGTGCTCTCTTCAGATTTGTGCATCTCGGCACAGTTGTGGTTGTAACAAAACAGGAAAAATAAGAAGGAAATGCCACTGAATAGTATTTTGGCTCAAAAAACTTGAGCACAAGAATATCAAAGACCCAGTGGAGTCTAAGAGACAGAATTCCATAAAATATTATTTTTCCCCTCAATTCTAGAAGACAGTTTTAGCTGAGAGCTGTGTGCTAGTTAATTGATTTTCAATTATAACATCTGCCTAATAGACTTTAGTTATTTTATTAGCACACTAGAAAAAAGTTAAAATCTATTATTTCAAAGACTGCCCACCTCATTCAGTTTATAGTACACCATTTTTCAATATTATGTAGATTGCATTTATAATAGTATCTTTAGTTGCCTAATGTATTTTATATGCAGATTATCATATTCTCTAGTGATATTTCAGCTGTATTTGATAACAAATTAGAACTAAACTTTGAGTGAAGTTATAAAGTTACTTGGAGTAAAGTTATCCACCTTTATTTTTAAAGTACTAAAATTATTCTTTAACCTAAAGTAAAATGCTGCATAAAAGAATAACATTTCCACTTAAAAATAATTTTCAAAATCTTAATTATTTTTACCATGTTTTTCTTTGAAATGAATCATTTTAAAATGCTTTCTAAAATCTGAATATTTGTTTTTAAAAGAATTATCAAATTAGCACTACATTATACCAGGCATTCCATCTAGTTGTAGACAAAACTTCGAGCAAATTTTCTTTTTAGGTAATGACCTAATCTAATGAAATCGACATCTACCAAATCCAGCACTTTGTTTCTGAATGACTCAGAAAATACTCAATTTCAGGAACCTAAAAATTCGAATGCCTTTGACAATGGACCATAAGATTCTCAGATATACAGGGTTGGGCAGAAGTAGGTTTATAGTTGTTGGTAAGGAAAATAATACAATAATGAATAATTAATACAGGAATAAACCCTGTTTGCATGCTCACAACTGTAAAGCCTACTTTTGCCCCACCTTGTAAACACATGCACTGATTCACTTGTTACTCAAATAGCAGATATTCATCGAGGGTGTACCTTATCTCATGGACCGTGGTAGATGCTGAATTTGCTGTAGTGAAAAACAAACTAGGATAACCGACCTAATAGACCTTGTGTCCATAACGGGACTTACGAGCTGGATAGTGTTACTCTGCAATTCATACGTGGAGCCCTAACCCCCAGGACCTCAGAATGTTACTGCATTTGGAGTAAGGACTTTAAAGAGATAATTAAAGTGAGGTCATTATGGGGAGTCCTAATGCAATACACTGGTGTCCTTATAAGAAGAGGAAATTTGGACAGAGACAGTTGCAGCGGGAAGACTGTATCAGGTCAAAGAGAGAGGCCTCAGGAGAAGCAGAAGCTTGACTTCAGACTTTTAGCCTCCAGAAATATAAGAAAATAAATTTCTGTTGCTTAAGCCACCCTATAGCAAACTAATACAGGAGTTAACAGGTCAATATATGTGAGATCACCTCACATATATCATAAGTAAGTATATCATAAGTAAAACGTAAGTTCACTAAAAAGGGATACTTACCCTAAACTCGGAGCCAGCTTCACAGACATGCAGTCTGTACAGTCAAACAAAGCCCTGTGTCTGGTTTAACATTTGCTGTCTTTGTCGAAGTTTTAATGATTTTTGACCAAGAGGCACCATGGTTTCATTCTACACTGGGCTATGCAGATTATATTGCTGGCCCTTCTGGACTTGTGGGTTTGGAGAACTCCTGGAGGGACTTAAAGGACAAGTAGGTTTAAACCAAGGTGATCAACACATAGGTCGTACTTGCGAGTCCTTAAATAACCGAAATAAGTATGAATTGTGTGTAGATGTGTGTGCACATACGTGTATGTGTATGTGTGTGTTGGAGGGAGGAGGGAAGAAAACACTAGATTCATTACAAATACAGTAATTTAAATGCAATTACTAGCATAATACTAAATGGAGTGGCAACAAAATTGATTTTGAGCATGGTGTTTTTCTATAATTCTAATATCAAATGTATGGAATTAAAATTGAGGTAAAATTAACTATTGTCCTTCAATTTTTGTTGATGCAAGGTTTATCAGGATGAAATGCCTAGCACATTAACATGTAGAGTGTGCATTACAGACAATAATCTTTATTCACCCTCCCTTTTACTAGTTGATTATCATAAATTTGAAATTTGTATTGCACTACCCAATTTTAGTTTCTTACTAGAAATCTTTAGAGCATGAAAAACAATAAAAAAATCTCTAGCCTATTTTGTCATTTTCAGGTTTGGTCATTCCAGATTTTCTGTATCTCAGTAGTAGGACCTTTAGAAAGAAAGAATAGAGAAATGGGATGTGAGGTAATTACCAAAGAAATAATACCATTTCCCAAATAACACGCTTTTCTCCTCAGATTGCAAAATTTTTCTGATTTTCACACAAAAAATCTAGATACCTTTTCTGAAATTTCAGAACAAAATTAATAAAGAAATACTGAAAGATGAGAGGAAAAGAGAGATAGAGAAGTGTTTTACTATAAATGCGTGAAAGCAGGGATCCGAATTGTGGGTATTGAAAGAGGTAGGCAGTGTATATATTATTATTTTCTAAATATATTTATGGAAACAGAACTCTTAGGTCTGTTGCCATGGTTCTACAATATAAAATTACCTCGTACATTCCCATATTCTGGGTCACTCCCCTTCTCTGTGATATTGTAGCACTTATCACACTATATTAAAATTGACACTAATTTGCCTCATTTCATTGCTAATTGAGAATTTCTAAACGGTAAGAATAATATATTTCACTTCTCTTTTCTTCATACTTAGTTCAGTGTCTGGCAAATAATGACTGAGCAATTCACGTACATTAAATGAATAAAAAAAATGAGTGGGCCTTTCATGGCTCTGTGGCATTATAATTCAAAGGTGACAATCTAGAAAAAACATGATAAATCATTGAAAGAGTGATATATATATATATTTAAAAATTTATATTGAAAACGAAATTAATCATTTCAAACAAAAAGTGATTTCAAATGCGTATTTTAGAAGTCACTCATTAGCTACTAGATAAATACCATTTGAATCATGTTAGAAAGGGCAGAAGTTTTTAAAAAATCACAACCTGATATATTTTGAACCAAATGATCCTTCTTACAAACCATAAAATTAGTGTCTCTGTATATTAAGTAGGTACATGAATGCTTCATGCTGGTTAGTAAATTGCTTTGTCAAATGAATATATTGTTTTTACCTGAGATCAATTTATAAAGCTCAGTTTAGGAAAACATGTAAAATAACTTCAAAGATGCCTTACTTAGAGGGAAAATGTATGCAACTAATTCAAAAAACAAAAAACTAAATTCAAATTAATTTCAAAACCTACCTGAAATAAATAATTTTCTTGTAAAATAGACTTCATAAAATTTGATTGTAGTAGAAAGGTAAGATTTTTAGGACTAGAGATGAGAAAACATGTACACACACAGATTATTACAGAGATAATGAGATGATGCTAGACAGTTTCCAATTCCTAAAAGACAGGGGTCTCTAGATTGAAAGGGCTTACTTTGTGCCCAGCACAACAGATTCGTTAATAAAGTCCTCACTAAGGTGCCGCTGAAGGTGATCCACTATCTGGAGAAGATATGAAAATAGATGTAGATAGATACAGAGTCTATATAGTCATGGGTTAAGTAGAATTAAGGAAAATAATTTTGCCATGAAAAACAGATTAAGTAAAATTTAGTATCTGTGTTTCTTTTTAAGACAATATCACGATGATGTGGGTAGCAAGGAGAAAAACCTGTATTCCTATGCCAATTCTAAAATTTGTGACCAGGCATCACAAAGTATTCCACTGATGATATCAATTAATAATAAAGTGAAGCTTGGAGCTTCCTCGGACTGGTTCATCAGATCTTACTATTAATTTTCTTTTCAACTGCATGTTCAGTATCATTACCTTAGGATTTGAAATTGGCCATAAAGGGAATATTTTTAAGACAGAAATTGGCAAGAGGCTCAAATCAAGACTTCTGTTTATTTATTTATTTTTCTAGAGACCATTTTCCAGCACATCACTAATAACAGGTTGCCATGGGTTTACAGATAGATAAGAATTTCTTCAAGAGCAACAGCAAAGTATATTGTACTTGGTTCAGACTGCAAATTATGTTTCCCAGAGTCATCTTTCATGAATGATTCTAGAGTTACTTGACCCAAAGAGGGACTTGCACCCATTTGGAATTCAGATGTGAAGCATTTTGACTTAACTTTTGAAGCCCTGTGTTGTCCCACATGCAGCTCGTATTCCTGACTGCTGGCCATGCTGACCAGCAGTGGTCTCCGATCCACAGTGGGGGTGGCTACATAGGGACCACTTACTGTGGGTAGGTCCACAAACGCCCCTTTCAGTTCCATTTTGGCACTGGTTGTGCTTGACTCCTTTGATATTTCTATATTCATCACCTCTTTCTTGCACTGTTGCCTCTGGTGAACGGGCCAGTGACTCTCTTTTCGATTCTCTTCCATTCAGAACCTTCTCCAGCTCTGCCCACATTTGTGTAAGGTCTACTACCTATAACACATATTGTCAACCGTAATTGCTTAGTAGCTATGCTTCCCAGACTAAACTGAGAAGGGCGTGATTAATAGTCATCTTATCAAAACATTGTCAAGGAACAAGGCTGCTACAATCACTTGCTGCTCCTAAAACGTATGGCATGTGGGAACAACTTTGCAGCAGTGATTGCTGTAAATAGCATGAAAAGATTGACTGATTGATTGACTAGTAATCATATAAAATAGTAAAGCATTTTTTCACTGATGTAGGCCCAGTGTTTTAATCAGCAATGAGGAAGCTTCTTAGTGTCCCCAGCTGTTCTGGGCCAGCTGTGGTGTGGTGACGATCAGGATGTATGCTCCTTTAGTCTACATGACATAGCTCGAAGGACAATGAACAGCCTTGCTCACTCAGGCTGTATCTGAAGGAGGCAGATTGGTTTGCAATACCTCTTATTAGTGTGGACTGTATCAGCAGCATATGTGTCCTAAATCACATAGCACAATATGTTGAACATTGTCTGGATTTGATACAGGCTGCAGTAGTAGTACTCTTAACTTGTCAAATCACGGGAGTCATTTGGTAACTCATTCAAATATCTATCATGTTCTACTTTAAGCCTACTGCAGCGAAATCTCCAAAGAATGAGACGAGTCTGATAGCAGGTTTTTGAAGCAGTTGAGTGAGAAGGTTTTAAACGGTTTTGAGCACCGACAGTAAAGGATTCTGTAATTGTGAAAGATCACTATGACAATAATGAGGGGCATGTATTAGCCACGTAGAAAACTGGAGGTAGGGACATAGATGGTTTCTGCATTATTCCAGAAAACATGTAATGATTCCTTGAAATAGAGGGGCAGTAGTTATGGAGACGAATGGGAGTAAATAGAACATAGAGAAAAAGAATCAGCAAGATACAACAAGAGAGGTTAAACATTTACAATATTTCCCAAAGGATCATTATATAGAGAAATAATTATTTTCAGAGGTCATCCCTGAGTGAGGTATAGTTAGGTATAATATATCTGGGCATTTCCGAATGCCTTTTGATGTCCTTAAATGCTAATTGGTAAAGTTTGATCACTTGTGGACTTGGATTAGCATATTTCTCATCTACATATGCCTAGACACTTGGTTTACGTAAAATATGACTTTCAGGAAGAGATTCCATTTGAAAATTCATTGTGACTGCATCGATTCTGTGTATTGGTGTCTTTTATTTCAATATAACAACAGCAACAACAATATGTGTAAGGTATTATGCTAAGGATTAGAGATCGATTAAGTAAACAGCAGTCTGTGGTCTCAAGGAGGTATGAACTGCTTATAGTTATAGAACTACTTACTGTTAGTTGATCACTCTTTCACAAAAATAGGATAAAGCCAAATTATAGGGACCATGAAACCTGCTCAGGAGTATGTACCCAATTCAGTAGACAATGTGGAGAACATTAAAAGAGATGTAAACAAAGCAGAAATATGACCTAAATTGGAAGCCCTTGCTAAGATTTGGAAGCTTCATATAGTAACCATGTTTGAAACAAAACTGAGCAGAGAGGAAACAGAAATAGAAAAAACTGCAGCCATGAGTTGGAAAAAGACCTTGATAGAATAGATGATAAAAAGGCTCAAGTGAGAATGGCAGTAATGATGCTGTGTGTTGGTTTGAGCCTGTCAATAACCAACATTGTGGTTGGACTGGCCCTTGTGGTTCTTATTATGACTGCAGGATGCCCTTCAGCAATAACCATCAGGAAACTTGAAAACAAAAAGTGTATTACTTAGAGAACCTGGAAATTACATAGCACACCTGGGGTCCCACAGTGAGATCACAAGGAGAGAAAGAGAGAGAGAGAGGCCCAGAGTTCTGCTTTTATTGTTTGAGGTTGGGGTCCTAGGGTTTCATGGGCTCACTCTTTATTAGTGAATTTAAAAATGTAAGAGTGAAAATTTAAAGAGCAGGAAGAGGAAAAAACAAAACAAAACAAGTGCCCCAAATGGTCAGTTATCAAAATCAACTAAGATTTCTAAAACAAAGGAGGCTCAGTGGGTGGAGAAGGCCTGGCTCTTTATTCCTGTGGCTGGCAGTGTGTTCATTTTAGGTAGGCATCTTTGACTTGGGTGCCTTGGCAATCAAAGCTTAAGTCAGGTATTTACATTACCAAAAGAAAGGCCAATGGTCAGGGCTTATACTACAAATAAGAAGGGAACAGACGATGCATAGAGATTTAGAAGATATTTCAGTTAAAAATATGCAAGAATGGCAAATTGTTAAATATGACAGGCTAGTTAGAAGGAAGAATTTAAATTTTGTAGAATATATTGTAGATACTGCTGCAATGAACATAGGGGTGCATATATTCTTTTAAGCTAGTGTTTTGTATTTCTTTGGATAAATTCCCAGAAATAGAATCATAAGGCAGTTCCATTTTTAATTTTTTGAGGTAACTCCATACTGCTTTCCACAGGGACTGCAGCAAACTGCATTCCCACCAACAGTGCACGAGGGTCCCCTTTTCTCCAGATTCACACCAGCACTTGTTTGTGGATCTGCTGATGGTGCCATTCTGACAGGTGTGAGCTGATATCTCATTGTGGTTTTAATTTGCATCTCTCTTTGACAATTAGTGATGTTGAGCATCTTTTCGTTTGCCTATTGGCCATCAGTATGTGCTCTTTAGAGAAGTGTTTATTCAAATCCTTTGTCCATTTTATAATTGGATTATTTGTTTTTGGTGTTGAATTTTATAATTTAGAAATTTTGGATATTAACCTTTCATCAGGTGTATTGGCAGATATGTTCTCCCATCCAGCGGGTTATGTTTTCATTTTGTTGATGGTTTCCTTTGCTGTGCAAAAACTTTTTATTTTAGTTTGATGTAGTCCCATTTGTTTATTTTTTCATTTGTTTCCCTTGCCCACAGAGATATAGCAGAAAAAATATTGCTACTAGAAATGTTTGAGATTTTACTGCCTATGTTTATTGCAGCATTATTTACAATGACCAAGATTTGGAAGCAGCCCAAGTGTCTGTCAGTATATGAGTGGATAAAAAACTGTGAAAAAAAAGAGGGAATATCTGTAATACTTTCAACAATAAAGATGTGTTCTTGTTTTTTTAAAGAAAAGCTGTGGTACATTTACACAATGGAATACTCGGCTGTATGAAAGAAGGAAACCTTCCCTTTTGCAACAGCACGGGGGGACCTGGAGAATATTACACTAAGTGAAATAAGCTGGTCAGAGAAACACAAGTACCACATGATTTCACTCATATGTGGAATCTAATGAACAAAGTGAACTAATATGCAAAATAGCGACAGACTCATAGAGAACAGGCTGACAGCTGTCGGGGGGGGGCTGGGGGGACTGGTGGGGGGCAGTGGAAGGATTGAGCAAACTCACGAACTTAGACACAATCAGTGTGATGGCCGGGGGCAGAAGGGAGGGGAGAGGTGGAGGAAGGTATAGGGGGATAAATGGTTGTGGACTGAGACTTGACTTGGGGTCTTGAACACACAATACAGTGTACAGATGATGTGTTGTAGAATTGTGCACTTGAAACCTGTATAATTTTGTTAACCAGTATCACCCCAATAAATTCAATAAAAAGGAAAAAACACAAATTTTGTAGAATATATCCATTTGCTTCAGAATTTCCTGTATAATTAAGTTATTCCTAGTCATCCTGGTATTAAAATGGCTATCAGAAATACAAGTACTTCCTCCTCGGCTAATTCAGTCAGCATCAAAATGGGGCGATGCAAAGCCAGAGGTGTTATTCTAACATGCTCTGGAGTTTGTGGGTAGTAGAGAAGAAACAGATTTTGCAATGCATGGAGCTGGAAGTTAGCCTATGAAAATTCTTTCTATTATGAGATGTGTAAAATCGTCAGCAGAGGATCTGGTTTACATCGATGCCATTAAAAATGGAAATGCTTGCTTCATAAATATATTTGATCATATAGAATATAGAATTATAAGAAATTCTATATTTTTTCCTTTCTCAAAGCATATACGATATGTATTAAGCAATTTGGTAAGATGTTTGGGGGCGCTTGAATAAAAGAAATGAGAAATTATTGATTCCTGATTTGGACATATGAAAGAAACTTAAGAAATTTTAATTAGATAATGTACTAAGTAAATAAATAAAATTATAGATTTTGATAGAAGAATAAAGATAAGTAAAATGGCAATAGATTTGACAAGTGGATATAAATTTTAAACAAAATAACATATCAATTTAGTAACATTAAGAGGAAGAGCTAAAATTTGAATGGATGAATAAACTTGTATTGTTTGATAATCAAATTAATTAGAGGCTTGGATCATATGGATACTTTGGAAACATTTTAAATCTCTTGCTTATATAAAACAAAATACATTTGACCCTTGAACAACACAGGTTTGAACTCTGTGGCTCCACTTATCTGCAAATTTTGTTTCAATAAGTACTGTAAATGTATTTTCACGTATGATTTTCTTTTTCTTTAATTTTATTTTTAAATTACAGTTTACACTCAATATTATTTTGTATTAGTTTCAGATGTACTGCATAGTGGCTAAACAGTTATTTACTTTACAAAGTATTCCCCCCTATATTTTGAGTACCCACCTGGCGCCATACATTACAATATTGTAATTGTCATTACAATATTATTGACTATATTCCCTACCCTCTACTCTGCATCCCTTGGACCATTTCTAACTACCAACTTGTAGTTCCCATTCCTTTCACCTTTTCACCCAGGCCCCCAAACCTCCCCCCATCTTCCTATTTTCTTAATAACATTTTCTTTTCTCTAGCTTGCTTTATTGTAGTAATACAGTATATAATACATGTACAAAGTATATACTAATCAATTCTTTATGTTATCAATAAGGCTTTCAGTAACAGCAAGCTCTTAGTAGTTAATTTTGGGGAGTGTCAAAAGTTTTAACCCCTGAGTTGTTCAAAGGTCAACTGTGCTGGCATTGAGGAAGGTAAGGTAAGACTGAAATACATAGGCCAATACAATGGGTATATTGACAGTAAAGCAGTTAATGAATATCAATTCAAAGATACCTAAGGAAATACAAAAAGACACTTGAAATGCTTTAAGATCTTATGGCTAGTATACAAAACACTCTTTAGAGTATTTTCACAATTTGACAATCCTAAAGAAGTCACTGAGGTTGCCAATAAATTGTGCAGATGAAAGGAAAATTTCTAAGCTATAAGTAATAAGACACAAATGTTATAAACCATAGTAAAGGCATATTATCTTTTCTCCTTAAAAAAGGTGATATTACTATATATATTTTGTCAGAGTATGCAGACAAAAATGTCAAGAAATGTATGTTTTTAGAGTTGTCAGGTAATTCCAATATTTTTTCATGTTTGTGATTTTGATATTAATAATGTTTTAAAAATTTATAGTTGACATAATATAGTCTCATAAATCAATTTTCACTACAAATAATTTTAAACATATTGATTTTTAAAATAGGCCTCACTTTGCGTATGAACTGCAAGTTCCAAAATTCAAATTTGCCTTTGCTTATAAGGAATATTCAATGAAAATTTGATATATATTTAATTTATTAAAGTAGCTCCTTTGACACTTGGGTGAGAATATATTGCTCTCAAGTTCTGTGTTCAGCTTGGGGAAAAGGAATAGAAAAGAAAGAAACTGATGAACATTTTTCTGTGATACGACTTAATAACAAATTATTGTTGGAGCTGATTTTATTTTTGAGATGTTAATACATTATGAATAGCTCTTGCTATGTCTACTTTATAAAATGACTCCGTTGCAGTGACTTTTCTATAAAAGAGGAGGGCAAGCTATAATGTTCAAGAAAGTCAAAAGGCTTAGGAGAAATGTGTCAGATGTTGTTGGAAATTAACACCTGATAGTATGTCTACTCCATGTATCTATCTTTTTTTTTTTTTTAAACTTTAAAACATTTCTTGAAGGGTGACCTACAAAACTTGATGTGCAAAAATTGATGAATTTACACAATCACCAAGGTTAAGAAATACATATATATGATGTATATAACATCAATCAGTTTTCACACTTACCCTTCAGACCCCAGATGTAATCAGTATTTTATCATCTATCAAAGATTAATTTTGCCTGTTATATTAAACTAGACTTTTGCTACCAGTTCTAAGAGAAATATATTCCATGTCTGCTTTACTACTGGTTTTCCAGAACCTCAGTAACTGTTAGTGGAATTAAATTATGAATAACACATTTTTTCACACATAATAGTTTTTGCTTTACAAAGAAAACACGTAGGTAGTAAACTACTTCTCTCTGGCTTGTGTGTGCTTGTGCCTTTCTGTGCCTGTTGGCTTCTGTGCGTGTGTTTGTGTGTGAGGGTTGAGGATGGATGGAAAAGGAAAGAGGCCAGCATCCCAAGTACAGGTAAGGGAATAAATAAATGTAGTCTGAGCATGACTTTGATGAGCAGGTAGGGGTTGGGGAAAGAAAGAAGAGAGGAATAAAGAAAAAAATAAATTGAAATCTCACTGTGTCGTATACCTAAAACTAATATAATAGCGTATGTCAACTCTAAGTTAAAAAGAGCTTTGTATTCCAGAATAAAAATTAGACATACGACTAAAAAAAAAAAAAAAAAAGCAGATAAAGCTATTGCCCTTCTCTGGTTGTGTGTACAGTATGTGTGGAATAAAGAAGGGAAACTGTTCTCACAAAAAAAAAAAAGAAAAAAAAAAAAGGATAAGTTGATCCCATTATGGAGCAAAATGAAGGGCTAATGAATCAAGATTTCAGTGGAAAACAAAGCAGATAATGAAGGTTTTTCACTATTGGGTAAGATACTTTCTTTTACCAACTTGGCAAGAAAGTGAAACTGTAGGTTTTTGAGCTGTATTTGCTTTGTCTGGGAGTTGTAATTTCTGGTGCTTTAAACAGATGTTTGAGGAATTCCCTCGGACAGACTCGCTTTGTTTTGTTTTCATTTTTGTTTTGCTGTTTGATGTCAAGTAAATGCTCTCAACACACTTTTATTCCAAGGCGCAGCACAGTAGCACCTTTTTTTATGTTATGTTTCCCTGAAACACCTGAATTATTTAAATTTGCTTTGGGGGTCCAGTTTCTGAATGCAAGTAGTAGTCCGAGTGAGATACCCCTTCTAGGGAATGCTTCTGTTCTTGGTTTCCTGCCGGCCCAGCAGCTCTTCCTGCACCTTGAAGGCACAGCGTAGATGAGAAGAGCAGGGAGCAAGTTAGATGTCGATGCTTCTCTAACAAGTCACAGTGGAAGCTGATTGAATGGAGATGCTCCTCATTTAACACATCAACATGTTTAACCTTGTCTTTTTAAACCAAGAAGGAAGTGCAAAGCATCATCTCACATTCTGTGTTTCAGAGTGAGACTCCCCGTTTGCAGGGGCCTTTTCTGGAGTCGGCTTTCCAGTGAACCCTTGAGGGAGTGGCATGAGGGTTTAGTCCAATGATTTTTAATTCAGTGATGAAATTCCATAAATTGACAATTCTGTCATTTGGGTAAATTGCTTTACTTCTTAAGTATCTTCATCTATATAATAGAGATGGTGGTAATACCCTCTTCAAGGGCTGCAGTGATTGTTAACTGAAGTCATCAATGCAGGACTATTGGAAATATGGCTCGTCTCAGGTCACTTCTGTCAGTTGTCCTAAGGCCGTCTGATATTAGAGTGCTTTTCATGTTTTGTCCCCCAGAAGTTTTCTCTTCATTTTATTTTCTTTACGAGCCATAGAATCTCAGGTTACTTAAAACCCATTACAAGAAACCAGGCTTCTGCAATTGTAAGATATACCCATCCGACACCATGCAAGCACAGCTCATAAATTGCAGTGCTGTTGATTTTTGCATTCGTGCTGCTTACTAGACAAACTTTTATCTTCTTTAACTTCCTTGGCGCACAGGAAAATACTATAGCCTGTTTCAAATGAGAGATCTATGACTTCCTTAGTGTCAATTTGAATAAATTTGCACCCAATGTTCCTGAGACTACCGTTCAGATCATTCACTAAAATGGCTAGTTTATCATAGTTAACTTCAAGCAGCCTTAGAACTATATGAATAATAGCAAAATTTAAACTTAACTCTTCAGATATTTAGACCTTGGCCAGACATATTATCCACAAAGTTTATGGAGTGTGCCTTGATGGAGTGGGGAAGCGATTGGTATCATTATCTAGACTTCTGGGAAGGCTCCAGGAGTGCTCCAGAAATGTAATAAATCAAACACTCCTTCAAATTATGCAAATATCAATTTCTTTTCTAGCTCAAGGGCCTTCATACTTTTGTAGGAGCAGATTTTTTTTTGAGGACCAGCCTTACTTTATTTGGTTATTGTTAAATGTTCTTACACAAATAGTACATGCACATATTTACAGGGTATGTTTGTGATGGCACACTTCTGTTATGTATGGTCTCCTATTATAAGCTACCAATATCCTTTGCCTATTTTTTGCGGGGGGGGAAGACAAATGAAATAACAACCGTCATGAAATGGTTTATCGTCCACTTCAACCTTAATACCTTTTGATAACTTCCCATTGTTTTTAAGATGAAGACCAATAACCTTAAAATTACCCACAAGGTAATTGGACTCTTGCTCCAGCCTCTCTCTTCAAAGCTCTCTCTTCCTAGCTTAAGCTGCAGAAGTTTCCTTTCATTTTCTTTCTTTTTAATATATCTTTATTGATTTCAGAGAGAAGAAGGGAGAGGGAGAGAGAGAGAAACATCAATGAGGAGAGAGTCATTGATCGGCTGCCTCCTGCACACCCCCTGCTGGGGATCGAGCCCGCAACCCGGGCATGTGCCCTGACTGGGAATCGAACCCCGATCTCCTGGATCCTAGGTTGATGCTCAACCGCTGAGCCACGCCAGCCGGGCTCCTTTCATTTTCTTCTTTTTCCTTTCTACCATAGAGTCTTTGTTCATACTGTCTATTGGGACAGAAGTAATCCAGCTCCCAGACCTGGTATGCCTTTACCCTGTTAAATCCTAAAAATTCATTATCATAGAGGTACATCATTTCAGCCCTCTCTGAACTCGTCTCTTCAAGTTTTTCCTGACATTCTTTTATTTAAAAACAATTTTTTAAGCGCATAGCTCAATCTGATTATTTATTTGCTTTTTTACTTATTTATTTGTATACAGTTTTCTTCCTCTGACCAGGCCATAAACTCCATGACAGTGGGCACCATGCTTTTACTCCGTGTGTTATCGCCTGGGCCTGGCACTGTGACGGGCATGGTTACAGTTCCAGAATGGTGCTAGCTTTGGAACTCAGTGGCCAGGGACTGTTGGCAGCTTATCTCCAACACCGGGGGCAGGGTGGGGTGAGCGATGGCAACTAGTTCCAGATTTATACCCCATCTCTTTTTAAATAAGTTCTCCGATATAGAATAGTGACCTTACTCTTGACTCTTTGACAGCGTAGGAGACAAAAAACATTTTCCTTCTTTTCTCTTAGGTTTTTTGACTACTAATTAAATGATATTAGATTACCAAGAAAAAACTAATTTTGTATGTACAGGAGCCCCAGAGGCACTCAGGCGGTTGAGGCTTATGTGGCATCTTGTGCTAAGGGGAAGGGGAGGGCCTGGGGCTTCAGTGGGGAGTGAGACAAATCACAGAAAGATGAGGGGACAGATGTTTGCCGTGCCACGAGGATATGTCTTTCTGGTATAAAAGTTATCCTTGATATTTGCTCTCTTCCTGATATAGGCCCTCTGTCTAAATTATTTTAGGCAGATAAGGGAGAGGTTAAAACAAACAAACAAAAACAGAATTTCCCGAGTCTGCCGGGTCTCCACTGCCTTCAGCTCATGCCAAAGTGGCACATTTTGGGAGGTTGCATTTTGTTTCCCCTCTGCTGCCAAAGTGACAAATCTGGGCTGAGTGTTTAAAACCAAAATTAAGAGCCGAATTTGAATTGGTGCAATTTTTATAGGGTTTATGTAGACAAAAGGTTTTTCTATTCTCAATAGAATTCTTGGGAAGTTTTAAAATATTGGAAGACACGAGAATTTAAGACTCCAAAATAATAAATGGTGAGGAAATCAGAGGCACACAATCTTGTTAAGTAAATCACTACTATTTTCAGTGTCTTGCCATGCAATCTTCTGTTATCCTCAAGATCCGTTATGATACCAGTTGAAGAGCCACAGGTATAACTGTTATAGGATAGTGGGAAGCTAGAAAGAATTCCCAGGCAGGAGGAACAGGAAAACTGAGGTAAGAAAATTAAACGAGGCCGCATAGTTTAGACAGCTTGCAGCCGGCTTGTGCATAACATGTCATCATCTTCCCCAGACCAGGGAAGCTTGGTAAAAGCCTCCCTAAGGAGAGAGTGCAGGAAAGCTGGGGGGAAGGGGAAAGGAAAGAAGGGCAGTTTTATTTTTCATTCCCTAAACAGAGAAGCCAGCTGTCTCCGGGGGCTGGACAAGATAAAGTTGCCAGGTGCTGTTCACAACTCCGGGAAAGCCACAACAAAGTAAAAGGGGGACCTTGAAAATTAATCTGTACCAAGATATGCAGCAGAGGAACTTTAAAATCTATAGACAGAAAAATAAAAAATAAAATCTATAGTCAGAAAAGTATATAAGGCAGGAACTCCCAACCCCACTGGCCCTTCAGGTTAGCTGAGAGCCCATCCAGGCAAGTTATGCCAGATGATAGATTTGCTTACCTTGCTCCTTCAATAAATTTGCATGTTTTACTTTCGTAATGAATTTAGCTTAACACAAGGCAGTTATCTGGAGTCACTCATTAGAATTCATTCTTACGAGCATGAGCATGACAAGAATCAAGGTGGGGACAGCCCTCTCCCTGTGACCCAGGGGGCTGGCCGTTTACACCTCTCTGTTGTCCATGAGAGATGCATGTAACATCACAATACAGTACAACTTAGTATTGGTTGGTTTGATAAATGGCAACAAACTTTGAACTGATGATAAACTCAGGATATCATGGGATCCCTGATTTGGGGTGCGGGTAGAATTTGAATTTGTCTTTTAAATTTTCTTCCTACGTAGGTCTAGGTTAGATAAAAGTTTTGACTCTATTTGACTTACTGGCTATTTGGTTTCCAAATATTTTTACAGATCTCTAATTTAGATGACTTATTTGAATTCCAAGTTAATAATATGTCAAGATATTATTTAATAATTTAGATTTGTAATCACATTTTGATTACCTGAATCTATTACAAAATTTCAAATATAATAAAGAATTTCTGAGCATCTACTTGTAGTGGGATTATTATTATTAATTATCAGTTTCCAAAGATAAATAACAATGATGCCAATGTTATATATTGAAAATTTTTTTTTTATTTTGCTATAGGCTGTATGAAGTAACCTATATTGGCTACTAAACTTTATTTAATTGTTTGAGAACATATTTTTAGTATTTAACATAAGATTAGAAAATAGTAGGGCCCTTAGGAATATTTGTTGGAATAATAAATAAATGTGAAGACAAATATTTTTACTCTAAATCTAGTGCAGCTAGTATAATCACCCTCTTTCACAAAAAGCATTAGTTTAAAAAATACAAAAACATTAACAAAGTGTTTTCATGTTCAAAAGAAATAAGCTGGATTTATGATTTTACTTTTTAATCTAAATTCCTAATATAGCACTCCAGTAACTTTAAAAGATAGAGAAATCTATTTTTGTCTATTTTTTAAAATATATCTTTATTGATTTCAGAGAGAGGAAGAGAGAGGGAGAGAGAGAAATAGAAATGTCAGAGATGAGAGAGCCGTTGATCAGCTGCCTCCTGCACGCCCCTGACTGGGGATGGAGCCCGCAGCACGAGCAGGTGCCCTGACCAGGACTCGAACCTCCATCTCCTGGTTCCTAGGTCGACGCTCAAGCACTGAACCAGGCCTGGCCGGGCTATTTTTGTGTATTCTTAAATGTAAACCTTGATATTCATCACAAAGCTCAGAAAATGTATAATGTTTCTATTTCTGCACCTCAGGAAGAGCTGCTATCATATTTATTATTTCACTGCTACTGCCTCCCACAGCTTCTGGCTACCTGAAGGCACTTCAGGGTCACTCTCTGGGTCAGTCAGTAGTCGAGTAGCTAAATCTTTTTCACGTTCAGTCTTGAAAATATCTGGCAACTTTTATGCCCCTTCTTCTCACAGTGAATTATATCTCTCCTCTCTAGCTTAATTTAAATAATTTGCTTAATTATATGAAAGCAAGATTTAATTGAAAGCACATTGGAAACAGACTTTGGTTAAACTCAGCAGCTTACAACATAAGTTGAAGCCAATCACTAAACATTTCTCAAAGTGTTGGGAGTATTTGTAAACTGTATAGTTCTTCAAAACATATTAACATTTGTTAAAGCTTTGCCATATAGTGCTGTGTACACTGCATTACACACTTTACGCCTGGGAATGAATTTATTTCTTTCAAC
The DNA here is from genome assembly GCF_054644295.1 of Miniopterus natalensis. NCBI lineage: Eukaryota > Metazoa > Chordata > Mammalia > Chiroptera > Miniopteridae > Miniopterus > Miniopterus natalensis. The sequence goes on from NC_142091.1 coordinate 21,988,960, forward strand.
AATCCTATGAATTGGTTATTGCTATTGGTTTTTTAAATGATATTACTACTAACTTTAGAAATCCATTACTCTAAATGCACATTGGCTTTATTTGTTCTGTTGCAAACAGGGTGTTGAGACATGAATCTAATAATCTAGGAATTCCTGTACATAATAGAATACTGCGGATTTCTCCTAGAGTCACTTCTATTAATGAAGACTAAGTAGATATACTCCATCTAGTACATTTCCCAGATCCATTAGCCTAGAAACCTTATGAAAAATAAATTGAGACTACTCTGGTATGACATATATTTGTAAACTAGAGAAAAGCATCCACTCATAACAACTTTCTTTTGAAATTATTCATAGACAGTAAGTTTGCTCTTCTATTTTCTTCTCAAGTTACTGGCATCAACATTAATTTCAGCAATCAGTGTTTATCACTACTATATGCATCCAATTCCAAAACCTGGAATTTCCTTTATTGGATGCCAATTATTTTTTAACTATCCACATTTACCTAAATTTTACTGGTGCCTGGGTATGTAACATTTTGGCCAGGAAAATTTCATTATATTTAAAAATGTAAGTCATTTTTAGTATTTTGGATTTTAGGCCTCTCATTCATGCTTTCCTCATGTTTATGCTACACTTGGAATAAGTAATTTAAATTCTCATACAGTAAAATTGAGATTGTTTGTTGATTCAGCTCTATGAATTTTAACAGCCATGTAGATTTGTGTCACCTTCACCACTATGGAGAAGCGTTCCATCTGTCTCATGCCACCACACTTCAGTTATACATTTTCCTAACCTCTGTCTCTAGCAACCACTTATCCATGCTCCATCACAGTAATTTTTGTCTTTTCAAGAATGCCCTGTCAGTGAGATCATATGGCATGTGACCTTGTGAAACTGGCTTTACTCAATCAGCATCCAGCCTGTGGGATTTACTCATGCTGTTGAATGTAGAAAGACTATGTTCCTGTTTATTCCGCAGTAGTATTCTATTGCATGGATGAACACTGTTTGGCCAGTCACCTGCTGAAGACATCTGAATTGTTATGTGTGTGTTATGACTATAGCTACGACGAACATCTGTGTGTGGGTGGGGGTGAATGTAAGATTGCGATTCTTTAGGGTAAATACCTAGGAGCAGGATGGCAGGGACATGTGGCAGTGACAATGTATTGATAACTTTATTAGAAACTGTAAGACTGTTTTCTAGAGTAGATGTAACATTCTGTGTTTGCACAAGCAATGGCAGTGTGTCAAGCGTTACAACTGCTTCGTGTACTTGCCAAGAGTTTGCATTGCCAGTATGCTGTACTTTAGCAGTGATGGCTCTTCAGGGCTTCAATTTGTGTTTCATTCATCACTAATGATATTTAACATCTTTACATTTGCTTATTTGCCGTACTTGTATCTGCTTTGGTGAAGTCTCCAAATTTTGTGCCCATTTTTAATTATATTGTTTGTTTTCTTTACAGTCGAGCTTTTCAGCATGAAAGTAATGTTGTCTTATATGTAACTGGCTGATATTACCCTGGGCTGTGGCATATCTTTTCATTCTCTTAGTAGTGTTTTAACAGAACAAGGGTTTTAAATTTCAGTAATCCATTTTTCTTATTATTTTATATATTGTAGTTTTGGGATTGTCTTTAGCTATTCTTTACCTAACTCTAGGGAACGAAGATTTTCTTCTAAAAGTTTTATAGTTTCATGGTTTGTATTTAGAGATACGATTTATTTCAGTCAGTATCTGTATAATAAAAATATTGGTTAACATCTGTTTAAGTCATGGTTCTTTCATTTGCATAGAATGGCCAATCATTCCAACCTAATTTGTTAAAAGTTTATCCTTTCCTTATTCAATATTTTTGTTTTTGTTTTTTTTACTTTGTCAAAAATAAAATGCCACGTTTGTACCAGTCTATTTCTGAACTCTCTATTATGTTCCATTGATCTATATGTAGAGCCCTTTGCTAATACCACACTGTCTCAATTACTGCAGCTTAGCAGTAAATCTTAAAATCAGATAGTGTGATCTCTTCAACTTTGTCTTTTTCAGAATTGTTTAATATATCCTAGTTCTCTTGCCTTTCATGTAAATTTTAGAATCAATTGGCAATATCTAAAAAAATTCCCTGCTGGAGTTTTGATTGGAGCTGAATTAAATCTATATATCACATTAGAAGAGAACTGACATATTAAATATTTTGAGGCTTCTGATCCATGTCAGAAATACGCCCTGCAATAATTTAGGTCTTATTTCATTCCTTTGATCAGTGTTTTATTGCCAGAAAATGTTGACCTTAAACGAATAGCAAAATGAGTTTATTCAGGAACAACAGTTGCAGTTTGGGACATGCAGTGTGCTGTCAGGGTCTGCAGCGTGTAAGTGACATGTGCAGGAGAGTTCTCACTTCTAGCCAGCCAATTCCATTTAAAATGAAGTGTCTGTTTAGTAATCTTCATAGTTTGACAGTTTTCATCATATAGATCTTATATATATTTCTTTAATTTATACTTCAATTTTTAATTTTCAAACTATCATGCATGATATTTCCCCCCTAAATTGAGCTTTCAATAGGTCATTGGTAGTATATAGAAAAATGATTTTTGTCTGTGGTGGTTGACTATATTCTGCAACATTGTTAAAATTATTAATTCTAGGAGCTTTGCTGTAGATTCTCTGGGGTTTCTATGTAGACAGTCTTATTGTACATAAATAAGTGAAGGTTTATTTCATCATTTGTGATCTATATGCCTTTCACTCCTTTTTCTTGACTTATTTTATTACTAGGAGTTGCATTATGATGTAGAATAGCATTAGAGAGTGTGAATAGCTTTACTTTGTGTCAGATTGTAGAGACAAAACATTCAGTCTCTTGCACTATTAAATATGGTATTAGATGTAGTCTTTGTTTTTTAGGTGCTCATTATCACTTGAGTTTTCTTACGTGGCCGATTTGCTGAGGTTTTTATCAGGAATGGATTTTTAATTTTGTCAAACACCTCTTTTTCTTTTTGATCAAGTGATTGTGAATTTTTATATTTAGACTAATAGTATGGTGAAGTAAATACATTGATTGATTTTTCTAATATTGAACAACTTTTACATTGCTGTAAAATGATAATTCATGGTGTAGCATATTATTATTTGGGTATGTATTGCTGGATTTGACTTGCTAATATTTTTGTTGAAGATTTTTGTATCTGTGTTCAGTAGGATGACTTGTCTGTAGTGGGTTTTTTGTTTGTTTGTTTTCTCTCATTCATTTATTCACTTATTTTTGAAAATGTTTTCTTGATTTAGTATTAGGGTAATGCTGACTTTATCTTTTGAGATAGGAAGTATGCTCTCTTCTTCTGTTTTACAGAATGAGTTATATAGAATTAGTGGTAGAGTTAGAGGCAGCTCTCACAGACACCAGGGAGATGTAATCGAACAGTCTTTTCCTATAAATGAATTTATATGAGAGACCTTGATTGCGTTGTGATTAAGCAAATTTATTAAAACAATTAAAGCATTAACCTTTTTTAAAGAGGTAAAACATGCAAATCTGTACAACTGGTTTATGAAGCCCTGAAGAGCGAGCTGGGTGGGGGTCTGAGGCGTTACGTACCCTCCTGCCTATAGGTCTCAGAATTCTTCTGCTGAGTATCTTGATACAGATTAATTCTCAAGGTCCCTTTTTACTTTGTTGTGGCCTTCCCAGAATTCATGAGAAGCACCTGGCGGTTTTATTTTGCCAAGCCTTGAGACTGCTGGCTTCTCTGCTTAGAAAGTAATAATGCCCCCTCTCTTTTTTCCTGCATTCTCTTGTTAGGGAGGCTGTTAACTATTTGCTCTCAAGTGTCCTTGGCTGAGGAAGATAATGGCTTGTTATTTACCAGCAAGCTACAAATTCCCCAGTGTTTGGCCTTGTTTTTACTTTCCTTCCTATCTCAGTTTCCTATTCCACTTGCCCTGGGATTTTCCTAGCTCCTTACTGCCCTGTAACAGTAGTGCTTCACATCTTTAATTCAGTTCACCAAAGGAACTATACAGACCCGGAGATTTCATTATTACAAAGGATTTTAGCTACAAATTCCATTTCTTTTATGATTACAGGATCATTCAGGTTATCTATTTTATCTTGAGTGAGATTTTGTGCTATGTGGTTGTTATGGGCTAAATTGTGCCCTCCCCATACAAATTCACCTGTTGAAGTCCTAACCCACAGTGCCTTGGAATGTGGCTGTATTTGGAGAAAGAGCCTTTAAAGAGACAATTAAGGTAAAATGAGGCCTGTAGAATAGACCCAAACCCAGTCTGACCAGTGTCGTTATTAGAAAAAGAAATGTGGATGCACAGAGAGACAACAGGGATGCATACACAAAGGAAAAACCATGGAAGGACACAGCAAGAAGAGAGTTACCTTCAAGCCAAAGGGAAATGCCTCATAAGAAACAAATTTGTCAACACCTTGGTCTTGAGCTACTAGCATCTAGAACTATGAGAAAATAAATTTCTGTTGTTAAAGCCACCCAGTTTGCAGTATTTTGATATGGCAGCGTTAGCAAACTAATACAGGGTTTTCAAGGAATTAATCTATTTCATCGAAATTATTGATAAATTTGGATTCACTTATAAAATTATAAGATATGTAAAATGTGCATCATGGTGATCTGATTTACCTAAACATTGTGCAATAATTACCCATATCATATCCTGGCCAGCGTTGTTCAGTTGGTTGGGCTTCCTACTGTGCATTGAAGGGTTGTCAGTTCGATTCCTGGTCAGGACACATGTCTGGTTTGTGGGCTTGATTCCTGGTGTGGAGTATGCAGAAGGCAGCTCATTGGCGTTTTGCTCTCACATTGATGTTTCTCTCTCTCCCTATCCCTTCATCTCTCTCTAAAAACCAATAAAAGTTATTTAAAAAAAAAAAATTACCCATGTCTCATTCATTAACACATTTATCACCTTATACATTTATCTTTTGAGGTAAAGGGGGATGAAAACAGTAAGTTAAATTCTACTCTTTAAGTACGTTTTGATTATACAATAAAGTGCTGTGAACTATAGAAACCATGTTTAAATTAGATCCTCAGAACTTATTCATCTCTCATAGCAATATGTTTGCTGATACATCTCCTAGGGTAAGAGAAACAAAGGAGAAAATAAACAGATGGGACCACATCAAACTAAAAAGCTTCTGCACAGAAAAGAAACCATCAACAAAATGAAAATGGATCCTACTGTATGGGAGAACATATTTGCCAATGACACATCTGATAAAGGGTTAATATCCAAAATATATAAGGAACTCATACAACTTTTAAGGAAGACAAACAATCCAATTAAAAAATGGGCGAAGGACCTGAATAGACACTTCTCCAAAGAGGACATACAGATGGCCAAGAGATATATGATAAAATGCTCAAATTTACCAGTCATCAGAGAGATGCAAATTAAAACCACAATGAGGTATCACTGCACACCTGCCAGAATGGCACCATCAACAAGTCAACAAGTGACAAGTGCTGTCGAGGGTGTGGAGAAAAGGGACCCCTACCTAGTACACTGCTGGTGGGAATGCAGACTACTACACTTATTTTCATGAGGCATATTTAAACATTTTCTATATTTATGAAATGACAATTATTTTTTTAGCATTTAAAAAATCCTATGCCATTTTCTCTGGCCTCCATTATTTCTATCGATGAATCTGTAAAAATTCTTATTTTTGTTCTTTTATAGGTAGCACGTTTCTTTCCTCTGATTGCTTTCAAGAGCTATTCTCTTGTGCATTTTTGCAGTTTGCTTATGATGTGCCTGGGCATGAGTATTTGGGTTTATCTTCTTTGGTGTTCTCTGAGGTTTTTGAATTGTATGATTGTCACCAAAATTTAGAAGATTTTAATCATCCTTTCTTCACATATTTTTTCAGCCTAAATTCTTTCTGTTTTTCTTTTGGGACTCTGGGAATCACATGGCAGGCTTTCTTATCATTCAACAGGTCCCTGATGCTCGGTTTATTTTTTATTTTTATTGTTTATTATTTTTCTTGACAGAATGAATGCTTTCTATTGATTTACCTTCAGGCTTACTGAGTCATCTATCACCTCTATTTGCCATTGAGCCGGTCCAGTGAGGTTTTCTCTCTCTTTTTAAAATTTTAGTTATTGTATTTTTTAGTGCTAAATTTTTATTTGGTGCAATTTTATGCATTCTGGTTTTTTTATTTATTTTGAGAGTAGTCATGATTGCTTGTTGAGCATTTTTAAAATAGCTTCCTTAATGTCATTGTAATATAATTACATCATCTGTAATGCCTGATGTCTATTGATTTTCTTTTTTCATGTAATATTAGATTTTTCTTTTTCTTCACATTCAGAATAATTTTAAGTTGTATCTTAGACTTTTTAAATATTATATTATGAGATTTTGGGTCTTATATAAATCATAGGAATTATGATTTTGCTTTGTTTTGGAAGGAGATCAACCTGGTAAGTTTCAGAGCATCAGTTCCAACTACATTCTGTGGGCTGTTGTTCCAATATCAGTTTTCAAAGGCTTTATAGTACATCTTGAATCTCTCCCACATATTTATCACCAACTAGTCAGTGTAAGGTTTTGGTTGTGTTCTGCATTCAGTTCCAAAATGAATTCTGATTGAGATAATATTAACACATGTGCCACTCAGGGCTGATCTCATGAATTCAAAAGCAAATTTATGGGTTTACTTTGTCTAACTCATCTCTATGAATTTCCTGGTTGGTAAGGTTGGTGAGGTTGGTGAGGACTGAATTGTGTCTCCCCACAAATTCATAGGCTAAAACCCTAACCCTCAATGAGGCTATATTTGGAGAAAGGACCTTTTAGGAGGTAATTCAGACTAAATAAGGTCATAGGGTGGGACTCTAATCTGATAGAATTAGTGTCCCTATAAGAGGAGGTACAGGAGAGCACAGCAAAAAAGACGGCCACCTGCAAACCAGTTCTCACCAGAAACTGGCCACGATGGCACTTCGATCTCAGACTTCTAGTTTCCAAAACTGAGAGAAAATAAGTTTTCATTGTTTAAGACACCCAGTCAATGCTATGAAAACGAATAGAGTGGTACTTTCCAGTGCCCTGGGGCTCGTTTTTCAGCCCCCCAGTCGGCAACCTGGGGCTCTACTTGTCCTGCTCATCCATCAACTTTTTTGACTTATACGTGCGCTCAGAGCCAAGTGGCAGCAGGGCAGATGGAGATTACAAAGCAGTGAAAGAGGGGGCCCCTCACTCTTGGAACCACAAGTCTACGGATTAGAGAAGATTCCCCTCCGGGCGCGTTTTGGCTCCTGTTGGTTCACCTCCCTGCTGCGGCCTTTCCCCCAGGACAGCTTTAGACGAGGGTCTGAAAGGACAGAGAAAGGAAAGTGAAAGGGGCGGATGAGTCTTCATACTCTCTGAATTAGGAGTTTTCTTTCCTGTGCTTCAAGCCAAGGTTAGAGGGCTTCTTTGGAGCTCCCTGTGCCTGGTGCCTGTTTGCAGTTACTGCTTCCTGCCCAGGCCATACAACAAAACGGAAATTGACTGTCAGTTTGGTGGCACTTCGGAATTCTGGTCTTTGTCTTCAGTCCATCTGCTGCTATTTTCTTTACATAGTCTTCAAATAGTTACCCTATCTTAATTGTAATCAAAACTCATCTTTAATTTGAATATTTTGTTTTAAATAATTCGGAATCCAAACTAGAACACAGTATTTTTACAGATATAAGGCATGTGCCCTGCGTTTGTGAGAGTGTGTAATAAAGCTGTGTGTGTGAGGTGGAGAATACCTATGGGACACGGAGTGTCCAGAGTGTAGGCCCAACAGAGTGGCAGAGCCTCAGAGAGAGAGGAATTTCGCTAAGAGAGTAAGGAGAGAGGCGATCAGGAAACAAAATGCTTAGATTCCTATTCTGTATATCAGGAGGTTTAACTAAATGGTCTTTAAGATTCCAGTTAAAACTGTTGTCCTGTAGCTCTAAATTTGCTTGACTTTCTGGTTAGTATTATTTTTGTCAGCCTTAATAAAATTGTCTGTGTTCTCTGGACTAGATGGCCATAATTAACCATTTTAATAGAGTGTAGTAGGCGTCAGGTTTTAAAGCCCTTGTTCAATCTGAGTTTGAGTTGAAACGTGAGAGAACTCATTTTAGGGCACATTCAATTGCGATTAAAAAAGTACAACTAAAGATGTTTCCAGACTTTGCTTTCTACTCAGGTTATAAAATTTATATATTGGGCTTTATTCTTGGAATGAATTTAATTATTCCCATATGTACTTATACATTAGATTATTTTTCATAAATCTCTTTTATAGCATAATTTATTGTATTTAAAATGTTCTCAAAAATAAAATTGAGCTGAATCTATTAAAATATAACTTGGTTTCTGGATTTTAAAAGGATATTGTTTTATCTTTTGGGGATATTAAACTAATCTCAGATAATCCCTGGGAATTTCCCCAAGCATTTTTCTTGGCATCAAAAAAGAGCCTTTGAATTTTCAAAATCTGCAACAGTTAAGGTGGATAAGTCTTTTTCTAGTATAAGGAAGACAAATCATGGTACAACCAAAATTATTTAAATTAGGTTGATAGCATTCGAGTTTTCACAAAGCTTTTAGCCTGCTGTTATCTTTGCTTTTTCCAATTTAAATGCATTAACTCCAAGGCTGTTTTTAAATTGAACGTTTAAATTAATGCATTGTCAGTTTGTTGTTATGGTAAAGGAAAAAACATATATAAGTTAGAAACATGGATGTGGAGAAATAACGACCCACTCTTGATTTGCTATTTTAATCCAAATATACTCTGCCATTATCCATGTTGCCATTATCCATGTAAACCTAATGACATCTGAAAGCACCACTGGCAAAGCCCATTTACAATATGTTCTTTTTTAAAGCTAGAGTCAATTGTTGCTCAAAAACAAACAATGCTCTTCTGTATGACTGACTTGATACGCACCTAGCACCCCTGATCACTTTAGCTAAAAGAAGGAAAGGGAAGAAACAATGATGTTAATTAGCATCAAGCCCGTGCTGAAGTGATTTTCTTTTAGATATTTAATTTCACCTTAGATGAAATATGGGATACATAGTTGGCAGAGTATTTAAACATGAAATGAGCTGCAAAGAAATTGGTTCCTCAATGCCTTTTTTTTCCTGAGTGGAATTTAAATGATATGTAAACAACGTAGTGCTAACCCAATTCCTTCCTCCCTTGGGCTTAGATATCTTTAGGCAAGGAATTGAATATAATCACTGTGTATTTTTTCTCTGTCCTCTAATCCTACCCCTTAACCTTGATAGCTGGAGTTGAGGGAACACAGTGTCTTTTGGAGGACCATGAAGTTCTGTGCGTTTCCTAAACTTTAGATATGTTTCTGGAGGTACATACATATGTAGATTGACATACTGAGGCTGCTGAGTTTAACGTAGTGAAATATTTCACTTACTGCCCAGGAAAATGAACAGATGTACATGTGGCTGTAACTCACACTTTCATCTCATCCTTCATTAAGGATTTGCAGTTATTGTCTAGGTATTACCATGGCTACAAGGGAAACTAATTATGAGAGAAAAAATAAATTGGTTCCATCAGGAATCCATAGGCCAACACAAGATGTTGATAGCAACATTTTACAATGCTCACTCCATGTACTTTGTGAGCTTTAAATTTGATCTCATTAATATTTTGTTGGATGGAAAGTAGGCTTTATAGGCCTCTGGAGAACACATTATAGCTTTGCAACATTTTCCTGAGGAAAACAGGATTGTGAAGCATCATTTCTTCTCTCACATTGGGTGACATTCCATAGAAGAGAGTGCCGTAAGTTTCCGTATTTCCCAGCACAGCCCTGTGCCTAATCAATTGCTATAATTACCCTTTCCCTCCCTGCACAGTATTCTTTCTCTCTGTTCATAGTACACCAGTTTTTGTCTTCACCTATTGGTATCATATCTGCTTTATAAGTGATATTAAAACAGCGTATCTAGAATGGATTTCTGTTGATTCCTATAGTAGACTCATATACTGTTTTGGCTGAATTTTCTTAAGTCTTTTCCACCTTTGTGATGTTTGTTTCCTATGTGCCACATCTTTCTTATACTTTAAAACTTACAAGGGCCGGCATCACATCCTATCATTTACCCTGATTTTGTTTCTTATATCACAAATCACAGAGTCCTGACTACATAGGTGGTCAGCACATCTAGGCTGAATGAACTGAACAGTGAAAACTTTTCTATAGGGACTGTACAAGGTAATTCAATTATACAAAAATTATGATTGTACTGGAAGGCAGTGCACATAATTTAGCCCTGGAGAGTAGATACAAGGAATATACACCCGAGGGAAAATGGTGGGAAATGAGAAGGCCATTTCATAAAGAACCTCCTATGAGATCGAAGTGGAACAGCCAGTCTCCCTCCTTAATATCTATCAAACCCAACCCTTTATCTCCATGATTATTACTAACTGGCTTCCCTTCTGCTACTCCTGCCTTTCCTTTACCTGCAATATATATTCCTTATTACTCCCAGAGGGATCCTGTGAACTCTACATGTAGTATATTCATTCTTACCCAACACTCTCCAAAGTCTCCTCATAATATTCAAACTACCACTCACACCCATTAGTATAATCGGTGTCTTTTAATACATCTGTCATGTGCATCTCCCTACTTTTCTCTCTAATAAACTTCGCTAAACATACATACTTCTCCCTTGTGGGTCCCGTGTCTAAAATACATTTTAACCCCTTTTCTTATCTTCATTTAAAACTCAAATTATATCACCTCTTTCAAAATAATCTCCCTGTACTCACTAGTTTGATTTGTGTTTCCTTACTCACTCCTCTTGCTTCCCCATGATTAGGCTGGCTGTGCATTCCTTGAAGGTTAAGACAATGCCTTGCAAATAAGGGAAGCAAGCATTATTTGTCCTTAGACGCCATACATGTGTCAAAATCTCCAGCTTGCCCTGGGACGGGGAATGAATAGTGACCTGAGGCAAGCTGGCAAATCAACAAGGTAGAAAAAATTGTTTTGGCTTGTGTCTGTCCCTGCTTTTATTTAGTTTTTCAGTCAGTGTACCTAACCTAAATTCTGAGCTCGAAGATCCTGTAAAGAGTCTAGCTGCCCTTAACTAAATTTAGCTTCTGTACTTTGACATTTGAAATGTGTTAGTAGGAGAGAGGTGTTGTGTTAATGACTTTTTATTGCAGAATTAGATAGAAAGCTTAAAGTGTGCATAGCGATGGTTAAGGGAACTCATTGGTGGGGGGAAAAAATCATAGATATTAATGGGTCTAAAGCAGAAAGCAAAATCTAAAAGGGAAAGCTTGTGAGAAAATAGAACGTCTTCGTAGGAAAATAAAATGAGTAGCTGAAGATGGCAGACCTCTCTCATTTTAACCTGTACTGATGCTCAGGCCTGGCTTTTTTATGAGAACCTAGGTAGTTCGGAGACCAGCTCAAACATCACATCTCCAGTTACCTTCTGAGACTCCCGAATCAGAAACTCCTTCATTCTTGAGGGCTCATAAGTTCTTTTGGAGTTGTTATATTTCTAAAGTAATTCACTGGGTGCAGTCTGTACCATCAATGCTGAGCCTGTTGCCTTGAAAACTAGGAGTGGTGATGCTCTCCCCGTATCTGATAGTTAATATATGTAAAGATGATGCTGTCCAATGCAGTTAATATATGTAAAAATGATGCTGTCCAATGCTTGATGTGCAGTAAGCCACATTCTCAAATCTTTATAGCTAAGCAAAGCTCAGGATATCACAAAGCTATTATTTCTAGGTTTAGCCAGTCTTGTAGAATATCATTATGGGTCAATCAAATGACATTGCCTAAGTAGTTAGCTGTATGGATTGAGAAAGCTTCTAAAACAAAATATTACTCATATTAGAAATAGTGAAAGTCAGTTATTAAAAATATATATTTGGATTTTAAGACCCTAATGCTGAGTATTTGATTTTTTCAAGTCTGCTGTTTTCAGTTCCTTTCTTCATATAAACTGGGATATTATCAGACATCTTTAGCATTGAGTGCCCAAGTAGTTATATGCCACACATTGTGAAATGCCTCAACATAGGCTCTAAACTACCATAGACATTGCTTAAACATATGGGCTATGGCACAAAAATAACTTTCCTTTTAATTCCTTACTGGTTACTTTATAAATTGCAGTTTCTAGAAATCTTGCAGAGGCCAAATCTCATATCAACAGAGAATAATTTTGTTTGCAATTTATGATTCACACATTATTATAGTCACTATGATTAAAAATAAAATCTCAGTGTCTCAGTGGCTCAGTTGGTTGAATTGTCACCCCATACACCAAAAGGTTGTGAGTTCGTCCCCAGTCCAGGCACTGCAGGAGGTAACCGATTGATGTCTCTCTCTCTCACATCGATGTCTCCCCACCTTCCTCTAAAACATATTCTCGGGTGAGAATTAAAAAAACAACAACACAAAAAAACATCAGAACCATAACACCGTTCTTGTTCAATGAGTATTTTGTGGTGATGATAATGACAAGATAGTGAATTATTGGTTATATTGCGAGTGTGCCTACAGGATTTAACACAAAATGAATTTAGGGAAACTATAGATATTTTTCAAGAAGAAAAATTACAGCCCTAGATTAAAACATTACTTTCCATAATTTTTTAACTCGCTGCTCTATAAATGTGAGGTAGTAATTATGTGACAGAAAGCAACAGAAAATTTTGTTGATGCCTTTTATAGGTCTATGTTGTCAGCATCGTTAACATTTTTTAAAAGCATGTTTTTCTAGACTTCTTGTCATAATAATCAATCATCCATAAGTACAGCATAAACTGCAACAATGATCTCGGGTTTTCTTCTACTTAGGCAATAGCAATGTCGATTTATTTGCAAAACAACATAAAACATTGCCAGTGACGTGTGTGGTCAAACTTTTCTATTTTGGAATTGCTCAGAAATATTAGTTGAAAGAAACTTTATTCCTGGGGTGAATTTATCTCCTTAAATCATGATCTATAAGTAAGAAGTAGATGAGGTTAGTTGTGATTAGACCGAAGGCAGCATTTTAACAAATACTGTAAGTGGGACTTGGCCAGGGCATGTGTAAGTTCTAGGCAGTAGCCTAGAGGGTGTGTGAAAAAGGCATTTCTTTCAGCTGGCGCAGAAGTAATCTTTCTTTTCTGCACATGATCTGAGAAGATTACTGAAGAGAAGTGAAGCACAGATAGCCTGTGAAGCCCTTCTCCCAAAGGAGGGAAAATGGCCTATGGAGGACTGAGGATCTTCAGTTTAGCAAAGGATTTCAAATAAAGGCAAACACTAAGTTTGGCAAAAGTCAGTTTCCAGAATAATACTGACATGGTTTTTCCCTAAAATAAATTGTTGAGGACTAAACTTCTACCTAAAAATAACATTTTGACCAGATAAATTGGAGTCCGAATAGTACTATGCATGATACGTATCTTTAGTTTTACATGAATTACTTTTTAATTCACCCTCTTCATATACCATTTGAATATTTCAGAAAAAGTACAAAACGATTAGTGTGTATTTTTTATTTCAAAGATAAAAATCAAAGAACAGTACTATGTTTGTGCTTTGCTCTCTAGATATAATTTATTTGGCTGACAGGTTACATATGATTTTATTGAATTAATAAGTAAGTTATATTATATGTTATGTTATATGTATGTTTGAACCAGAAAAAGAGCTCTCTAGAAAAAGGCAAATGTGAGATTGAGTAGTTAGGCCTGTATAGTTTTGGATTCAGTTTAAGTGTAACGAGATGCCACTAAAGAATTTACAGAGCAAGATTTACATTATATGACTTGTGTTTTAAGAAGGTCACCCTCATTCTGCTCTTCATTGGTGCAGAAAGGGGACCATTTATGAGGTAGGTGAGTGGTTTAAGCTAATAGATTCAATATGTATTTTCAAATCAGAATTGTTAAGATCTTATGGTAATGTGAATATGGAATTGGGTGGAGGAATAATAAAAGAAAAGATGCAGACTTTATGGCTTGAGCAAATGGATAAATAGCATTACTGTTTACTGAGATTTGAAATACCAGGGAAAGAACAGATAATCGTTGGTGAGAAGAGAACCAATAATTATATTTTGAACATGTTCAATATCACTTATCTATGAGATTTCCAAGTGGAAGAGTGGATAAAGGCGGTCAGATGATATGAATAAGAACGTTGGAAGGGAGGTCTGGGCTGGAGATTTATAGGATAGAGACATGAGCGTGTAGATAGTTGGTACCTAGGGGAAAATCACATAAGAACAATAAACAATGGCAAGGCCTGAGTGATTCCAGCATGAGAGGCCTGGCAGAGGAGGAAAACCCAGCACAACAGACATAGACAAAAAGCTGACAGTCCGCAAGGTTGTATTTGGAAATGCAAGGAAAAAAGAAATGATTAAAAATACCAAATGATAATGAAGGCATCCATGTCAGAAATCCAAATAGAATTTTACTTAAAACGTATTTCTCAAATTAATATCTAATTTAGCAGTTTATGTTTTATTTTTGGATATAAGAAAATTTTAATTCTGTTACTAAGTAGACGTTTTTAAGATTTTGACAGCATAGAGCCTATCCACCAACACTCTTTGAGGACTAGAATTGCCAAGTCCCTGATAATAACTGGCATTTTTAAAAGCTCACGGTTTTGATGAATGATTCTTTATTCCTGAAACAGAGCTGTTTTTAATGTCAGTATATATAGTGAAGGCCCAGGCATATGCAAAATATGTATGTAACAGAGGTCTGAGTTTTCATCTGTGAAGAACCGACCAATAAATATCATAAATTTAACCGCAAAGCTTAGAAAAGATCCAGCTGCAAAACAAGTAGCTGCTCCCATGCTATTACAAAGGAATTTTTATTTCATTATATAAATCTCCATTATTTTTGAAAAACGTACGAAAAGTTCTAAGGATCAGTATAACCTACATTATCAATGTAGAATACCACTTTATATATTTACGCTGATTTTCGATTTCAACAGACAGAAGGTATTAATAAATGGCAAAGTCTAGGTGAGTTTCTTTTTCTATCCCTTTAAGACAGCACCCACATTTTAAAAGGTCTTTGAATAACCTGGAGACCCTGATTATTCACATTCTGATTTAGTGCTTCTGCAGTATTGTCCGAGATCCTGCTTTTCTAACAAGCTCTGAGGTGAGGCCAATGCTCCGCGTTGGATAGAAGGGGTTTAAAGAACTGACCGGCTCTGAGCAGCTGGTGGGGAGAAAGGAAATGTATTTCTTTTTGTACCCAAAGGGGAGAATAAAGCCTAATCTAATTTTGTAGGGGAATAGAGTTGTACTCTGCTCTAAGAACCATATACTTACATGAAAAGTTAGCTAGTGCATTTGTTGTCTATTTTTTCCTAACAAATTATCCCAGGCGTTAGAGGCTAAAAGCAATACACGTGTGCTGTGTCATAGTCTCTGTGATTCAGAGATTCAGAAATGGCACAGGTGAGTGGTTCTTGCTCAGGGGAACCACGTGAGTTCGCCGTCTGGATGGCGAGAGGTGCAGTCCTACGAAAGCTTCCCTGGGCTGGTGGCTCTGCCCGGAGGTCTGTCACCTACGCTTCTCCCAAAAGGCCGCAGTTCCTTGTCGTGAGACCTGTCTGTGTGGCTCTGTAAGGTTCCTCACAACAGAGCAACTAGCTTTCCCCAAAGCAGGCAGTGTAAGAGAGAGCAGGACAGAAGCCACATGACCTTTTATGACCTAGGGTTGCAGGCCGAGCCACACACATCATTTCACAACAGCCTGTGGGTCACACAGGCGGACCTCGCTCACTGCCAGAAGCAGCTGCACTGTGTTCAACCTCGGCGCTGTTGGCAGTTTTGGTTCAGATAATGATTTGTTGTGAGAAACGACTCATTCCACTGGAGGGTGTTTAGCATCATTTCTAGCTCTAGACACGACAGAAGCACCCCCTTCCCCAAGCTGAGAAAGCCAAAATTGCCCCCCAGCAGATGGGCAAACAGAAGTCGCCTGTGAGGGAGAACAGCGCAGGCACAGCGTGCGGAGAGCAGGAGGTGGGCGCCCTTTCCGCTCGCTCCAAGGCGGAGGCTGGCTACCTGATTTTGTAAAACAGGTAGACAAAACTTGTTTTATTTGTTGATATATTTATAAAGTGATTCTTTGAAGGTTAAAGTGTACTGCATATAGAAGATTTGACGCATACATAGATTTAATAATTATGTACTGAAATGATAATTTTATTTTTAATAAATAAGGCATTTTTCTCTTAGACTTACTTTGGTATTACAGAGAAACCTGTTTGTAATGGTTTATGTGTTATGTGTTTTGTTACTGAATTCAAAAGGCCAGAGCTCACACTATGAACGAAGCAACATCACACACACACACACACACACACACACACATACACACACACACACCCCTCTTCAGTGTGGTGGGGCCCAGAGAGAATGAATGAGTTCACTGCATTCAGTAGCCATTCCCTTTTTCATTTAACATAAATTAGACTAAAACATGGTCATATTTTTGTGCCAAATTCTGAATCTCCTCCAAATTTTGAGGTTTACTGATGTGGTGAAGTGATATTTAAAATATCACCATTGCATCAGGCATTCCTTAATATCTAAGAGGCAAAATATTTTTACCATTACTAGAAGGTTTAAAAGAATGACACAACAACTTTTTTGGCAAAGCGCACAGCCTGGACATGGGTATAAATCTGGTGACTTGCTACCTCACATTGTCTGAAAGGTCCTTTTCCGTTAGCCAAATCTATTGATCCTTCAAAGCCCATTTCTAGCTACTGCACTTCCAGGAAGGTTTCTGCAACATTCAGGAAATCATGTTTAGGACCCAGTATCAGAAATTGCTGGACAACTGGACAACGAGACTATATTCCTTCTATAGTCATGCATCTGTATGTGTATGTTACACCTTCTTGATGAGATTAACAAATATTTGACAGCAGGGCTTGTATTTTATGCCACTTGATTTTCTTTAGCTTTGTAGGTTCTAAAACAAATGTCTTATGTATTTTTTCTTTTCAATCATTTTTTCAATGCACACACTGTGGTATAGTGATAAAAACAAGCTCTGAAATAAGCTTACTGGCGTTCCTATTACAGCTCTGCCTGTGAACTAGCCGTATGAACTCGGGGGCGTTAGGGCCCCTGCCCTGCGTGTTCCCTTGGCCAGTGATGTGCTTCCATTAGACATTCGAACAGCAGACTCTCTGTTCCTTCTTCTGCTGGCTCAGAGGTCAGCTGCTTAATATGCCCACCTGAAAATTTTGTTTAAAATTGCAACCACTCCTCTTCCCTATACCACAGTTCCCGCCCCAACTCCTGAATCCCCTTCAGCTCCGCTCTTCTTTGATAGCATTCATCACCTGCCACACTGTGTCATTTCCGTATTTGTTATGATCATTGGTCATTGCCTGTTAACCATCAACACATGTGTGATTCTTTGAAAGGGCCTGGAATGTAGTCAGTCCTCAATGACTATTCGTCATTCATATGGCTGTAGAAACTGGGCAAGCACAGAGGCGTTGAGAATTTTTTTTCCTCTCTCTAATGAAAATGATCCAAATTCTGTGTTCCAGAATTGAGCGATATAGTAAAGGAAAGGGTTATTCTAATCATATTTCTGCCAAAGATCTCATATTAGCTTGTATTAATCTATCCTTTTTGTGCATTTGCCAAAGACCAGAAACAATCTCATAGTAATCAAAGCATCTTAGGACGATACACACCCACTCAGGCTGCGAGTTCCCAAAGTGCCCTGCAAGCTCCTTTCATACAGGGATCATTCCACCACCGAAATGAGGCCCTCCCAGGGCTGACAGCAGTTGCCAAATAGACAATCTGCGCAGAACACGTGGTACGACCGTGGGGTGAAATGATTCTGGCTAGGACGAGCAGAACAGCTCTTACTCTTGTGAAATATGTCTTGTAATTCTTTAAGATTCATTCATATCCAAAATAGCGTGAAATCCCAAGGCCATGCCTGGCCAGACCAGTAAACAATGCAGCTGGGAGTACTACGTGGCATTCATGAATATCAGCATCTTATATTGAAATAATTGTCTTTTGCAAATTTTGCCATTTCAAGGTAGATTTATTCAAACAAGAATCCCTTAGGTCTGCTTTCAGAAGCTCAGAGTTGCTTCAAAGCAAGGTGAGCTCCTCTGTATCGATGCAGATGAAAACAAATTATTTTCATTGGTGACTACAGTGACTTAAGAAATTCCTTGCCAGTGGCTGCATCTCTTTGGTGCAAAATGTCAAAGGATGTAACATAACTTTCAAGTTATGTCAGGACATCAGGGTGGTAATAGTGAGGCTTGACGGTGATCTCATTCGACTTGAAGGATATTGTACAGCACGCTCCAGAGCAGCGCAGCCTAACAGAAGAATTCATTTACTTTGAAGTGAATCGAGGTAGATTTTTTTTTCCTCCCCATAAATTTACGTTTGAATGTGAATCAGTGATCTTGCTGGCAGCCTCACTGTGCATTTGCTGTGGGAATTTTCAGTGTCATGCATTATATGATTTGTATCCTCAAGTAGTTTCAAATAAAGTTGTCTGCTGTTTTCTGGTGGCGTGCCAAGTGAATGAATACTCGTTTGATTTGCTATCTGTACAGATAGGTTTACATCTTCCATAATTAACTTGTCAATCTAGTGTCTCCTAGTGTGCTGCCAGGTATTGTGGATTATATTAAAAGCTAAGAATTCAAGCAGTGATGTTGGCACCTTTTTATACCTGTACCCGAGCTCTCCTTAACAGACTAAGACCAATTTAATTTTTAGTATTGTGTGTCTTGTTTCATTTTACACCTGGGCCATCATTTCACATCCTAGAAAAATAAAACAAAACCAATTCCACTGTAACATTCAGGAAAAACAAACAATCAGACTTTACTAGAGGTGATATATTTAAAAGAAAATGAAGTATAGTTTTCTGTTAGCTCAAGCTGAATCCAGGATTCATAAATTAACCCATTATAAATTACCAGATTGTTAAATTATGAAATATAATGTTTGGTGTGAGTTTACTGTGTTTAGGTAAGCTTTCTGTTATAAATGATGCTATTCATCCAATGCAAGTAATTCAATATTTTGAATGTAATATTTTGAAAATAATTCAATATTTTTTGAATATTTTGAAAATAATTCAATATTTTTTTAAACATGAATAGCAACTTAATATAACATAGCCACTAAAACATTTATTTGAAACTATTATTACAGAATCCACATTGGGTAAGTTGCATTTGGAAAACCTGACTTGGGAGACACCTTTTTGAATTTAGGAAATGTACCTAAATGTCTTGAGTTTTAACCTTTTACAAAAAATTGGAAATTTTCCTGCTTACCAAGCTGTGATAAATTCTGCATGGTGGGTGTCTTAGAAGCAACAATCTAATCCAGTGATTTTCAACCCGTGTGCCACAGGAATTTTTAAATCATGTGGTACTCGACTATTTAGTCAGGGGCACTAACCTCTTTTACCTTAAATTGTCAAATAAAAAAAATGACAACAGCCAACAAAATAGCCATCTGGTGTGAATGAATCAAAATTATACCTATTTTTTTGGTCAGATCAGCAAAAACATAGTTTTTGGTGTGCTGCAGAATTTTAGCAATTAGCTAAGTGTACCATGAGATGAAAAAGGTGGAAAAATCACTGATCTAGCTGAATGGGAAGCTAAAGGCTTAGTCTGTTTTTTACTTAGATATGATGTGTGTATTTTGAAGTTGTTAGGAAATCAATGAACGTGAAAAGGAAACTGACCTCCTCCACTATCCCCAATATATAGCAAGGAATCACTGGCATAAATTCTCATAGAGCTTTATGATGGTAAAACTTGACTTACTATAAATGTAAAATGTTTGCATGTGGTCTGGTATTATTGTAATTATTCTGACCTAAGTTGATTTAAATGAATTTATGGATAACTATGTAGAACAAAGTTTGCCAAAAAATGGAATAAATTATACAACCAACCATATGCATTTATTTTGGTTATGGGAAATACTTACCTTAATCCAGTTAATTGATGCAAAATTTGCATAGATAGAATATTGAAAGGACTTACAAGACTCGATAGATAATAAACATTTAAAATTCTGATTGGGTAAAAATAAAGTACAGCTAGAGAAAGAAAGTGTGAATAGTACTTGGATCCCAGAAAATCTCCAGGCACAGCTCCCCAGGTCCTTTCCATGTTTCACAGGGTGTGCTGTATCTCTGCACTATGATCTATGAAGATAGGCAAGAATATCTTCCTTTTGAGAGCTTCAGTGGATGTTTTTCATTTTGTTTGTTTCAGTGCACCCCAGCTTATCTGGGGAAACCAGGCTGCCAGGTGTCAGCAGTTCATCTACACAGCCCCAGTCAATGGTCCTGGGTTCTGCCAGAAATGTTTCAGACTTTAAAGAGCACATTAAACATTGCTAACTAGCACATCTCATTTTTATCATGGACAAGAGTGTTTAGCTGACTTCCAGGTAATCCCAGAGATGATCATAGGGATGCTGTGGTCTAGCTGTAAGACAATTCTATCTTACACAGTTCAGGACCAGATTTTCCAGCAGTCTGTGTAGACATTTGCTGATCAAGTACTTACTCTAAGATCATATTGTACTGACCTCAGGTCTTTATTTTTTAAGAGAGGTGTCCTCAGTTTTTATATTATAGATAGGAAGTCCCCAGTTTTACCCTTACTGGGGTGAATACTAGGAAAGGCTCTTTCCAGGAGTTTTTGACACTGGCTACCAAAGCAAATAATCAAATTATTGGAAAACAGAGGTTCTTAAATGTCTCCAGCAAAGTGGTCGCCTCTCCCAGATTTTTGTTTTTATTTTTATTTTTAAAATGATTCTAGAAAGGGAGGGGTGAAAGAGAAACATCAATGTGAGAGATACATTGATCGGTTGCCTCCTGTATGCACCCTGAGCAGGATGGAACCCCCAGCCTAGGTATGTGCCCTGACCAGGAATCGAACCTGACACCTTCTGGTGAACCGGACAACGCTCCAGCTAACAGAGCCACACGGCCAAGGCACCTCTCCCAGATTCTTTAAATTATATGTCAATTGACATATGGAGTTTTTGTTGATTTTATATTTCATATCTTAAAACTATTATTTTTCAAAAAAACATGTTTTGGGAGTTTTTGTTTTTATTATTTTTATTATTATTATTATTATTATTATTATTTTTAATGAGAACTTTAAAAATGCACAAATAGGTATCATGAGAGCTATCAGGGGGCTTGTTAGGAATATTTTAGCATAACATAATTTCTATCAGCCTCTCCAAAGCCTCCCCTAATAAAAACGCAATATGATAAATAAAGCAGCTTTAAGACAAATCCCCTTTTTACTTTTTTACTAGAGTGTTGCTCCTGGAAACGACAGAGATTCTGAGGTCTCCACTGAGAGCTTGTTTTTCTTATCTTAAATGAAAATGCTTCATTCAATGTGCTTCCTAAGTGTGAGGCGTTAAGGTCAGCTCTTGCAGCAGTAACAAAGATCAGCAAAGCCTGGTCCCTGACCCTGCTAGGAAGTTAACAGTCTAGCAAGGAAGGAAAGCCCTACGAAAATAGCCGTGACGGAAGCCAGAGTGAGATCACTTGCTATTCTGGAGGTTCTGGTAAATTGTGCTAAGCAATACCAACAAAGGAGACAGAGTTTACCCTGACCGGTGAAGTCTTGTGATTGTGTCAGAATGGACGGCCAACAAAAATGTGGATGTGAGGTAATTAATTGCAAGGCTAATAAACTCATTTGCAGATCCACTTATGTGTTCCTTCTTTATCTATGCAGTTTAATATAAACAATTAGGTAACATTCATTAACATCAAACAAAATCCGATTTTACATTTGTCTGGTTTATTTAATCAACAGAGAGGATGAAATCAAAATGGACTCATGGTGTATTTTTGGTTTGAATGATTTTTCAATGTAAAATAAGATTCAAAATGCACTTAAGGTAGTCATTTTCTCATGACATTTTTGTACTATTTTAATGTCATCATTTTATGTTTTCTTATGTTTCCATATATTCATCTTTATGGAAGATAAGCATTGTCTGTACAGATGTTTTTTATCAATAAAATATTTGAAAGTTATAGAAAGGTACTTTTGACTTAAAAATTGTATTGATGTATATCAACAGGAAGATGCACATATCATGTTTCAATTCCATAAATTTTCTTCAAGTGAACACCACCAAAATCTGTATCCAAATAAGAAACAGTGTTAGCATCCCAGATATCCTTCTTACATGCTCTTTCAATTACTGTCCCCCACACCCCAAAGATCGTCACTATTCTGACCTCTAATGACATTGAATAATTTGGCTGAATTCAACTCTGTATATGTGATATTGATCAGCATTTTTTAATTTAGCTTCCTTTCCACAGTTATGTTTATGGAATATAATCATGTGGTTCCATGCAGTGTTGGTCCTTTCTTTCCTCATTGCATGAACATATAGTGATATTTATATCAATTTTACTGCCAATGAAAATTTGAGAAATTTCCAGTTTATGGCTATTGTAAGTAGTCTTGCTATCCACATTCTAATACATGTCTTTTCTCTTTCTATTTCTGGTAGGTAAATCTAGGATTAGAACCAGTAGGTTCTGCATTCCTTTAGCTTTGGTAGATCATAGCACGCAGCTTGAAATTGGTCTTGATAGTTCACACTCTCAGCACCAGCATGCCAGAAACCAGGATGCTCCCTATTCAACAACACTGTCCTTTTTATTTCATCCATTCTGGAAATTGCATTTATTGAAAAATAAATACTGATTATATTTTAGTTCAATATAGAAGTATTCTTGCTACATCTATCTATCTATCTATCTATCTATCTATCTATCTATCTATCTATCTATCTATCATCTATCTGTCATCTATCTATCTATCTATCTATCTATCTATCTATCTATCATCTATCTATCTATCTATCTATCTATCTATCTATCTATCTATCTATCTATCTATCATCTATCTATCTATATCTATCATCTATCTATCATCTATCTATCATCTATCTAATCTATCCATCTATGCTTAAAATATAACCATGCTAAACATTCAGAAGTTTAATTTTCTGTATACTCAAATGACTTTTAATATTTGATATACAATTTATATTTTTACTGAAGTGTCTCTGTGTATAAAACCTCACTCTGCACTTAGTATTTTATAACTCATTTTATTTTGGGAAAAACCCAACTCTGTATTTCAAAATGCTTCTGTGAAGTTTAGGAAAATAAGCTTTTATATAGTTAGAAGCTAGAAAGATAGAGCACAATGATATCGAGATAGACAAACAGATAAGCAGATAGAAAGGTAGATGGTCAATGGCTCTTTACCTGGAGTGTAAAAAATAACCTAAGAAATGCTTATGACACAATCTAATGTATAAAGTGGGAAACTTTTTTTGACAAAGAGTCACACATAAAATAAATCACTCAGAGTAAATGTTTAAAGTGACCCCTCCTAATAAATGAAACACTGAACTGCTACAGAGGAAGAATGGAAAATAAAACAAAATATTAAATCAGCCATATTCTTTCCTCTTTTATTGTTTTGTGACCCCAGACAGGGAAATTTCGAAAGTCAGTACTGGATCACACTCTGGGGAGCCTTCCGTCTGCACCTAGTGAGTCACTTGATTGTTTTTCAGGAGATAAAGAGATGTTTGGACAGAAATCAGAGCAACTAGGGTATGACTGAAACTATTATTAATCAGATTGGGGAAACAGTGCTAGAAAGTCTCTTGCATCAAATATTTCATTTCAACATCTCTTTTTTGGAACCATATTTCTGACAATACAAAGGGCCAATTATTAATCATTGATTAGTTGTAGGTTTTAGCATCTTTAAAGGCTAATAAACTAATGATTGTTCCAAGTTGCAAATCAATCGTTTTTGTTGTTTTTGTTTTTAATCCTCACCTGAGCATATATATATTGATTTGAGAGAGAGAGGGAGAGATATATATAGAGAGAAACATTGATTGGCTACCTCCCTTATGCACCCCAGCGGGAGATGGAACCTGCAGTCTAGGTGTGTGCCCTGACTGGAAACTGAACCCACAACCTTTTTGGTGTATGGGACCATTCTCCAACCAATAGAGCCACCTGGCTGGGGCCAAATCAATTGTTTTAATGTTTTTATTTAATTAAATATTAATAATTCAATATTAAGTATTTTATTATTTTATAACAGTGTCTAAGTCCATGAGTCGATAACCATAAAGAGGTGGGTAAGAAAATGCATGTTTTTCCCCTTTTCACCCTTCATATCCTAGCTAATATCTAGTCACCTTTACAATTTTAGCTATAACTTCTTCACTGAACTTCCTTTCCTTTGTATTAAGTCACATCTAAATGCTAATGCCCTATTACTGTTTGTGCTTTATATATTTTTTTACAATTAAAAGTGTAGTTAATGTTTATTCTCTTCACCAAATTATAAATTGTATGAGGAGAAAGCACAGTTTTTACTCTCTAGTGTGCCCTAAATGCTGGATACAGTGAGTTGCACATAAGAAATAAGCAATACATATGTGTTGAATGAATATATCTACTTGTTTATGTCCCTACACTGAAAATGGGACATAAACATATTTTGTTTCTGTAAAATACCCAGTGCTGGAGAAGATGCTGATTGTCATGATGATACCTCATATTTGCAACATCCTTTCATTATTAAAAGTCTTCACTTTTCTTGGAGAGGAGAGGACCCTCAGAAAGGCTGGAGTGGAAGCTCAAAGCAATGAGGGTCTCTTAGTGTAATGAGATCCTCAGATTCTTGGCCAACAGTGTGTCATAGAAAATATCTTAAAACATCATTAATCAAATTCAGATTTGTCTGAGCATTCTCAGCACTTTGAGCATTAGAATGAGTTATGATCAAGTGATATGCAATAATAGAAAAAATATTAAAAACAAAGAAATGAGTTAGGCCTTAAAGTATAGATAGGGGTTAGTGAAATTAAGTTACATATTCAGGTATCATCAAGAGGAGAGAAAAGTTGTAATACCTGCATTTATTTTGATGAGGTAAGCATTCTAAAAGAATTCCTTAGAAATAACAAGTCTCTGACAGATAGTAGAGTTCAATCAGCTTTTCTTGTCTTTATCTAGAGCTTATCTAAACTGGTCAGTAACGACATCCTAGGTTGTTATGTATACACTAAAAAAGATAAACTATGTAGAACAAACAATTTATAAATACTTGAAAGATTTTGTGTAATAATGTTCTGGCAATTATATCCTAGATGCCTTTCATAAAATCATAACTGGAAGTACAATTTAGTTTATTATGACAGTTTTCCTTAGTCCTGAGTTTAAAATTAAAGCAGCTCTGATGGGTGTTCCCAGTGTGCAGTTTTGATCAAGACTGCCAAAATCAGAAGTTTTCTCTCTTGTTTCTAGAAGTAATTTATAAAGAAACAAAAATAATTCAAATTACTCAATTTTTGATGAAAAGAAGGGATAGCTATACCCAAGACATTATAATTGGAAAAAAGGCAACTATATTCTGAGGAAGCAAAGTTGTAGAACCATGACTAAAGGGAATTGTAATTGAAAAGCTTAGGTGGGGCCTGAAATACACGTACTTCTTCAGGATGAGGGACCCAGTCTATTGTGCGCTTCCTAAATCCCTTGTTTGCAACAATGAAAAAAGAGTAAACCTGGCTCTGATACTGAAAATGAGAGTGAGTGGGACTAAATGAAGGAATCTCATGGAAAATAACCATCTACAGGAGACTGTGATAGTAGAGGGATTTAGACTATTTTACTTGCGAAAATAAGGTCATGGTTTTGTTTTCCCTATTGTCAGGTTTGAAATTAAGACTAATCATAAACACACAATATGGGATCATAAGAATAGTTGTTTGGAAAATGGGTTGTTTCTTTTTTGTAAATATTCATCATAGAGACCTAGAAAATAATAACCTAAATAAAAATGATTTTCTGTAACATGAACAAACCTAGAGGTAAGCACCCATGCTCACATGAAAGCTCCAAGACTGTCAAAGACTCCAGTACTCTAACTTTGTATAATTGGAGCACCTAGAGAAAACTTAAAGTAAAACTAAGAATCAGAGCAAGTGTATAAAGATATAATTAAAACCAAAAAAAGGGAAGGGGGGAGGCTGGGAGGAAGGCTTTCCCATAATAAAGACAACTTGAATGCAAAATAATCCAGAAGAGTAAACCCCATGTCATATGCCATAAAGTTAATTGGCTTCAAAAAATACATGAACATAAATCTTATGCTGCAAGGCAAGAACAATATGTTATTTACAAAAGCTTAAAGAATTACATCTGGCCTTAGACTTTTTCAGAACAACTGTCAAAGCTAGAAGACAGTGGAACAATTCTCTTAAATCCTCAGGGAGGGGAAAAGTGAACCAAGGATTTTTATACCTGCCCAAACTAAATAAAGGCAACAGAAAACCAGTTTTGACTCTGCAAATAACAGGACTATTATTCCCAAGATAGTCATTTTTATTTTTAGAAACTGTTTCTTTTCCATCAACCTTAGTGAGGCTAGGGATTTCTTGGCTCTCTTTTTTTCAGTCTGTCATTGGCTGGCCCTGTGAGCCTGCACCGCAGAAGTAATCTTTCTCAGTACAGCTTTATCCCAGGCAGGGTCTAGGCACAGGTGAATTCCCTGCCCCTCCCCTCAGGCTTGTATCAGTGGGTTCTGTGGCCAGCCAGTTTCTGGCTCATGCTCCAGAGGCAGTATACTTTTATTTTGAATTGCTACATGTTCCTGGCCAGGAAAAGACATTCTGCTCTGATCCCTCACCATCAGATGGCTTTTGGCCAGTATCATCACAGATTGTGGAAGGGTGACAACCAACTTTGCCTGGTACCGGGTCAGGGACTGGGATGTGGGTGGGTTTTCTTTTTTCTCTCCAGTGGCAATCGATCACCTCCCAGGAGAGCAGGGATCTGGGACACAGACATGTTGCTTGCTCCTTCTACAAGCAAGAAATGCCTTTTGCTTATCAGGGAAGGATTTAGGCTTATCTCTCACTCAGGAAGGTCTAGAACATGCATGGACTTCTACAGTTACTCCAGCTCCATCCATAGATCTTGGCAAGACTTATAGCAGGAATGAAAGTGGCCCTGTTAGATCTCCTGACCTTCCTCCTGTGGTTTTTTGTTTTGTTTTGTTTTGTTTTGTTTTGTTTTGTTTTGTTTTGTTTTGTTTTTACGAGTACCTGGTGGAAGCCTGTGGAAAAATGCTAGTGAGTGGAGCACTTGCACTTGGGACTGCCAAGGATACTAATATGTCACTCTTGCCCAACTCGAACTTGAAGAACTTGTTAAAGTGTCAGTTTCTGTTTTACCCATATTGAAAAATATATATTATATCAGAACTCAGATGATAAACTCAGTTTTTCTTTTTAATACTCACCCAAGGATATTTTTTCTATTGCTTTTCAGAGAGAGTGGAAGGGAGGAAGAGAGAGAGAGAGAAACATTGCTGTGAGAGAGACATTGATTGGTTGCCTCCTGCATGCACCCTTGACCCGGTCAGGGATCGAGCCTGCAACCGAGGTACCTGCCCTTGTCTGGAATCAAACCCAGGACCCTTCAGTCCAAGGACCAATGCTCTAACCACTGAGCAACTGGCTAGGGCAATTTTTCTTCTTAAAAATCTCCAACAGAAAGTAAAATCAGTGATATAAAAGGGGACCTAATGGCCTACTAAATATTTTTGAAAGAGTATTTATTGTTTTTTTATGTTGAAATCATTTTAGAAATTCAGGAGTTGCAGATGTAGTTCAGAGTGTTCTCATATACTCTTCAGCCACCTTCTGTTCATGTTAACATTTACATAAATATGGCATACTTATCCAAAGAAAACATTAATTTCGGTAGGATACTATTGAATAAACTACAGACTTCATTCTGATTTCCCTACTTGTCTACTAATTTCTTTTTAATCATATCTAGAATTCAGTCCAGGATGCAACATTGCATTTCTCGGAGTCTTCTGGATTCTCAAAAAAGAAAAGCACAAGTTTCACGTTAAGAGGTAGTTTTTATTTTTATTTTTAAAAAATAACATTTTAATGCATAGGTAGGTCTATAAAAGAAATAAAAACACTATATGACAATTTTTAACTGCCATGCCTATACTTCGTTGTACTATTTGGTAATATTTTCTTTGAGGCTGCTTATGCAAAATTTTATCTCAATATATATTTTCCTTTAAGTTGCATTGTTATGGTTATAGCACCTTTACTGTTTTACATTATCAGTAAATTTTTAATAAAATTAATTTACATTTATTTAAATTAAAGTGACCAAGCATACCTTTAGGATAATAGAATCTCATTGGCTTAAGAGAGGTATTTTTAATTTTTCCTAAGTTTTTAAAATTTATGAAAAATACAGAGATTCATTTGAAGAAAGTTTAAGTAATCTTAACTACCTCTCATTTTAAGAACATGTGAATGTCTCATGGCAAAGAAGAATCTGATTGAAGGTGCTATTAAAGTGGTTAATCATCTGACACTGAGAAGGTGGGGGCATCCTAGATTATACAGGTGATTCCACTGTGATCATAGAGTCCTTCTAAGAGGAAAAGGGAAGCAGGAGAGTAGAGTCAGAGTCATGCGGTGAGAGAAAGACTCTACTGGCCATTGCTGGCTAGAAAACTACGGGGAGCCATGAGCCAAGAAATGCAGCCTCTAGAAACTGGAAAAGGCAAGAAAATGGATCATCCTCTGATTCTCCCAGGAAGGAACACAGCTCTGCCTATGCCTTGCTTTTAGCCCACTGAGACAATGAGCTTGTTTTTGCTTTTAGCCCCCTCAGTTTGTGGTAATTTGTCACAGCAATCTAATAATGCTGTGTTATTAGACGGGTTTAAATTGACACAGTGCACGAGAACATTGTGGTAGGCAGAATTCTGAGATGACTCCCAATGAACCCTAATGACCTGGTATGATTCCCTCTCCTTGGGTGTAAATGGCGCATGTGGATATGATGGAGTATCACTCTCATGATGGCCTAAGGCATGCCTCAGGGATATTGCGGGTTTATTTCTAGACCACTGTGATAAAGCGAGTTCACTGTTTGGGGGTTTCTTTTGGAGAGTCTTGCCCTCAATTTGTAAAACAGGCAACATCTGTGAAGCACAATAAAGCTAAGTGCAATGCACTGAGGTATGCCTGGTTAGGGCGAAGGTCTAAGGATTTGGGGGGTTTCATTGAGATCCCTAGTCAGTCAGCATGAGTTAATCTTGTGAGTTCTTAAAAGACACTAGACGCAGGAGAAGCCTCTCATTGACCCTGAAGAAGCAAACTCTCCTGTTTTGGAGAGAGCCATGTGATTCTCATGATAGGAAATCAGTAGTGACTAAGATTCTCGGTTCTACAACCCCAAGGAACTGAATTTTGCCAGCAAACTGAGTGAGCCTGGAAACTGATCAAGTCTCTGTGGAAGAAGAAAGCCCAGCTGACACTGGTTTTCAGCCTTTGAAACCCTGAGCAGAGAACCATGCTGAGACATGCCTGAGTTTCTTACCTTTGTAGCTGTATTATTTTAAGCCACAAGTTTATGGAATTTTTTTATACAAGAGAAAATGAATACAAGCCTCATTATACGCACAAAGCAAATTAATAGTTTTAAAAAACCCTACCATTCCTTTAGCAGTTAATAGCCCAAAACCAAGTGAAAGCAGAGAAATTTGGACAGCCTATTTCTTTTTCTCTTGTGAGACTCTTGCCAGTTCCAACTTGGTTAATTGATAAGGTAGATCCAGAATTTATTTGGAATATTAAATCATTGTATTTATAATAAATATTAGATAATTATACATTTTCTGCCATTTTAATGAGTGATTATTTGTAAAGTAACTTTAAATTGCCCTACTGATTTGCTGAATTCTTGCCCTAAGAGATTATAACCTAATCTTAGAAGTTACTGAGTATGCCTTCTTTATATCTTTTTTATTACTTTCTGCCATGACAATGTATGTATATATTTATGGTGATTAGTTTTTGAATAGTGCATTATTAAAATAATTTTATTTTATTACATCTGCTTATTTTTAAGCATTACCTTTCAGTGCTTCTCTATAGAATGCTTATTACAAGCTTATGCTCTCATTTCTAAAATAAGCTAATTAGTAGTAGCTGGATCAGTTTAAAAAGTTAAAAGTTACATCAACTCTGCTTGTAATGAATATGCCATGGTCAGCAGTCTCTAGATTTGCCATTATTCCAGATGCATCACTCTTTAGAGGGACTTGTTTCTCCCATGGAAGACAAAGGAACAAAGTTTCTTCCAACTATAATTGAATTCTCATTAGAAGGGAAATGGTCCCATCTTAGATTTAGGCCTTTGCTCTTAGGCACCAATATCCTTGTGTTTCTGCTAACATATTCCAACTGTTTAAGCAAGTTAATTATATTGGGATTCCTGTTGACACATTTCCTCATAAATTTCAAGGGATCCCCTCATTAAACTAAATCTAACACAACATTCCTTCCTTAACAAAACTGGCTCAAAAGAGCCAAGCACAAAACAGCAATTCCATGTTCAACAGAAGGTCCCCTCTATTGTACTTTTTGCACTTTGTTTCCTGCTGTGCACATTTACTTGAATCTGCTCTGGGGATTTGTTTGTTTTCCTTTCAGTCGTCTGGGCTGCCTTTCTTTTGCTTTGCCATCTGTTGTTCTTTTTACATGCTTTGAATTTTTTTGTCTTCATTATTATTATTATTATTAGTTTTTTGCTCTTCCCCTATTTTATGCTAGATTAACCACTGCTTGCACAAGGCAATTTTCATCTTTCTCCTATGCTAGCATGTGGCTCTGTTCCTTCATTTCAAAGAACTGCTTTTCTTTGGCGTTGGTTACACTGTGGTTACTTATTCCCAATGTTTTGCCGTTTCATTACCATTTGTCTGTTAGACGTCATTAGCTGCCTCATCATGCAAGCTCCCTCCCTATACATCATGTGGAAGTGAGGCTCACTCTTCCGGAATGAAACTTTCTAAGGAGAGTAAGTATATAATTGTGATGAAAGAAAATTGAATGTCCAAGTCTCCTGAACACTGGGTGGCTGAGATTCAGTGATTTTACTCATCGATCAGTGACTCTTTAGACTCACATGAAGGGAGTAGACAAACAAGCATGTTCAGGGGAGCACCAGGCCTCCTGCTAGGGAACACGGTCAGCAATTGGACATGAATTTTTTTGAAGTGAATATGAATGGCTTTCTGCTGACCTGTAATTTGCATGTGATTCTCGTTTCATATCACTTTCAGTGACATCTTGTCCAACTGATGGCAATTGACACATCTGCTAGATCACTAAAGAGAGAAAATACCTATTAGAAGTAAAAAGCAGTGCAAATATGCACTGAAGCTGACATCCAAAACCTTGGTTAAAGTTCCAGACCATACACTTACGATCATTAGAAAATAGTCAATTCATCTAAAACATTTTATTTCAGTTTCCTGCTTTTGTAAAATAAGGATTAAAAATAACCATTTTGATGATTATAGTGATTTATAAATTATTAAACATAACACACAGATTAATAATTATTCAACAAGAAGACAAAGGATAGAAAAGATATCCCTCTGACTAGAATTTGAACTAAAGTAGAGGTTGTTCAGCTCATTCTACAGGTCATAGTGTTCCTCAGATTAATTATCAGGAAAAACTAATAAGTGCTTGTGCGATTTTGTGAATATGAAGACTTACAGTGGGGGAATGAGAAAATGAAAAATAATGTCCTTAAGATAAATATAACTTCATCTTTGAGCAAAAAGTAATGCTCCTAGCTAACAGTTAATCGTTAAGAAAAGGCTGGCTAGTAGTGGTCAGTTGTTCCCTGAAGATATATTGAAGATATATCTGTAAATTTCATAGATAATTTGCTCTTTACAGTAGTATATGTTAGTGATTCTGAAACAACTCTGTGTTCTAGTCTTGAGCAGATAAGTAAGTACATCTAAAATGATGGGAGCTGATTTCTTACTGTTAGGAAAAGATTAGAAATATGGTGGTGGGAAGACACGTTGTGGTGTTGGATTGGAATCGGGGGTATCAGTAGGATACTTCTCGTAATACAGAGAGATAATATAGGAATACATATCTACTATCCATCTACCTGTCATCTGATCTCTTAGCCCTGCATGTTCAGAGAACTGAGAAGCAGTGATCCACCACAGTGAATAGTGTACTTATCGCCCAGGTCTTGGTTTTCAAATATTGTTATCCAGTCAAAAGAACTAAAGTTCCTAAGGGAATAGGCTGGTTTCGAGGATCGAGAAAAGAAATATAAGATAAACCTAGAACATCATGTATAGTGCTAAAAAGTAAGGAATTGCACAAATAGTGATGGGTTTATCAAAAAATACTGGCCAGCCCTGCTGGGCGTGGCTCAGCGGTTGAGCATCGACCTAGGATCCCGGAGATTGCGGTTCGACTCCCGGTCAGGGCCCAGGCCCGGGCTGCGGGCTCGGTCCCCAGTTGCAGGGCGTGCAGGAGGCAGCCGATCAGTGAGTGACTCTCTCATCATTGATGTTTCTATCTCTCTCTCTGAAATCAATAAAGATATATTTAAATATACACACACACACACACACACACACACACACACGCCAAATCTGGGACAATCTCGGCATCAAACTAAACATAGTCTTCTTTTTAACATATTGAAAAACTAGATTCCTTATATTAATTTTGGATTTTAAAGATATTAATATTCATCCAACTAGTCTGTAAATTCAAAATTATATTAAAGTTAAAAATTCCAGAAAGAATATAATAGTTTCTATTTTCTGTGTATGTTCAATTAACAGCCCTGCATATAAATGGAAATAATGCATTCAAATTGAACAACAACAAAAAAACTCACTTAAGAATAAATCTGGAAAAATAGATAAACATATTTGATTAACACTTTAAATCTTTCTAAAGGACCTGAAACACTATATCCGTAAATAACAAATCAGTACCTGGTAATGGAGAAAAGACAGAACATCATAAAAATATCAGTGTTTTCTCACTTATAAAATTTTATGCAATTATAATAAAAAAGCTATGCAACCAATTTTACTTGTTAAGCAAACAAAGAGAATATAGTTCAAATTTATATTAAATATTACCAATATTTGATTATAGCCAAAAATTAGGGAAATGCTAATAAAGTATGGACTTGGTTAGAAGAAACAAAATACACTAAAATTCTATTGTAATTGAAATAGGCTAATTTTCATATTTAAATTCAACAAACAGTTCAGTGTAAATGATGTATGTATGAAAATAGATGCCAGTGCACAACTGTCTTACCCCTCACCCTTTATTCTCTGGCAACCACTATTTACTTTTTTTTTTTTTTTTAATGAGTTTGACTTGTTTTAGATTTTACATAGAAGTGGTATCCTACAATATTTGTCTTTCTCTGACTTATCTCATTTAGTGCAATGTCCTCAAATGTAGTACACCTTGAACTTGAACAATGTTATATGTAAAATATATTTCAATAAAAAACTAGCAAGGCAGAAACTACTGAAACAAATATAAAAGGATGCCAGTATACATTTGAATTTAATATGTGAAAATAATGATACTTTAAATTATTGAGAAATTATGTTTTCTTTTATAAGCAATCAAAACAAAATTGGTCTCTGTTCTCACACTATATACAAAAGTAATTTCCATATAGATTAAATTTTAAACAACATTTATATGAAAGTCATGTTTAAAAAAACAAGGTGTAATTCTGGTTTAGGGAAATCCTTCAAAATAATAGAAGGAACAGAAACAATACAGTTAAAACATATATTTAATTACAGTTTTTCAAAAGTAATGACAAAATTTTCTCAGATCAAATGAAAAACAATGGGCAGATTAGAGAAATACACAAAGCAGACAAAACATTAATACCCTAACTTAGGCAGAGCTAACAAAGACAAATGCAAAGGCCCAAACATTCACAAAAGAATAGACAGTAATTGGAATAGACATGGTAGAAATTATAAACT
Organism: Miniopterus natalensis; assembly: GCF_054644295.1. Lineage (NCBI taxonomy): Eukaryota > Metazoa > Chordata > Mammalia > Chiroptera > Miniopteridae > Miniopterus > Miniopterus natalensis. The sequence continues at coordinate 22,023,043 of NC_142091.1, forward strand.
ATAAATGATTAGTAAAAATATAATTACCTAGGCCACATATAAAGAATAGTAAACTCATTCAGAATCTGTGGAAAGGAACACAGATAAAAATGTATCACAGAATTTAATTATAAAATTTTATAGACAACACACTTTTGTGTGCATGTGTGTGTCTGCATATGGCAGGTGAAATCTAGGAAGATAGTTGCCATATTGTCAATGGATCATGTATGTATGACCGGATTTCAGGACTTTTGAATTTAATTCCCACTTTTTCAAAAAAGTAAAAAAAACAAACATTTAAAATATTTGTAATAATACATGTTGTAATAAAATGCTCTAAAATAGCATTTTCAGCAAACATTTCAGTGATTTTACATAAGCTTCATTGTTTAATGGCAGCTATAGTTATAAGTGCAAACCTAGATTCTGTATTACTGAAATATTGATTAATTTTGTTCATTTATTCACACATTATATTCTAAAAAATAGCCAATATTTTTATTTTTAGAAATATTTTAATGTATCTAATGGTAAGAAATAGCAAGATACAAAGGGACTCCTGTGATTAATAAAAGCAAACAAGTAATTTTGTCCACTGGTCTAAACTCACTTTTCACTGAATGATTTGTATTTTTGTTTGTGTCCCCTGTTATTTTTTTTCTCCATCATATATATGACCTATAGCAGAATTTACATTTAAGTAGGAATCTAATCTTGCGGCTTAAGAAAAACCTTAGCAATATATTTATGCATGCACTTATTATGATTAACTCTTGTTCCCTCTCTTGTGCACTGTAGCTCTAACGTTTGTAAAATACATTTCTTATGGCGTGTTTGCCATGGTGCCCAGAGTTTACTGATTAGTACTGGTATATACTGCCAGTGGACGCTCCTAGGGTATATTTTGTCTCTTCTTTTATCATATTTTTCCTCCATCTCACTGTTCTTACACATGGTTTCAGCTCTTTTCACATTTGTCAAACTTTTAAACCTTTGAGTAATTAAATAATCCTCACTTTGACTAAATACATATAGTTCTTATAAATATATTTACTTATTGTATTAATTTAAATTCATGAGTTGCAGTCAATAATATCTGTTGTTTAAAATTATGAAACTTATTTTTTAAAACAATATATCAAAACGCAGAAATACAAACAATTTTATGTATAATAACTCATTTCATGTTACTCTAGGGGCAGCCAATATGAAGATCAGGTACATATAGTTTTCATTTGACCTAACTATGTGTCTATTACCTGCTTGGGATGATCACTTGAAAACTACACCAGCTTGAACCGTGAGAAAACACTTTTGACATGTTTTACTAAATAGATACATATTCATATTGTATATTGTTAGATTCTGAAGCTATAATTCACATTTCCTTCATACATAAGTCAGTGTTAATGTTCCCGTGATTTATAACATATTGACTAAGCAATTCCTTTTTTAAACTATTTTTAATAAGAAAAACAAAAATTAAAAAGTGACAAAAAGAAAGAAATTATTCACTAACTTTGAGAGACTTGACGAATTACTTAATTTCTGAGCCTTAGTATGTTTTTAATTCTTTTTAAAATATATATATTTTTATTGATTTTAGAGAGAAGGGAGAGGGGGAGAGAGATAAAAACATCAATGATTAGAGAGAGAATCATCAATCAGCTGCCTCCTGGATGCCCCACACTGTGATCGGGCCCACAACCCGAATACGTGCCCTGACTGGGAATCGAACCCTGACCTCCTGGTTCATAGGTTGACATTCCACCACATCGTCTGGGCTGAGCCTTAGTATCTTAATCTGTAATATTGCGACTTAGGGATTCTTTTCATCACAGGGTTACTGGGAAGACCAAATAAGATAATGTGTGTGAAAAGCTTTAAAAACTGCAAATATTAATAGCTACTATTCCTACAGATGCTACTCTTAGAGATCTACAATCGGTTATTTTTTTAATTCTAAAGGAGTTATGTAAATATTTAAAACAAACTTTAAGAAATATTTGGGGGGGAAATTGACTTGTTTGTATGAATATATTTTACAGGAGAATGTGGAAATAAGAAAATTTGAATTTTTTTAAAACAAGGGTTAAACTACTTACTTGATAACTTTTTTTTTATTGTTCAAAATATTACAGATGCAATATTGACCCCATCGACCCCTTCCACCCTGCACCCACTCCCCACCCCAGGCCTTGCCCACACTATTGTCTGTGTCCATGGGTTATACGTATATGCATATAAATTCTTTGGTTAATCTCTCCCCCCACCCCCACTTCCCCTCCGAGATTCATCAGTCTGATCTGTGCTTCTGCGTCACTGAATCTATTTTGTTCCTCAGTTTATTTTGTTCTTTAGATTCCACATATAAGTGAGATCATGTGATACTTGCCTTTGTCTGCCTGGGTTATTTCGCTCAGCATAATATTCTCCAGGTCCATCCATGCTGTCCCAGAGGGTAAGGGATCCTTCTTCTTAGTGCCATCAGCCACATGACTCATTTTCAATTGGTCAATCTTTTTAAGAGAAAAGGCCTCTTTTCACATTTAACACAACTAGTGTTGGGGAGCCTTACTTAGCTTAGCAGGACATAAAAAGATTAATACAGTATCGCTTCTCTGTAAGCGTTAGAATTTAAAGCCAATATATTTTCCAGGGAAGAGATGCAGTGCATACATATGAACATATTTAAGTGGATGCTTTTCTTTAGTACTGAAGCTGTTGAAAGCTTAAAACCTAAGAACCAAGAAGAGTTATATTCACAGAGTTGAAACTTTTCAAAAGATCTTGTTTTAGTAGTAAACTTCAGACCTGCAAAGCTGAAGTAAGATTAAAATTAATTCAGACTCTCTTTTACCTTCTGACTTGATAACATGTTCTTCAAAGCAATTTGTATGCAAATGTTTATTTGAAAAAGTACAAGATTATTGGGATAAACACCCAACCCTACCACATTTCAGGATCATTTTTTAAAACTAAAGTGAGATTCATTCAGTCCGCATAATAAGCCTTGTTTTGTGTTTGATGGTTGTTTATTTGGATCTATAAGGTGGTGCCGACCAGATTTCTGAATTTCCATTTAGACTTGACTTATTTGGAACAAGTCAGTCCTCAGTGTTCGTTATCTTAAAAGATACCTAACTATGTTGCCTGTTTGGAAGTCGAGCAAATGGATATAATAATGTTCAGTACTTTGCACAGAGTTATCAATAAATACTTGTTAAATTGTGTTCATAGAAGGATCTGGCAAGTAGTATTGCAACATAGTCTTGACTAGTATTTTACTGCCACTTTCCTTCTGTCCCAGAGTCTGAGAAAGTTTATCTCTCTCAATTCATTATCTAATCCAAGGAATGCAATTGATTGGCAAAACCAAATCTGTATTTATATTTTTTGTTTAGTGTATGCTTCCTACTTTTCTATAAGCTTTCTATTTCTTTAGGTGGTTAATCTTGGTGAAAGATTAAAATCTCCAAATACAGATGCTAAAGAGGCCATCTCTTCTTTTATTCACCTTAGTCCAATTTAGAAATAGGCCTGTGCTCTCTAATGCTGATCACTTGGAAATACTCTGAATATGAAAGGATTCTTGATGACTCATCCTTGACTACATTATTTTAAAATCCCCTAATCCCTACCCATCACTTTGTTTCTCTGTAAGCTATCTTTAGTCTTTGCCTCAGGAATTATGACAGTCTTATATTGCAATATACTGGGTATTTATTTGTTTATTACCATCTCTCTCACTAATATAAAAATTCCACGACTACAGTGGCATTGCCTTCTTCAGGCCTATATTTCCTTGTACCTAGAATAGTCTCTTTACATAGCATTCCCTGAAAAGCTATTTGTTAGGCAAATGATAAATTATGGGTAGTCGCATTGTTACATGTAGCAGCGTCCTGATCAGTCTTCATTCCTCTTATTTATTGTCCTCCTAGTTGCACTGTTTTAGTTTATTAACTTCCCAATTATCTTTTAATAACTTGCTTTTTATTTAACTTGCCCAGAGTCATTTTCTATTTCCTGAAACTGATAAAAAGATAAGCCTATGCCTGGTGGGCGTGGCTCCCCTGTTGAGCATCGATTTATAATCCAGGAGATCTTGGTTTGATTCCCAGTCAGGGCACGTGCCTGGGTTTCGGGCTCGATCCCCAGTAGGGGGCGTGCAGGAGGCAGCTCATCAGTGATTCTCATCATTGATGTTTCTCTCTCTCTCTCCCTTCCTCTCTCTGAACTCAATAAAGAATATATATATATTTTTTAAAAAAAGGCCTAAAATCCTTCCATGATCTCCTGAAACTATGACAGTCAATTAAAGGAAAAGTACAGGCTTCTAAGAATTATAATATTATAAGACTACATTTTTTGTTTTGTTTTGTTGTTTTATTTTTTTTATCCTCACTTGAGGATATTTTTTCCATTGCTTTTCAGAGAGTAGAAGGGAGAGAGGGAGAGAGAGAGAGAGACATTGGTTGGTTGCCTCCCGCACACTCCCCCACTAGGGCCATGGATGGAGCCTGCATCCAAGGTATGTGCCCTTGGCTAGAATTGAACCCAGGACCCTTCAGTCCATAGGCCAGCGCTCTAACCACTGAGCCAAACCTGCTAGGACCATTTTTTTGTTTTGATGCCACATTGGTAAAAACAGGAGGTCAGATTTTTGCCAGGTGTGGAGAGTGTGTTTTAGTTGGAATGACCTTTATTTAAGCTCATGGTATTTGCTGACACACCTTGTAAGCCTGTGATAGTGACAGGAGACAGGTAGAGTTCAGAGCACCTACTGGCATCGATTTAACGGATGTTTGTGCGCTTGAGCAGATCTGTAACATACTCTTGGGCAGGAGACAGGATTTTTTTTAATGGTTTATGATTATCCCAGGTTTTTGAAGAAGAAAGACTACTGGTATATTTGTAAACTATTTTGCATAGTGTTTTTACATGTTTGATCAGCAAAACAATCTCATGAGATAGGTGGTTCAAGTATAAGTATGGCCCTCATATTTTTATTGAGAAAAAAGAGCCTCAGGTATGAAAAGTAATTTTCAAAAAAATTTACAGTTGTGGGTCAGCATTTATAGTTGTGGTTTGGCAGAGGAATGCTGGTGCTATCATTCTATTTGCATAAACTTTCTATTTCTTCCTAATGCCAGAACTGAAATGGCTGGCTGGAGTCTTACCTCATTCCCTCTCTACCTTTAGTCTTCAGTTGACCTGTCCTGCCTTTAATAGTCTCTGGCTTTTCTGTATATCCAGTTGGATTTCTGTTTCTAACCTAACTTCTATCTGAAACATTTCCTGAATGCATGCTATTTTACAACTAATATGCAATATTATTTAAAATTATTATTAAAAATACAATTTACCCATGAATGTGCTTTTACTTTGGGATTAATCACCAATTTTCCTGGTATTGAGGTTATGATGTATGGAAAATAAAATGAAAAAAAATCAGATTATAAAATTACAATTATACTGAAGTAGTCAATTACATATAATTTTTTTAACTTTGTAGAAAGGCAGTGCTACCCAATGATAAAGAACACTTCTTGATTTCAATACCTGTTACTAGCTGTAATGGAAGACGTGTATGCTTTAGAGAGGAAGTGATCAAGTTTAAGTTCTATTTCAACCTCTCACTAACTTTGTGAACTTGATCAAGTCATGTAATTTCTCTGAGTCATATTCCATTTTTATAAACAGGGAATGGAGTAATTATGAAAGTAATAGAAAATCACATAGAAAACATGCCTTATAGGTAATAGTTACTTAGTAAATACAAGCGTTCCCACAAGCACCCTTTAATTTGATTCTAGCTTCTTAAAAATCTGTCACTGAAAAAAATAACTTTTATAACATGTGACAATAACTCCCTACATGACAAAGGCTTTCTGTTCTCTTTATTTTCTGAAAAATATACACCAGTATAATCAATAACCCTAGAAAAAGCATACAGAGGATTTCTATCTCTGAGTGCAAGAAGAAATTTGCAGGGTGGATTCCATTGACAAAATTGTTGTAGAGATAGCAGTTCCCTGATTTAACTCAGGAGTGCCTTTGGACTCAAAGAAATTTTACTCATGTTTAAGTAAATTAATTATAGCTATTAACCTATAGCATACTGTGCATGCTCATAGAAATCAATTTTGGATGTTAAGGGAATTCTAAAGAACCTCTTGCCTATTTCTGAGATTACAGGTCTAGGCACATTGAATGATGGTAAGCTAATTAATCATAGTAAAAGATAATAGGTTTAAGATCTGATTTGAACACTTAATATTTTAGTGAATTTAAGTTGCTGATTTTAGCTATTCAGTGGTGAAAATAATATACTCAGACAGTGTAACTCTCAGAAAAGAAAATGTATTTTTATATTCTGGTAAGCAGTGGATGTTCCACAAATGGTAGCTGCCATTCCCTTACTTGTATAAGGGAAGGGAAGTTTACCCCCAAAGAAGTGTATTTGGCTTTGTGTATGTTTTAAAATCGAACATGTCATTTAGCTGTTCTTTTTGTAGTGGTAACAACAGTGTCTGTGTGGTATCTTTTTGAAATTTGGAAAGCCTCCCCATTGAAATGTGTTTTCAGTTCCTGCCTTGAGGTAGGGATTGTGTCTTACTCATTTCTGATTCCCCAGAATCTGGCTGGTGACTGACACGTATTAGTCACTCAAGCTACTGAATGGCATGCAGAAATTTTCCCAGTTCTAAAGTGTTTCCATGTTTTGCTTTTCTTCATTTTTCTTTATATTTTCTATAGTTACAGAAGTTTTTCTTCGTTCTTAAAAAATTTTTCTCTTTTTTTTTTGGACAGTTAAGAGAAGTACTTAAAAATAAACATGTGTGATAAAGAAAACTTGCCAAATGGACAAGCATAATATTCATTTTCTGATGCCTTCCTCTTAAGGGATGCTGTCCTTTACAGTTCAGACAGCTAATGAAACACAAACACTCATCCTTTGTATGTGTTCTCTGTCCCTTTGCTTATTTATGAAAGAGTCTGTTTGGAGTAACATCTGTTTACTCACTACAATCTGTAAGGTTTTCAAAGAAATATTAGTGTTTCTTTTTTAAATATAAAACATATTTACCTTTAATGTAAAACTAATGTCCTTTACTCCAAAGTATAAAGTGTGCTAAGAAGTAAAAGCCAGCGGGAACATTTTTTGCATTATTGTGACTCCGTTTAAAAATGTAGGGACTGGCTAGAGAAAAATTCTGAGGTGTTCTAAATTGAGTTACAGAGGTTGGAGAGTGAGAGGAAGAGAGCGGTTAACCCGCTAATAGCTGTGGGTCAACTATCCAAAGACCACTCACATTGCTGAATGTTGAGCCTGAGTCAGCCTCCAGGCATCTGCTGGCCGTGGCCCAGACTCAGGGCAGCCTGAATATCGGCAGCTTCTGGGACTGTTGACTGCAGCCAGTCAAGTGTAGTCAGTATTTCTCCCTCACAGGCTGCTCAGCCATAGAACTGCCCCCCTGTGTCACCTTTCCTCAGCCCTTACCTGCAGCTACTGTAAATACTTTCAAAACAACTTACATCTTTCTCCCCAAAGCAGAGGATAAGAGTGCTTGTGGCCTCCACGATGGTGGACACGTTGCTTTCTCTGCCTAGTGGAGCCGCTGGTAGTTTAGATCTCATGCCCCAGGCCCTGGGCCTTTTCTTGGACCAGGCTCAATAAACCCTTTCTTTTTGTATGGAGAAATGATTTATTATATTATTAAATGCCACACAAAATAACCACCGAAGGAAGAGAGTAGGGAAGAGAGAAGGGAAGAAAGAAGTGTCAGACAGAGGTGACACAGCTCGTTCTGATGTGGCGTTTTCTGGGAGGATGCTGTGGGCCGTTGACTCTGTAAATACTTAAAGGGAAATAAGAGCACAAACGTGAGACGTGTCTGAGAACAGAGGGAGCCTCGGGAGATGAAGTGGTCTCTGCTGTCCAATAGTGTGTATAATCCACAATACTTATAGCTTATTTAGGGGTAACTAAGACATCATTTCCCAGTGAATTAAACATGCCCTAATCTTTTTTTTCCATGTATATTTCTGAAAAAGTTCAATACCCAAAAGTCTTGTTCATGTTAATGAAATGTAATTTACAGTCTCTAAGAAATCCTTAGAAATCATTTTTTATCTTTTCTGATGGGTGTTCCATATATTCAGTGAGTCCCCCAGTTATATTTGTTTCCACAATTTGGGAACATCTCCAGTATTTGTCCCCTTCTGACACAACTCCAGTCCTAGCCTTCATATCCACACCCTGTGATTACAACAGACTTCTAAATGATTTTCCTATCTCCCCTCATTAAATCCACATTGTACTGTCTACTCTATTAAACTTTCTGTACAGGGTGGGGCAAAAGTACATTTATAGTTGTGAGTACATGAAACAGAGTTTATTCTTGTTTTATTACTTATTTATGATGTATTGTGTTTATAAAAGGCTTTCAGTTGAAGTTAAGACAAGTTTTAAGTTTTTTGTTTAATGGTACTATCAGACTTTATTTTTGTTATTCAAATAAAGGGCCTAGCAAAATCAATTCCTTAGCTATATTTAAGTAACTAATAACTGTTAACTTTAAAAATTTTCCAATTAGACTAAGAAGTCATTCCAGGGTAAAATGTATAATAGGTTATTCCCTTTCTGTGGTGTAGACACGTCTATTGCTATATGTGTACATATACGTGCAAATGACTAAGCAAGCAATTTATCAAAACATTTATATTCGAAGCAGTCATACTTTTTAAGGAACAAAAATAAATCCAGTTTACATTGACCTTCCATCAAGAGGCATTCCTTTTTAAGTGTTAAACTGACTCCATCTCACATGGTGTGCACTTATTGAGAGCTACAGCATTGCACACTTTGGTCGGAAATGTGCCACCCCAATGAGAAACCCGTGGGTGAAGCAGATTTTGCATTAGTTTCTAGTGTTAATCTTAGTTTAAACCTACTGTTTTAAAGCAAGGTATAGAATAGGGAGGCATTTAGAGGGAATAAACATAAATAAATATGTTTGATATGATAGGCAGGGGTGTGGTTTTTGTAACAAATTCTTGAATGTTCTATAACTTGAAGATTTTTTCCCCATATTCTAGTTCCCCCTTTACCATATCAAGAACTTGTAATGAACGCCCCGTATCTTCTTTCCTTGAGTGTACAGGGTGTCCCGAAAAATGTAGACACGCTTGAGCAGCTGATAGCTCAATTTTGAAAATGAAATGTATGTTAGTAAACACCGTCTTTATAATTATTCAAAGTGTGTGTACATTTTTGGGGGGACACCCTGTGGTTAATGGGAATTCTCGGGCAGAATCATCATGATACTGAAGAGGAAACTTTACTTTTTCCTTTCTAGGTTTCTTGACCAGCCTAATAACTAAAATTGACATAAAACAGGTTAACCGAAGAAAACATTTTAATTTCATATGTACAGAAGATTATAAAAATATGAGACTCAAAAAAGTGACCAAAACAGACAGACAGAAAGAACAATAAGCCCGGCCGGGCGTGGCTCAGCGGTTAAGCGTCGACCTAGGATCCAGGCGATCAGGGTTTGATTCCCGGTCAGGGCACATGCCCCGGTTGCGGGCTGCAGCCGATCAATGACTCTCTCATCATTGATATTTCTATTTCTCTCTCTTCCTCTCCTTTCCTCTCTCTGAAATCAATAAAGATATATTTAAAAAAAAAAAAAGAAAAACCAATAAATCTGTAAAGAACTGACAGGACAAAGTAGTTAGGGCTTGGGATAGTAAGTCACTGAGTGTGTACAGCCTGCTCCACCCCAAGTTCCCTGCCTCTGGCCATAAGGTTGCCTCCCTCCCTCCCATTACAGGATGGGTACCTTTCTCGTGGCAGATTTATTTCTTGCTTTCGGGGGGACAGAGGTGGATCAGAATTTTCTTGCATTGACAACTTTTCAAACAACTTGAATTCAAAATAATCAATGTGCCAAAGTGGCACATTTTGGGATGGCATATTTTATTCCCCTTCACTGTTCAGTGGAAAATCCTGCATCACCTGCATCTTCAGTAGAAAGTAATGTTTGCTTTTTTCCCTGAAAAGTGTTTTAAAACAGCTTCCCTTTACTCCACGTGGTATGGAAAACATCTTAGGTCAGCGGCTTTCAACCTCTTTGATCTCATGGCACGCATAAACTTGTTACTAAAATTCTGAGACACACCAAAAAGTATATTCTATTTTTTGCTGATCTGACCAGAAAAAATAGGTATAATTTTGATTAGTTCATACCAGATGGCTATCGTTGTGTTGGCTGTTGTCGTTTTTTTATTTGAAGGTCTAAGGAAGAAGGGATCAGTGCCCTTGACTGAAGAGTCAGGTATGGCATGTGTTAGTAATTCTTGCCACACACTGTTGAAAATCGCTGCTCCAGATGAAAGGGAGCAAGAGGAGAGAGAGGTTTGTTAGAAATACAGCACAGCAGTCGGAGGTAAGCACTTTCATTAACAAGTCAGGAAGATGGTCACCTTTTCAAGAGCATGTTGAAGGATAGTGACTCTATCAAATAATAAAAAAATCTATGTCCGATGAATGTAGCTTGAGTGAGTCTGTGACCAAAGCCTGACGATTGCCACTTAGAAATTGGGGCCCTGAGTAAACAAGCGATCGTTCCTCGGGGACTGTGAATAAAAGGATCGGTTTAATTAAAGATACCTGCACCCTGAAAAAACAAAATCCAGGCTGCACCGAATATACAACTTACCATTTGTGTGGCCGATGGAATCGATAATAATGTTAAGGTATCGCCTTTGTGACTTGCTGGTTTGTCTCAATTTATGTAACTATGCATTATAAAATGTACATAGTTCTCATTTCAGTACCCACAGTTATAATTTCAAACAGTAGTTCTCAACACCGAAAGCCTCACTTTTACTGAGAAATATTTAATAATGTTTATATATTTAGGTTATAGGCTAAGCTTCTATAATAAAGAGAAAAAGAAAGTGTGTTTTAAAAGATGGGAGTATTTATCTCCCTTAGGCACAGTTCTGGGGTGTGCAGATGGTCTGGGCTGGGGAGCGGCTCTGCTCTCCAAGGTCATTCAGGGACATGGGCGCTCTGTTTTGCTTTCCCACCATCACATAGCCTGTTGCCTTCATCCACATGACTGGGCTAACTCACACTCATTAGTCCCAAATTCCTGGATGAAAGAACACTCCCTCAACTTTTAAGGGAAAAACCTGATGTTGCTTATACACTCCTCTCATATCCCATAGACAGATATTTACAAAGAGACACATACATGCAGGGTATTCTGAGTAATTTTATCTGTCCAGTAGGTCACTTTCTATTATAATGAGATTCCATTGCTATGAAAAGGTAAGAATAGAAGTGCACTGCTGGTGGGAATGCAGACTGGTGCAACCACTATGGAAAGCAGTATGGAGTTTCCTTAAAAAATTAGAAATGGAGCTGCCTTTTGACCCAGTGATCCCACTTCTAGGAATATATCCTAAGAACCCTGAAATGCCAATCACAAAGAACTTATGCACCCCTATGTTCATAGCAGCACAATTTCCAATAGCTAAGATCTGGAAACAGCCCAAGTACCCATCAGTAGATGAGTGGATAAAAAAGCTGTGGGACATTTATACCATGGAGTACTATGCAGCTGTGAAAAAGAAGGATATTTTATCCTTTGGAACAGCATGGAGGGAACTAGAAAGTATTATGCTAAGTGAAATAAGCCAGTCAGAGAAAGACAACACCACATGATCTCACTCATATGTAGATTCTAAAGAGCAAAACAAACTGATGAACAAAATAGATCCAGAGACATAAAAGCATGGAACAGACTGACAGATCTCAGAGGGAAGTTGGTGTAGGTGGGTGGGGATAAATTAACCTAAGAACTTATATGCATATATGCATAATCCATGGACACAAACAATAGTGTGGTGGAGGCCTGGGGGTGGCGGTGGGGGTGGGGATCAAGGGAGAAAAACAAGGAAACATCTGTAATACTTTCAATAGTAAAGATAAATATATTTTTTAAAAGATGAGAGTAGATATTGGAGGAAAATAAACTGTCTCTGGGAAAAACACATCATATAGCTAATGGAACTAAGTACAGAACTAAAAACAAAACAAAAACAAAAAACTGCTATAAAATAATAAAGAATTGCAAAATTAATTTATAGAAAGGTAATATAAATATGTGGTGATCCTAAATTCATTCAAAGCAGGCGCCTTTATGAATACCATGAATGGAATAGCTTCAAAGAGAAAAATGACAGAGTAGAGTTATATTTGCATCTTAAAAACTATGTGTTATATTGACATTATTGATCGAATTATTTGAAACTGTCATCAAATTTTGCAAACTTCAAAATAAAAAAAGATAGTTTTCCCTCAATTTGCATGTATTGTATAATTTCACTGTATAGTAAAATCATGTTCTTATATTTAAAGCAAACCTAATAATTTTTTTATTGTTTTCAAGTGTATTTTAGAAAAACCATGACCATATTTTCATGAGTAGATACTCAGGTAGATACTCTTTAAAAGCAAGAATTAAGATCCGGGAAGTTTAAGGAGGAAACTGGGTAAGGAAGACACAGCCATTGTAAAATCCAGAATTTCTAAATCTAAGTATATTTTAGGCTGTGTGCTATAGCTGGGATTACATGATTGCCTCTGTATTAAAATTACCAGACCATTCCTAGCCATAGCACAAAATAAATAATGTTTATCAAAATAAGGCTTCTCCTATTTGCACATACGCGATAGCCTAGTCATAAAAATGTTCTGCATCCTCTCTATACAATTAATTTTCTTTAGCGTTTTCCATTTTCTGATCAACATCATTTTAAAAAATCAACCATTTCTTTTCCTCATTATTTTATTGAACAAAGTAATGACTTGTATCTGAGGATAGAATGATCATGGTAATTTTTCTCCCACAATTTACATAGCTTTTTAGAAGATTTGCGTATCCTACCTCATATACATGCAAGATTAGCTATAATGAACTATGTTAAACTTCAGCAATTATTGACTTGATTCCATTCTTCTCTGTTCATAAAAACCTTTTTTTGGTCTAAAAGTCACCAACAACCATCTTTCCTTTTCTATTACTATGAGAATTTCAGAGCTACTTCATTCCTTATTAAGCTTAATGTCTACTCTCTGAATCCATGAAATCTTTGATATTGCTATCTTTGATATTGAATTGATATTGTGTTATGAATGAGATGGCAAATAATATCATGCTTTTTACTTGGAAGTCTCCTCTTGCTAAATAAGAATATCAGTGCTCCTGATTTTTTATTCTATATTTTCCTGCTTTTTATTTTAGAATCATTTAGGCATTTTCATATAACTTGATTTATGTCTGTGTCTTGCAAATTAATACAGTTTTGTGGTATCATTGAGCTAGTCTTAAAGTATGGATTTATTTTGGTTATATTACTTTATGCTTTCTTACTTTCTGCTTATTTGCAATTTAGAAGCAAATTCTTTTCATTCACAAAAACTTGAAAGATTGAAACCTTGTTGTTAATTATAAGAGCAGTTACTTATAATTTCATTGTGTGCATAGGTAAATGCATATTTCTGTAAAAATAATTACACAAAAAGGAAGTAATTCAATAATCAAGTATAATTGAAGATGTGTATAAATGGAAATATGCAAATAAATACATTGCACACAGCAATGTAATACATAGTGTATATGTACATCATTTCTTTAAAAAATTATTTTTTTCAGCAGACAGAAACTGGTACCTATGGGTCAAAATTACTATCAACTATGTTTTTTCTTACCCCAAAACATTTTAAAACAAATTTAAGTTATTTGAATAATTTATTACACTCATTCAGTTAATTACACTCTGCCATTCAGTGGTATGTAGTCCCTATAGAAGTTACAATTTTTGATACTATGACTTATAAGGGAATATTGTTAAGTAATTGAGCTTAATTTTTCTCATTTACTAGTTTATTTTCTGTGTGATATCTATCTCTGATCTATCTATCTACACACACGTACACACACATATATAACTTAAATCAATACCTATTCAGGTAAGTTAAGAACTATAGAGAGCCCATAGTACTGGAGGAACCAGGGATTAACTTAATTAACATTTTGAAGGTTAAATAAAGAAAGACTAAGATACCACTGTTATTTTCTTCTAGCTTTTAGGGAAAAAAGTAGAATTCTGAAAGCTAAAAAAAAAAATTACAATATTATGTCACATAGAAGGACAGAGACAATTGTAACACATGAACTCAAAAATTTCTGACATTTCTTTTATTTCTTCCTTGGAATGTGCAACTATTGGACCAATAAAAACCAGAAATGACACACTGCCATTCTCTAGGCTTTAAGAAGCTGGCAGCTTTTATTTTCTGTATCTTGAAATGCTTGTTCTTTGAAGTATCATGCTGTTGGAAGAGGTCATGTATAGATGTTCTGGCTGACAGGTCCAGACAAGTTCTCAGCTCAGAACTGCTATTAACCTCTAGAACCTGAGCAAGGCTTCAGATAATTTCAGCCCCCACTTTTCAGGCTGCCTCAAAGGACAGTACATGGAGCAGGAGACGAGCTGTCTCCACTGAGCCTTGGACAGAACGGCAGACTTCTAGGAAAAATAAACAATTGTTGTTGTGTAGCAAAAGATAACTAGAATCACTAGATATAACCCCAAGGAACTCAATGATGCCAAAATTATAGACTAGATGCTGGAATTTCTGTAAGCAGCGTAAAGTAGGGTGTAAAGTGAATTGAATGGGATTTCCCATTGAATAACAGAGGGAAGGAAAAGGGCATAGTGGAAAACATCCTAGAGTTGGTGCTTGCTTTGTGAAGAACGGACAGAAGAGAGCTGACTGCCGAAGAGAAGGGGGGACTTTCCCCTACAATGAACAAAAAAGGCAGGAGTGATCTGGCACAGGCTTTCAGGATTCCAGAAACATTTTGTTGCAGAGGAAAATGAACCACCCTAAGAGATAATTAAGAGGCAAAAAGACAGTTGTTCCTATTGAGCCAGCAAAAAATTTAGGACCTTGAGAAAGTAGTAGAACGTAGTTCGTCTTCAGGGCTGGAAGCTATTTCCCAGCCTCTCTTTCACACAGAGTGTTTTTGAACCTCTATGGCTAGGCAGCTAGACGGCATGATGACTTAAATGACTAATTCTAAAAGTTGTAAGCTAATCTCAAAAGTTGCTCCACCAGAATTCAGGAGAGCTCCTTTACATATTGATGATGATAATACGGAAAGGCAGGGCTGAGAAAATATGTTTGCTGTGGCAAAACCCTTCGGGCAGTGACTGCTTCACGGTAACTATCTCTGCACAGCCAGCTGACGAGCTTCCCCATTCTCCTCGCAGTTTGTCATCCATACGTTACATATGAACCATGTAGGACGATTCTCCATCACACTTCACTATCAAATATCTCCTGAGATCGGGTGAAGTTAGCTGGGGACACTTGTGAAGAAACTCAGTTTACACCAGTTTGTCCACCTGCCAGATCAGTTCTTTTACCTTTACTACTACAATATTTCTATTTATTAGAAATATTATCTATTTATTACCCAAATGTCCCGCACTTCTTGTGCCTTACACAGGGTTTTTCTTGAAATCTTCAGAAACAATATAGGAATTGATTACTGATTAAATTATTATGCCTCAGTGGTAACTACAATGTAAAGGCTAAATAAAAATTTTCAAAATTAAAAAAATAGTTTATCTTTTGAAAAATAAGCAAGTTACTGTGAGAATATACCCAATGTCTTATATCTGCTATTCCCATTGGAATCTGGGTTCTAACAAAAATATTTAGGCTTCAGATATTTATATCTGACTTCCCTCCCTAGTAACTATGTGGATCCTAACTTTTTTTCATGCCCTATGTATTAAATTGTCACTCTTCAGTTACTTTCATCCTATGCCTCCCAACTACTCATGCTTGGGTGGGGCTTCATTGTGAAAGAGGGTGGGATGCAAAATTCAGGGGAAATGACAAGTCTCAAAAAGGGAGAAGCTTCATCTTCCTCCTGCCTGTAAGAATGGAGACAGGAGGAGGGGTAATGGCAAAACAAAGGCCATGCCCTCAGTACCAGGCAGGAGAAACATAATATAAACAAAGGAGGGTGCCCAATGATGACAGCTACTGTGGCAGAAAATAAAACAGGGTGTGTGAATGAGCAGTGACGGGCCCAGTTGTGTAGGGTGGTCATTGGTATTGTATCAGAGGAGTCAGAGAACATCTCTCTGATGACATAAGAGCAGAGATCAGAAGAGATCTATAAATACGGCTGCTGTAGGAAGTACATTTCAAGAAGAAAGTCTAAGACAGGGGCATACTCACCTGTCTGTTACCAAGTCAACATCACTCAGTATCTGGCACTTAGTAGGTGCATAGTAGATATTGAAAAGAAGGGTAATTAAAACTGATCAAAAAACCCTAGTTGTAGAATATATCTAATAGTCCTTGTTTAAAAAATGTGTCCAAATTATTTCCATAGATTATATATGCCACAATTTGCCCCCGGGTTTTCACTCCGAATTTTAGACCTTATTTTCTTAAGTCCTTTTGTTTTTTTCCCCCTACACCCTTAACTCTGGAAGTAGGTCCAAGTGCGACCAAGGCAGATTGCTGTAGTGAAATATATATTTACTGCCTAAATGTTTAATGTCAGTTGATAGTGGTTCAATTACATTGACATGTCTCCTTAGAAGCTGTCTTCGCCCCAGGGAACATGGGTCTATAGTTTATTGAGTCATTCTGAGGAGGTACGCATGGTGCATTTGATACAAAGTCAGAGGGGACGTGTAGATTTAGTTAAACCTATCCAGAGTGACAAGAAATGTCACATAAGATCACTTCTGCCACAACAAATTCTTTGTGTCATTTGGATAGTAACGCTCTAATGAGAGGGATAGAGCAACTTTTGCAGTTTTAGGAAAATACAGTTGCTATATATTAATGCCTGCTTCTCCATACTCACTTAGTTCAGACTCCTAACCATGATTAGTTTTAGCCCCCTCCTTAAAAGCTTCCATTAGGTTTTCATTACAAATAGTACAAGTTTGTGACATAGTCTTCTTGGCACTCCGGTGGTGGGGGAGGGATGGTAAAAGGAAATGTCTTTGGCCCAAAGAAATAGAGGGAGAGTGGATGGGACCACAGGTTTGTGGCACTGGCTCAAACAGGGCTGTTACATCTTTACCAATTTACCTATTGAGTGTCCATGGAAGATTTCCCAGAGGGAAGTATCTCAGGTCTAAAAATAACATGAAAGCTATAGTTTTAGGATACAGGTTAGGTTACAGTAACCACTAACCTGTCACATAAAAGTCTGAATAACTAATCACGGATGCTTCTCTTTATCTCTTGCCTTGTTTTGTCACAACCATTCTCCAGCCTCACCACACTGATCACGGATCTCATACTTACCAGGCCATTGCCCCCTCCCCCTCCCCTCCCCATGCTTAAGTTTCCTCCCTGGTCTCTCCCTCACGGTTACAATTCATTTTGTAAGGCGACATTGAAGTTAGTATCCAAACTCTATGCTCCATTGTAAAATTGACTGCTTCTGGCTTTGTACCTATACAGCACCTGCAGATTTCAAGCATTGCTCCTGCAATCATATTTTGTTGCATTTATTGATTTCTTCCATCCTTTCCTTCTCTGATTGTCTTTCCCTGCTGGACTGGGACCCTATCAAAGGTAGCGCTTTGTTTCATTTGTCTTCAGAACTCTAACACCTAGCAGAGTGCCTGATGGATGATATATATAAAGTCTAATATATAATATTATATATATGGACTTCACTTTTTTTAGAGCAGTTTTAAGTTCACAGCAAAAACTGAGGGAAGGAACAGAGATGTCTCATAAAGTCTCATATACCCCATGTCCCACCCACCCATGCAAAGTCTCCTCCCTGATCAGCATCTCCAACTAGAGTTGTACATGGGTTATAATTAATGAACCTACAGTAACACATCTTATCACCCAAGTTCATAGCAGATGTTAAGGTTCACTCTGGTGTTGTACATCCTATGGGTTTGGGAAATTTTATAATGATATGT
This sequence comes from Miniopterus natalensis, assembly GCF_054644295.1. Lineage (NCBI taxonomy): Eukaryota > Metazoa > Chordata > Mammalia > Chiroptera > Miniopteridae > Miniopterus > Miniopterus natalensis. The sequence goes on from NC_142091.1 coordinate 22,041,094, forward strand.
ATTCATCATTACGACATCATATAGAGTATTTTCACTGCCCTAGGGATCCTGTGTGCTCTGCCTTTTCACCCCTCCCTCTCCTCTGTCCCCTGGTAACCACCGATCTTTTTTTCTCTCTAAGATTTGCCTATTCTAGAATGTCATATACTTGGAATCATACAATAGATAACCTTTTCAGATTAGCTAATTTCACTTAGTAATATGCACTTAAATGTTCTTTATGTCTTTTGTTGGCTTGATAGCCCATCTTTTCTTTTAGTTCTAAATAATATTCTACTGTCTGGATGTATCACAGTGTCTTTATGCATTCACCTACTGAAGGACATCTTGGTTGTTTCCAAATTTTGTCATTTCGGAATCAGGCTGCTATAAACATTCATGTTCAGATGTTTGTGTGGACATAACTTTTCAGTTCCTGTGGGTAAATACCAAAGAGTGAGATTGTTGTATCGCATGATATGAGTATGTATAGTTTTGTAGGATACCACTAAATTACCCATGAGATTTCTTAGTGTATTAATTATAATTGTTGTAAAATTCCAGTATGATCATTCTAACTTCCCTGCTATGTCTGAGTGTGCTTCTGATCCTTGCTCAAGGCTTTAAACGTTTTTGGGGTGTGGGGGTGTCTTTTGGTATCCCTTGCAATCTTTTTTCTTGATAGCCAGATAGGTACCGGGCAGAAAGAACTGCTACAAATACCATGGACCTTTCCCACTATGGTGGTGAGGTGTGGGGGGAGGGGAAGGGCTCTATAGTCCTGTGAGTAGGTCCCAGTCTTTTAGTGAGCTTATGCCTCTGGGCTGTAACCTTTTTCCATGGTTCTTAGTCTCCTTCCCCTCCACACACCCCACTGAGGTAGGACAGGGCAGCTAGGTTGCGCTGGAGTTGGTAACGCGCTCTCCCAGATCAGCCAGGCTCTAATCAACTTTCAGCAGGTAAGGCTCTGTCTAGTTAAACACATTCTCCCGAGGGCGGCCTTGTGGAGAACAGAAAGCTCTGGCGTATTTAGAAATTTCTCTTTTTTTTCTCCTGCTGCCATAACCGCAAGTGGATACGCACTGGGAGGACCAGGTGAAGCTCCTGATGGTGAAGCGCACAGGAGTGTGGGAACACCTCTGCTACTTAGTTCCCCATGAGTCTTGAATTCCTAAACTCGTTCCCACTGAGCCCCCAGCGAGGCCGGAACAAACGTTTAGGTTTTCCTGCCTCAGCGCTTGCTCCCACCGAAGCTCCAGCTCAGTGTTTTCCGCTCCAATCAGCTGGGATTCTCTGTATTTGCCTGTCAGCTCCCCGATGTTGAGTGCAGCAGTACACACCATGGTCTCCCTTCTCTTAAGGACCTAAGATTTGTTGATTTTGCAGTTCATTCAGCTTTTTTTACTTCTTGTTAGGATGTAGTGGTGACTTCTAAGCCTTTTACATAGCCAGGCTGGAAGAATAAAGACCGTTATGAATATTTTTAATAAATCAAGTCATAAATTTAGCAATAACTATAAATATTGATTAACTAAAGAATAATTCTAATTTCTGCAAAACCCACTAAGGTATAATGCTATTTCCATGTAATAGATAAGAAAAATAAGTCTAGTGATTAATTTATTTGATCCATATCATGAAGGCAGTAAATGAAGGTCTTTATCCAAAAATCTTTTTCTTTAAAGGCAGTCCCCAAGTAACACACCTCCACGCAACCCCGTCCCTCCAACCCTTCCTTTATTCACTCTATTTTTTTCTCTTGAGTACGACCATGACCATTTGTTTTTGTCTCTTCTACTTGATTATTTTAAAGTCTCAGATTTGAGCAATGTCTTCACATATATCTCTGGATAACCACCCTCTCACACTCCTAATCAGCTGCTCTCCTGGGCAGAGCTGAGATTTGCACACAGTGTGGACTTGATAAAATAATAGAATATTGATAACAAAATTTTTGTTTGTTTTGCAATGTTTAAGACTACTGCGGTTACTTTTTCCAAGGCAGTTGATCTTTTATGACTTTTATCAGTTGATTTTAAAATTCTATACTTCAGTTAAATCCTATTTCTCCACAAAGGAACTAGTAATACATTTTTATATCTGTTATTAGCTAGTACATTTAAAATATTACAGCAAAGGAGAGATGGTATATTTGATGACATTGTGAAAATGCTGTTATTATCTTTGTTTTGTATTACTGTGTTTTGGTTCGTTTGTGTGAGGTAGTTCAATTTTCTTTGAATCAACATTGCTTAGAATATTATATCATCATTGTTCTTTGTCACTCAATGTCAAATTACAGACTCTTCAACCTATGGAGCTTTCCTTCGAAGAGTCTAAATGCTCTGCTGTGATAGCAAAGTTTCCCAAATGTGTTCTCTGTGATATAAAATTGTATTTCTAGGAAAATACTTAAGTTCCTATAGTTTATATCACAAATTTTATAGACAATTGGTAACCACTCAAGTTTAATAAATCTGACAAAACTGCTTTAAAAAAAACACACAACTTATAACAACTGCAGATGTTTCCGTTGCATATGAATCATTCCCAGTTTAGTTGGTTGTATGTTAAAACTATTAAAAATAATTGCAAATTCAAGCAACACATGTCAGTTGCTCTGAATGCAAATAGCAAGGCAAGTTTTATGGCAACACTCGTAGTCAAGCAGTCTAATAATTTCTTAGGGCAGAGCAGACTCAAGCAAAGTGTTAAAGTGAAATCGAGTCTGTGGTCTCAGCATCCAGGAGAAGTTTCAGGAAGGACTTTTTGTGACCACTTTGAAAAGTGTTAATTTTCTTTTTGCTTTATCCACCAACTCTACCTGGTTAGTCTGTTTGGATTAAAAGGGCCTTTGCACATCTCTGACTGGTTTGTCATGGGCAGAATTATCCTACAAAGACACCTACTCTGCTCATTAAAACCTAGATAAGAGTTTGAATGCCTGATTCTTCTGAACCAGTCCTCTCTACACCCTAGTGATCTGCTGAATGCTGCTTTAAACCATCAAGGGGTGCATGTGTGTTTCCCTTTTTTCATTTCTGTAAACCTTGAAAAATTGTTGTGATGAGCAAACATCTCTGTAAACAAAATTAGAGTTTGTTAAAGGGAAATATAGAAGCATGGCTCTGCCAGTTTATAAAAAGAAAAAAAACACACACACCAATAATGTCAATCCATCAGTTTATTTCTTACTATTGTGCTTTGTGAAATGATGCATAAATTGAATTATTAAATAGCAAACAATCTACTCAACAACTACATAGAGCCTAATGGCCCTATGTAGGAGGTATCTTGCCATAAGGATGATTTAATGAAAGTATTTATAAGTAACTCTAAGGATAAAGTAGCATCAAGATGTGTACATGAGGATTAATGGAAAGCTTGGAATGATCAAATTATTTGCAAATGATCAATATATTTGCAAATAAAAATCAATCCATGCATTAATTTATTTTTATTGAGAATCTATTTTTTTGCCAGGCACATATCATTGGAGTAGAGAAGACTGACATAGTCAATGCCCTCATAGAATTTGGAATAATTTGATAAAATGTAATGAATATTATGAGGATTTTGTCTAAGTATTATGATAGGGCTTTTCAAAAATACCCCATGATGACCCCCAAACAGAGCACTAAACATAGTTGATAGTGTTACAGTAAGCTTCTCAGGCCAAGAGTTTTCTTTATTTTGTTTTGTTTGATTAGATTTGGTTTTTATTTCATGTCCTCTCACCTACCACCAATATAGAATAACAGAAGTGATAGAGGCAAAAGGAGGTATGAAACATGGGAAAGAGAACATGCATGTTCTAGCAGAGACTATTGGAAAATAAAAGTGAGAAACTGGAAGGAGACTTGACTTGGGGTGGTGAACATGCAAAATTGTGCACATGAAACCTGTATAATTTTGTTAACCAGTGTCCCCCCAATAAATTCAATACAAAGGAGGGAAAGAGAAACAATGTGAGAGCACAACTTTGAGTATTTAAAAAACTACAGGTGGTTATATTTGATACCAGATTATCATAAGAGGCAAAGTGTGAGGTAGTGCTTTCCTCTATTAGGCACCACTAAAGATTTTCCATCCATCAGGGTCTGATATTTTGAGATAAGGAGAAGTAAAGAAATGAGTCTGGAGATAAACATGAGTTAGACTATGGATGCTATTCCATATCATGTGTATTATCCAGAATAGATAGGCCGCACTGGGACCATTTATAACTCCCAAATCCCTGTAGATTAGCACCACAGAAGTTTATTTCTCACTCACATTTAGCCTCATATAAGTAAAGCAGCCCTCATCCTTCATGTACCTTATCATCTGGACCACAGAGCTTCCAGGAGCCACAGAAGAGAAAGGTCACTAGAGAACTGTTAGGTATTTAAATAGCCAGGCTCGCCTTCCTGGCATTGCGTCTGCCTGCACACCAGGGTTACTTTCTGTTACCCACGTGTGATTGCAAGTAGGATGGGGCGTGTAGTCTCTACGTCCAAGAGGGAGATGCAGTGGCATGGACACATAGCATTGTCTGTGACAAACGACGGTAAACAGTTTAAATATTGCTAGTAATAAAATTGGTAAATGATTAGCATGGTGAAGACTGAAAAATCCAGTCTAAACACAGAAGTTGTCTTCTTGGTGTATTCTTCCAAATAAAGAGCCTAATGGCCCTATGTAGGAGGTATCTTGCCATAAGGATGATTTAATGAAAGTATTTATAAGTAACTCTAAGGATAAAGTAGCATCAAGATGTGTACATGAGGATTAATGGAAAGCTTGGAATGATCAAATTGTCAGGTACTAAACTGTAAACATTCCTGAGGCTGCTCATTTCTTAGATCAGTTTTCAAGAAGGCAATGAGCATATTACACTGGGCGTAAAATGGTATTGAAATAAAATCAGTCTCAGTAGTTCAGGGTAAAACTATATGCCTGTTCTCAACCTTCATCTTTGCCTTTATATAGTGTTGGGTTTTTTTTATGATTTGTTTTTTTTTTTTTTTTTGCAAAAGACATTATCAATATTTTTACAGAAAGACAAATAATTTTTAATCAAATTTAATAGTTTAATTGATATTAAAAACCAAAAATGTTATTTATATAAGCTAGTGTTTTTCACTTAATTTGACAAATTTTTTACAACAAAATAAGAATAAATCCAAAGGTATATTTTTACCTTTAAAAGTGAAAGTGATACATGATCCTACCCAGTTTTGGCCAGAATGTGAGTGGGTTGGCACCATGTTCTTCTGGGAGTGTTTGATTATAGTTCTGGCCGGGGGCTCAGTTGGTTGGAGCTTCATCCCATACATCAAGGGGTTGTGGGCTCAATCCCTGGTTGGGGAGGCAACCAATTGATGTTTCTCTCTCACATTGATGTTTGTTTCTCTCTCTCTGCTTCCTCTTTCTAAAATCAATAAAAACATATCCTTGGTTGATGATAAAAAAGTATATAATTATATACACAATTTTTAATATGATATGACAACATTATTATCATTTAATTACACTATAAATTCTGCCTGTGGAACCTATCTTATAGAATTAAAAGCACTAGCATGTAATTATGATGTGTGGTTAAAACATCCCACGTCTGTGATTTTTATAAATGCTCAGATTGGAAACCTCATATTTTTACATCGCATCCGCTATTTTCCTGAAATGCAATAGTCTTAGAGATTATACCCAGTTCTGTTATTTAATATTAGATCAGAGACTATGGTAAATATGAGAAGGTAAGAATTTGGCTTTTCATGAACCTTTCAAAATTCCGACCCCTCTACCACCACATCAAAACCTGTCAAAATTGTTGCCTCCTTCAGGGCTCCTTTTATATTCTGTCAGTAAATCTGTCAAAATCCAGTCTTTCTTCTTCTTAGGAATTTGCTCAAGACATTTCCCCAAGCATCTAGCTCTAAGTCATGTTAGACTGGAAACCACAGATATTTGAACTCTGAGTAAAATACAGCAGTTTTAAGTAACACAGTAACTTTTTTCAATGAGAGCCTATCACACTGAAACACACACAGTGCAGAATCTGAAGCAGCGAGGCCCTCCCACTCTCTCCTTCCCTTTAGAAGCACTTTCCCCTCCTAAATCCTTTTATGCCAGTGCCATGGTGCCTGAAATATGAGACTTGAAGGTGGTAGCGACCTTGTGGCTCCTGCTCAATGGGAGCTTGCTTCTGTGTAAGTCTTGGTACTAAAAAATGCTAGAATGCCTGCCCCCTATAATTCACATTGCAAAAGGATTGTGTGTGCCTCACAGGTGCCTGCAAGTTTTCAGCATGCTTCAGATAGTGCATTTTCAAAGGCCAGCTGCCTTCTACCAAGGCTTTGACGAAGACTTTGAAGAAAACCCCTCAGAAACAGCCTGAGAGTAGTTTCCAGGAGTCTCTGTTAAGTACCAGCCCGAATAAACAATCTGATTTCTCATTTTTAAGCTGCTAGTTTTCAGAAAACAGTTATTTAACCTATCAAAACTGTTTTTTTTGGGGGGGGGGAGGCTAACAAAATGAAATGTACTTAGAAACTTCTAAAGATTGTGATACTCTATTTCCAGAATATGCGTCTTCATTGCAGCAAACAGGTTTTGAGCTCATACATGATTTCGTGCAGTGAGTAGAAACAGCCCAGTCCTCAAAAAGTTTAAAAAGTAGGAAGGAAATAATACATTATTGATCAGTACCCATGCTTTATAATATTAAGGTTGACTTGTACTTACTTTCCCCACATATTTAAGAAGCTTTTGCCAGGATAACACCAAGGAATGAATAATATAATTCTACCCGATTTACATACGCACACATACAGGTATACATGCACAAATGCGTAAGTATACATTGGGTCTTCCGGAGAGATGACTGTTTAATAAAATAGACACAGAAAAAAAAGTAAAATAGATCTTTAAAATCTAATTGTAAATACTAAGGATTCACAGTCTTTTAAGTGAATATATAATTTTAGTTGTTACTACCAAATATCAGCCAACTGAAGAAAGGAACACCTCTGTTCTTTCAAAGTTCACTGGCACAAAGTGATCCACAGTTCCCAGGGACAGAAGAACTTTAGACAAGTGAAATACAGCAACCGCATGCCAAGGTCACAGTTAAAGGGACAATGGTTGACTGAAAGAGAAATGGTAAAGAAGACAGGCTAAGTTAATGCTGTCCTTCGGTTGATTTTCCCCAGCAGACATTACCTACGCGTTTTGTTTTATTTTATCACGGAGCAATCGAGACTGAAAAGTACCTACTCTAGGTAACTGTCTCAAGTTCTTATTTATCTCCTCGTGATCAACTTAATTGTGACAAATTGAACTGAGTGCCAAGGGTCATTGCAAGTGAAATGGCAGTCATTCTTTTTATGCCCTGAACCAATTTTACTGCAGCCCAGTAAGAAAAGTTAAATCTATGACAACCGAAAGGATTAATCCATTTAGAAATAATGAGCCGGGAGTTGGTGACTTCTCATCCCACTCTTAAAATCTTACTTAAACCAGCTCGAAATGTAGATTTCAAGGAAAAAGCACAAAAGTTAATTCATGTTTTAAAATGAAAATCTGCTGGTCGGCCCTGCCAGTTCACCTGCCACCTAACTGCAGAAATCTCTCGATGCTTCTTTTACATGATTCACTCTCCTTTTTTAATATTGAACTTTGCTGTTACAGAGCGCATCTCATCTGATACTTCTCTCCTTCGATATTACATTAAACCGTCAGCTCGGAGCTGTCTGACTCATGTGACTGGTTTTTAACCCACCTTCTTCCACATTACATATCATATACCATAGCATATTGACAGGCACAGCACTGAAGGATAACCGTAACTTAGAAAATGGTAACTATCATTTCTGTTTCTAGTCGTAAAGGTTCCAGAGCCAAAGTTGCTCTGATGCAAAACAAAAGTAGGGACAAAAATATAATTGCATTCTGTTCTGAAGGGGAATTTCACATTTATTAAAAAGAGAAATGAAATTTATTATATAGAATCCTGGTTAGTCTCAAGGCAACTCATAAGTATCCCCCGAAATAATGTAATGTGCTTTAGCCCCCGCTGAAGCTCATCATCTTTACAATGAGGAATATATTCAATTTTCCCTTTTGAAATATACTTAAGCTCCCTTCTCCTACTGCTCAGGAAATGAGGATTCTCTCTTCTCTCCCCCTCTGCCTCCTATGGTCTAAGGAAGGAAATCCTGAGCATCAAAGTAAGAGATGAAGGTGAGGGCCTAAGAATCACTGGGAGTAGAGGCAGGGCATTATTTTTGTCCAGATCTCCCACCACTCCGTTCTTGTGTGACATTCTTTTAGTAATTAATTAATTTCATGTAAAAATTGTTCAATAAGTATTAATGCACAATCCCACTGGACCTGGAGGTAGGTTTGATTCTAGAATGCAGTGACTTTCCAGGCAAACAGAAGTTTTGCCTATTGGGAAAATAGCAGCACATAGCAAGTGTTATGGCAGGTAAGTGAACATGGAGTAAGGCTCTGAAGCAAACTGCCTGGAGAGTCAAGGTGTCTTCTTTAGGGTTGAATTAGGTCATGAAGGATGTGTTGCTGCAATGGTATTGGAAGGAAGGCCATTCCACACTGCGGAGAAGTGAGATACAGCTGCTCTTGTCTCTAACCCCCCTTACCCCATTGTAAGATAACACCACATTTCTATTCCTGCCCTACGCCAGCTTTAAAAACAAGCATATAATCTTTTTCATGTGTAACATGGCAAATTATTTAGGGAAAATATTCTATCACAAGAATTATAGCCAACATTCCTTTTCAGAAAAGTCCTTGAGGAGAATTATTTTGAATTTTCACATTGAGTGTTGAGATGGGGGAAGAAATGGAGGCAGGTGCTTTTAGTGGATATGACCGGTGCTTAAGGCGAGTTTAGCTTTCCTTGGCATTAAAGAGAGGGGAAGATGTTGGTAAGGAGTTTTTCATGATAAGATCCCTGGGTGGGGTAATCCTGTGAAGTCCCTAAATCCCAGAATAGGGATCTGGGAGGGCAGCTTTGGACATGCCCAGAAGATGGCCATCAATAAATGACAGATATTAAGGATATAGACTAGAGTCTGGATTTCCCTCTAGATTTTTTGGAACACAAAAGTTTGAGATACTTTGATGAAATTGTGGAGGAGTGGGGGCTTAGAGATGTAACATGATATAAATAGCTAGAGGAATGTGACATATATAGTATCAATGTCACAAACTAAATTGTACATGTAATAATTTGGTAAAATATTGACTATTTTTAATAGAAAAAAAATGTGTCCTACCGTCTCATAATGCTATCTCACAAATTTGTAGAAATTGGTTACTGCAATTTTCAGAAAATGTCTAAGCCTTAAATATCTAGTAAGGGTGAGTACCTGTCCTACTCTAACCTAGGAGCGTTATATATTTCATTCAAGGAAACATCAGGTTCAGGCTAACCAGCAAATTATTTGATTGGATTGATCAAACAAAGGTGCTGAGTGAAACGCTGGTCATATCTTCTTGATGGGAAATTAGGAAAAGAGAGAGGAGCACTGTTAACAAGAACAATATTGGAGCAGGGAACAAAGAGTGGGGAAAATGAGATGAGAGAGAATAGAATATTAAAATTAGCAGGAAACTTAATACCATCAATTTCAATCTCTCTCTCTCATCCCCTCTCTAATGGAATAAATGAGACACCAGAGAGGTCATATATTAGGAAGGAGATACAACCGGAACTTGAACTCTGTGTTCGCTGATCTCTCTCAGCACAGTGATCTAAACTAAGTTTGGAAGAGTTGCTTTCATGGAACTTGAATCTTGCCAATCCTGATGTCACAGGTTTCTGACTGGGATGAAGAGCCAGAGGCTAGAAACTAAAATAGTGTGAGAGTGGGAAGTGATTTCCAACAACACCAGAAGTGTCCTTAGCAAAACAATGGGAAAAAAGAGTCTTTTCTATGACTATCAGCTATTCCCTGGTGACTTTGTCCTGGAAGGGACTTAAGTAAGTTGGGATTCATAATAATAAGCACCAGTTTGAGAGCTTATGAGAAGGCATAGAAAACTGACTTGTAGGGATTTTAAATTGAAAACAAACACAGTATATGACAATCATAGGATATCACCAAGGGAGGTCACTGTCAGTTGCTCAGAAATTACTCATAAGGTGACATTACTTTGGCAAGTTCATCAAAGTGCAAATAATAGCCATCAAATTTGCAGACTTCACTTGGTGTCTTACCGTTGGTCTGACTAGAAAATGTTGAGCCGTGATAGGACAATTTTCCAGAGAATTGTATGTAAAACTGAGTGCCACTTACTTCTTCTCATGATAGATCAGAGAAGATATTAGGCATAGTTAAGCCTAAATAGCCTACATTCTCCCTTTGTCATCTAGCCTGAGAGTCCTAATATTCTCACTGATCTTTGATAAGCATAGTCAGCTCAGTAAGTGGATATTAACTGATTAGAAAGCCCATCTACAAAGTTCTGGGTTTTTATTTTTATTTTTTTATAATAATGAAAATAGTACTCCTGCCAAAGCAATGATAAACTCTTGACCAAATTTAAAAAATATAAAGAAATTGGAGGATATTTGACCTTTGAAAGAAGGAAGCAACAGTGTCTAAGATCCACATTTTCACAAATGCCCCTTGGATGGACTACTTCCCAACCAGTTCTATGGGTAGCATTTCAGGTGGAGCTCTAAAAGATTTCCTCAATCTTGTTGGAGGAGTCAGTGAATGTTCAGGGTGTTATGATCAAACAGACATAGAAGGGGCAATCTCAGAAAGGAAGGAGGCAACGAAAAAGAGAAGTTTGAAATCCTCTGTGACAATAGCACAGAGGAGAGGGTGGAAACAGACATAATGAAGCCAGTTATTGTAATTATTTTTATTGAAATTAAGTAGTTAGAGTGTTTTATATTAATATGTTAATTATAATCCCCCAGGCCACCAGTGATAAAATTGCTAAAATATATAATAGGAGAAAATGGTACAAGAGATAATATCTGTGGAAAGCAGAAGGAGGCTGTAATGAAGATAAAAGGAACACACAAAAAAATAAGACATATATATGACAAATAGAAAAATGGCATATGTAAATATTACCCATTCAGTAATTATTCAACCACGAATCGACTGAACACTCCAGTCGAAAGGCAGAGATTGTCAGAATAGAATTAAGATTAAAAAAAAAACATGATCCAACTATATACACTGTAAAAAAGACATACTACAGAGTCAGAGAAACAAATAAGATGGAAGTAAAGGATGGAAAGTATTAATGCCAATCCTTTACAAATTCTTCCAAAACTGGGTAGAGGAGAGAGCACTTCCCAAGACATGCAATGATGACTTTATTACTCTGATATTATAACCAGAAAAAAGTCATAAGGAAACTAAAGACCAATATTCGTGAAAACTGATTTCAACACCTTCAGAGTGACCTACAAGGCCTCTTTGATGTGGTCATTGCTCATCTTACCCACCTTCAGCCACAATATTCCCTTTTAAAGTTCCCGAGAAGCATCAAGTTTGTCCTGTCTTAGAAAATTCTGTTTTCTTCTTCTGGCCTTGCATGTGTCTAGATCCTGCTTGTCTTCTGGATGTCAGCTTAAATGTCACTACCACAGAAAGTCTTTGAATAATCGAAATTAAACCTTCTGGTTATATTTCATATTAGCATGCACATTTCCTTTATTAGTACAATTTGTACACATATATCATTTATTTATTCATGTAATAATTATTTAATATTTGTTTTCCCATGTTCTGGGGGGACCCGCGACAGACGACGACCAGAGTTTGTGTTTGGATTTTTGGAGCCTTTATTAGCTGGCCAGCGGCTACAGTTGCAGCGTCTCACCTGTGTAAGAGCCGAACTGCAGCTCCAACCCTCAGTTCTTCCCACATTTTAGGTTGTCAGCTTTTGTAACATGAAACAAGGGGCGGACCTTTAGTAACATAAAAGGGATGATTTAAACACAATGTCTTACAGTGAGTAATGGGGTTATGCTTGACTGGAGTCTGACTGGTTTGTTTTGTTTTTCTAAAGGACTTAGGGGGGAGCGGTAATTATTGGGCTGGCTTGTCAGGCCTTGTCCTGTACAATAGGGATCTTTTTCTACCTTTACTGTTAGTTCCTTAGGTGTTCTTCTGGCCATGGTGGCCAGAACAATGATGGCCAGGACACCCATAGACTAAGTATCATGATGGCAAGGAATGGAATTGTTTATTACCCATATGCAGGTTTTGCATTTAGTAGCATGTATCCAGTTTTTGCTGTTCTAGGAGATGAACTATGGCTATACTCAGTAATACTGCTTATTTCTGTTCCTTCTCTCCCTAATATCCAAAATTTCTCTAGTGCTTTGACTTCAGTCCAACTATTTAATAAAACCATGTTATAATATGTTGTTTCTTAATATATGCCGCAGATCTTATTAAACAGTGCCCTCTGAAATAAGCCACTTCACACAGTATGAATTACTTAATTAGATAATTCTCATTTGTGTGTCATTAATATACTTAATGTAATTATACATTATATTTTAAAAAGAAAGGAAAATAATGTTTGAATACTTTGTATTCTAGCAAGGTACCCCTTTGGTTTCCTGTATTTGTCACGGGAAGATTCGGTTTATCTGATTGATTTTCTTTTTTTTTTAAATCCTCAACTGAAGATATTTTTCCATTGCTTTTTCAGGGAGAGTAAAGGGGAGAGAGAGAGAGAGAAACATTGATGTGAGAGAGACACTGATTGGTTGCCTCCAGCACCCTGACCAGGGCCGGGGATGGAGCCTGCAACCCAGGTACGTGCCCTTGGCAGGAATCGAGTCTAGGACCCTTCAGTCCACGGGCCGAAGCTCTAACCACTGAGCAAGCTGGCCAGGGCTGACTGATTCTCTGGAATCCATACTCAATTGAGGACTTGGTAAATCTAGGTGTAGACAGATTCCTAGAAATAAGTTATGTCAGATCTTATGGGGATCTTTAATTCATGTAGATTATCTCTTAAAAAGTGAATATTTGGTATTAGAATAATATGCTATAAACAGTCTGCACAACACTTTTATTGAATCTAGGTTCGTTTTTAAAAACAGCAAATTGCATTGCACGTCATGGGAAAAAAAGCAAGTTGCTCACAGACTAAAATGTTTACAAAATGCAGTTCCTTCTAGCCTTTTATTAAATGAGGCTAAACTTCCCTATTTCACTTCTTTAACGTGTTATACAGAATTTTAGAATACTTCTCTAGTGTTTTTCAAAAGCATGAAAGAAGAGGAGTCACTTGCCATTTCTTCCATCAGAAAGCCTTCTCGATCAAGGATAAGGGAGTATAATTAGCAATTCTATTCATTACTGATTGCTGCCTCTTTATAAAAACATTGCCTTTAATTTTGCAAAATACCTGAAGTATTAAAGATATCCTCATTGATGCTCTTTCTTGAGTTTCTTTTTAGCGCTCACAAGGTGCCCTCCGTGAAATAAGGGAATTCAATATCAACATTATTTACTAATATCCATGGAGTACTTTTTGGATTTATGCAAAGGATTGATCCAGAAACATTTTTTCAGGGAGAAAAACTGGGGTGGGGAGTGAGGGAAACTCTCAAAATAAATGTATAAGTTTAAACAGAAAAGCAGGAGCTATAATTAGAACAGGACCTGAAGTTCTATGTGTCCTTGCTGCTGTTGCCTCTTTCGTTTCCAATTAAGCCTTTCTTCCTGGGCATTTTTACTTGATAACAGAAAGCTGTGCTGTGAGATCCCTCCTTCTCCTGAGACATGCAGCAATAGACGTCTTGTTGGCTCAAGGCTGCCATAACACATCTCCCCCGGGGGAGGCAGTGTTTTCAGTTCAGAAAGTCAGCAGCATGTGAAATCACTTCTGATCACTGCTCTTCTGTTCCGTCCTGGTTCAATTAGTCTAGGGCACTGTGTTTGTGAATCACCTGCCATCCGAGCCTTCCTGGTACGTTTATAATGGCGAAGGAACTATATGCCAAGTGTTTTCTATAATGTGCATATAAAACTGTTATAGGATAGTAAGAGGCTAGGAAAGTTTCAGGGCAGGAGGAGTAGGGAAACTGAGGCAGGAGAATTAAACAAAGCCAAAAAGCTTTGCAGGCCGCTTGTAGCAGGAACTTCTCTTGAGAACAGAAGGTTAAAACCTCTCCTTCTCACAAAAGAAAACAAGAGAGGAGGGGGAAGGGAAGGGGAGAGCAGGAACTTTAATTCAAACTACTCTGGGGGACTACCTAGTGGGAATCACCCTGAAGCAGTTCTGACAGCAGGGAGGAGGGGAAGAGAAGAGCGCCCATTGTTTAAACAGTGAAGGCAGTGGTCTTGGGTTTGTCTAGATAAAGTTACTAGGTGCTCCTCGTAAGCAATGGGAAAACCATAACAAAGAGTTAACCTGCGCCAGGATGTCTGGCAGAGAGGCAAGTGAGTATATAAGGCTGGAACCCTCCATCCCATTTGCTCTTCAGATTAGCTGAGAGCCCGTCTGTGCTTCATAAGCCAGATGTATAGATTTGCTAGCCTTGTTTCTCTGATAACTGTGTATGCGTTAATTTTTTAATTCATTTGCTTTAATGTTTTAATAAATTTATTTAACCACAATGCAATCAAGGTCTCTCATATAAAGTCATTTATATGAGAAGAACCGAGGCTGGGAACATCCCTCTCCCAACTGATTCAGGGGGATGTCCTATAACTCCTCTCTGGAGTCTGTGAGAGGTGACTGCCACAAAACTATTTATTATGTGATGCACAACAATTGTGCTGGTATATTAGCAAGAAAGGAATGACCTATGTTCATTTATTTTACAATCGTAGTTTCATTTTTGCTGTTTTCTCAGTGTCCGCTCCAAATAAAAATGAAGAATACAGATTATTTGCATTGGCAATTCATGTTGTTCTCAACATTAAAGTTATTAAGCTTAAAGTGGAAAATTAGATTAAAACTACCCATTTTCAATTTTTTTTTTTTTCTGTACAGAGAATTTATTAATGAAAGGAGGAAAAATAATTAGAGAATCTGTTCTTGCAACTAAATTCTAAATGGGCTCTGAAATCTCTAGTAATTTCTATTTTGGTGATTGTTGAAATAAAACCAAGTTATACTGATTTTTTATTTCTACTGATGGCATATGAAACATCAGAATCGCCCCTATATATGTTTCTCCAGAGATGGGAATGTTGAACTCCATAAGAGTAAATTTAACCCTTCAAACTAACACAGGATTAATGCATTATAGGAATTAAAATATCCCATGTATGTTTTCACTGTCATAAACAATACACATCAGTTTTGTGTGTAAACCAAGAAAAAGGGCTCACACTAAAAGAGAAATAAAATGCATTTATTTGGGTGACAGAGGCTGCACCCAGGAAACCTGGATTCAGGTAGCAGTCTGAAGCGTGCTCTGGAGCACAAAGGAAAACAGGGCTGGTGTAGCCTCGCCTACCTGTGTCCTCACCTGTAACATCGGGCCCTCGTCCTGTAGAGGAAGGGCCCTGGCTCCTTTCATTGGGGTTGGCTGAGCTCAACACACACACACAGAGCACTGGTTGGCAAAACAGGGTTGGCTCCTTTCAAAGTAAAGAATGGAGATGGTCGGGCTGTGACGGTGAGAAAGAGAGAAGGCCTGGGCACAGCTGAGAAGTTCAGAATTTTATGGAGAAACATTCTGGGTGGACTATTTCTAAGACCCAACGTCTTCTTGGTCTCCCAGCTGCATTTGTGTGCCCGTGACATCAATGATTCTCCCTTTGCTGTCTCAGGTTGCGTCTGTAGGCTTTTAGCACTGCCCAAGCGAAGACTAGGATGTCACTACTGGGGAGAAGACAAACATTTATTTGAATGTCTTCAGTATTTTTCAAGTTCTACTATATTTGGTCTAAAGAGAAAATAGTTATATGGATTCTCCAGAGGTTTCAGATACTAGTCTGAATTATTTCCAATTTATGAATAAATACAACTCTTGCCTTTTCTTTCTTTTTTTCTTTCCTCCCTTCCTCCCAAACTTCTGTATGCAGATGAGAAATTAAAGGAGAGAAATATAACAACTGGGTTTAAAGATATATATATTATTGGTATTGAAGAAAGAGTTGGTATTATATGTCACCAAGATACATCTAGCTGAACTACTGAAGATATAGGAGACTTAAGGCTAACCTAGGAAATAAATTGCATCAGGTGAGAAATAAAAATTTCTTACGTGCAGAGCATAGGTCACTGTCAGTATGTTAAAAACTCATTTCTACTATATCATTTCGCTGAGCAAATCCAATTGCTAGGAAAGAGCAAAACTTCCTCTCCTTAAAGTGGCACCTTTATTTCCTTGAGTCCAGACTCTATTCCCTTTCCTGGAGGGCTTTGATAGTTAAAATAGGTATTTCCTGTCTTTGACTTTCTCAGATATATTTCCCCCTTAAGTAAAACAAGGAATGAAATGGGAGCTTTGTTGCTTTTTTTTCTGGTATGCATCCAAGCAACCTTTCAGTGTCTCAGGTGGAAGGCTACAATATAGCCCTAGCCCATTTGGCTCAGTGGTTAGAGTGTCATCCCACGGACTGAAGGGTCCCGGGTTCAATTCCGCCCAAGGGCAGGTACCTCGGTTGCAGGCTCAGTCCCTGTCCCTGTTCCGGGTGTGTGTGGGAGGCAACCAACCAATGTGTCTCTCTCTCTCTCCCCCTCCTTTCCTCTCTCTGAAATCAATAAAGATGTTTAAAAAAAAGACTGCAATATAGGAATCTGTCACCTTTCCAAAAGAAAGATAATAGCTAATTCTCAATAAGAAAATTATGAAGCGAATAGTGATATTCATTTATATTATTTAAAACTGAGAGCCAAGAGTATCAACTTCTAATTTGTTTTACAATGTAATCTGAAGAATTTTAGTTACCCACATTTATTTTCCTCACTTATAAAACAGAGATCAAGTATCTAGTGCCTGTCCTCTCTTTTTGGGTTGGCAGGGAATTACTAGGTGGTTAACAGAGGGTGTGATGGAAATTTCTATGTAGTCATGTGCGGTGTAACGATGTTTCAGTCAAGAAAAGGCTGCCCATATGATGGTGGTCTCGTCAGATTATAATGGAGATAAAAAATTGCTGTGGTCCGGTGAAGTCGCAGCATCCTGTACTCAAGGTCACAGTGCAGCGCATTCCTCCTGTGTTTGAGGTGACGCTGGTGTAAAGTAGCCCACTGCACTGCCAGTGTATGAAAGTATAGCACATACAATTCTTTACAGGACATAATACTTGATAATGATAATAAGCGACTATGCTACTGGTTTATATATTTATTATACTGTACTTTCATTGTTATATTAGAGTGTACTCTGTACTTATCTAATAAAAAGTAGATTGCTGTAAAATAGTGTGCCATGTTACGATGGCCACAGCCTTGACCGCATCATTGTCTCTTGTGCCTGCTTTGATCTTGTGTGTTGTTTCGCTCATCAGGCCCCCTAAGCATACAAAACCCACTGCGACTGTGGCTTGTAAGAGGCCACATCAAGTGACTGACCTGAAGAGGAAATTACAAGTGATTAAGAACTATAAAGGTGGAAAATCAGTGACGGTTATTGCTTGCCAGTCAAGCATGTCCCATTCCACTGGAGCTCTGATCTTGAAAAGCAAGAACAAAATGATGGAAGCTGTTAGAGGACCTGCTTCACTGAAGGCAACGAGACTAACAGAAATTTGAAAAGGGACTTTGTCTGTCGTGGAGAAACTTCTAATGACCTGGACTGAAGACCAGATACAGAAGCGTACCCCTCTCTGCACCATGACAATTGCTACCAAAGCAAAAGGTTGTTTGCAACGTTGAGGGAAAAGGCTGGATCTGACCCTGGTGTCCAATTTACTGCTTGCTCCGGGGGGTTTAATCGATTCAAGAATCAGTATTCATTACATAAAAGGAAACTGAGCGGTGAGTCTGTGGGTGCTGATGTGCAGGTAGCTGATGAATTTTTGGAAACGCTAGATAAGCATATTTTGGAGGAAAATTACTTCCCAGAGCAGATAGTTAATGTGCATGTTTCCAAACCTCCCCATTCTGGAAACAGATGGCTGAATGGACTTCCATCCATCAGAAGGCCAAGGCAATGCAAGGTTTCAATGTTTTTCAGGATGAGTAACAATCTTACTTGAGGACAATGTTGTAGGCCACAAATTGAGACCCTTTGTGACCTGGCATAGAGAGAACCTCAGGGCCATCAAGCATATCAATAACTCCCCACATTGCCAGTAATAAAAAGCTATGGATGACCCACCTCATTTTCTGAGATGCCCTCCCGAATTGCTATGCTGGTAAAATGGAGAAGTACTGTTGGGAGAAAACATACATTTAAAGATTTTGTTTATTGCTTATAATGCTCTGAGACTTCTTTTTTTTATTGGTGATCTTCATCCCAGTATCAAAGTGGTGTTTCTCCCTCAAAACCCCACCTCTTTTTACAACCAATGGATCAATAAGTTATAGCAGCTTTTAAGAAGTTATAGCAGCTTTTAAAGCCTACTTCCTGCGGAGGACCTTTGCCCAGGCTATTGCTGCAACTGAGGAAGACACTGATGCTGTTCTGGAAGGATTACAACACCTATGAGAGCATCAAGAACCTTGCTGGGGCTGGGGTGATGTCCCCAAGGAATGTATGAATGACATCTGCAAGAAGATGCTAACGAGGTTTGTCCGTGACTTCGAAGTAGTTGCCAAGGATGTGAAGCTTGCAAAAATCAACAAGGCTGTGTTTGAGATACCCAAAGACCTTAACCTGGGAATGGCTGAAGATGACATTAAGAAGCTCCTAGATTTGGTTCCTGAGGAACTAATAAGAAGCTGCTGGAACTGGAACAGGAACGCGTAGCTGAAGAATATGCGAGAGAAAAAGGAAACTGCAGGGGAGTAAAAAAAAAAACCCACGAAAATTCACAGTGAAAAGTTGAGCAGAAGCTTTTGCAGACCTAAAAAGTTTGAAAACACAGACCCCAAACACCAAAAGGTTTTCATTAATAGAGAGGAATGTCCATGATGCAAGTAAATCTATGATGGAAACAAAAGCAAGCCACCTTGGATGTTTTCCTAAAAAGAGTGACACCTCCTCAAGAAGAGTCTCAGGCAGGTCCATCCTGCAGAAGGTGTTCCAGGAGAAGACGTTAGTACTATAGGAGATGCCAGCTTATGTGTGTTACTGCCCCTGAAGACTTTACAGTGGGACAAGCTGTGGAGGTACAAGACAGTTATACTGGTGATACTGACCCTGTGAAGGCCTAGGCTAATATGTGTGTGTATGCCTTAGTTTTGAACAAAAATTTAAAAAGTAAAAAAAAAAAAAAAAAAAATTAAAATTGAAAAAAAGCTTATAGAATGAAAATATAAAGAAAGAAAATACACATGTAGCATGTGTTTATGTTTTAAGCTCAGTGTCATGACAAAAGAGTTGAAAAGTTAAAAAATTAAGCTTAGAAAGTAAAAAGTTACAGTAACCTAAGGTGAATTTGTCATTGAAGAAAGAAAGTTTTAAATAAATTTAGTGTAGCCTAATTGTACAGCATTTATGAAGTCTACAGTGGTGTACAGTAATGCCCTAGGACTTCACACACACTGACTCACCCAGAGCAACCTATAGTTCTGCAACTTCCATTCATGGTAAGTACCCTATACAGATGTATCATTTTAAAATTTGATAACATATTTTTACTGCCCCTTTCCTATGCTTAGACATGTTTACCAAATACTTACCATGTGTTACATTTGCCCATAGTATTCAGTACATTAACATGCTGTGCAGGTTTGTAGCCGAGGACCAACAGGCTATACCAAAGAGCCTAGGTGTGCACTAGGCCATGTCATCTCTGTGTGTGTAAATGTTCTCTGTGATGTTCACACAGTGATGAAATTGCCTAACAACACATTTCTGTCGTTAGGCAACGCATGACTGTGTTTGAGAAATTAGCGACCTTAGCTTTGTTTCTTTTGACTTGGTTTGCAGTTTTTGGTGGGGGTGGGTGGGGGAGGTGGGCACTGGAAATTTTTTAAAGGTTTTATATAATGTATATACTGAATAATATTAGAAGTTATGCTATATTAGAAGTTAAAGATAAACTTGTGGAATAAGATATGAAAAATTTCAAACAATATATTTCTCAACATGACAGCAATTCTCACTTGAGTAGTAAAATTTGCAAGGTTTTTTATGTTTATCAACTGAACTTTTACATTCTACACTCACTTAGGCTACCCCGTTGTACCATGGGCAAAATATTAAAGATAAGAAAAAATAGTATTGCTCTCATCAGTCCCTAGAATCATAGGAGAGGGAGACAGAAATACAAATCAGTAGTTATGAACAGCATGATAATTGCTTGATAGAAACCTTTGAAGAGTCCTAAGAAAAATACTAAGGCGTAGAAATAAAACCAGACTGATCTCCTAAGTGTCGGGAACGGTCAGTCTTGGCCTGAAGGACTGATAATGTGAACTCTGCAAGGCCGCGGGCCCACATTGCACCTCTGGAATTTGCAGGTATTTCCTCGTGACTGTCTGAGTGGAACTGGAAGCGTGGACAGGAGCTACGATACGAAAAAGAAGGCGTGTGGCTAGTCAGTATTTCACTCTCAACTCACTGGGAAGATCATTAATGTGGTTTACACTGGGAAATAATTTGATGAAGTTTTTATTTTGTTTTGCTTTGGCTATCACCCAGGAAAAATGATTTTGTTATTAGAATGTTTAAGGATGTATTTTTGGATAGGGGCCAGAGCCATGGTGTTATATAAATCCTAAACAGGCTAATTATAACAGAAGAAATTGAACAACTATTGAAAAGCCCCCTGCTATCTTCTATCTTGATAAATTCACCAACCTAGATGATTTTATAAGTAAATATTCACACACTCTCAAAATCATACAATTTTAATATCATTTGAAGTACCTCAGTAAAGAGAACAAGGAAATACTGTTAAGTATTTCTTTTTATTATCAAAGGCAGAATGTATTTTAACAGTGACAAAACTGGTATTTTAAAAAAACAAACCTACAAACCAATACACATATATATTTTGCCAAAATTATAAAGAAATAGAAAAGAAAATCTTTTAGCATATCAATGTCATGACTTATGTGGTTCATTCTAGATTCGTAAGAATAGTTGAATGTTAGGAAGTCTATAAATATAAATCATAATATTACTAAGTTCAAGAAGAAAAAAGATTATCTACATAACCATATCATTTTAGATAAAGTATTTCATAAAATTCAATAGTTATTACTAAAAACTCATACTCACAAATGAAACCAACCAAACAAAAATATAACAACTACCAAGACTACTAGTTTAAAACAGACCCAGATGAATGGATGGAAACTGCCTTATCGTGATGACTGTGTGTGTGAGCATACATAAAAAGCCATCAGCATGCTTCATGGTGAAATTTTAGAAGAGCTTCCATTAGGTCAGGATGCCACTATTACATTATTATTTAATATTTTTCCGTCCAATACAGTTAAGAAAGCAAAAGGAAAATCATCCATGCTCATAAGGAGGACAATAAAGAAATTGATTGTGAAGCACCCATAGCCAGGGCTATAACTGAACTTTGGAGTAATGAGGTAGGAGGAGCGACATAGGTCTGTATGTGCTGATATGGAATAAATCATACTGTAAGTGAAAATAGCAAGATATAGAAGAAGACGTGTAATAAGCTTTCATTTCTGTAAAGAAGATGTGTACGTGTATATAGTTTATAGATGTCTGGGCAGTTTCTGGGGTGATACACACAAACATAGGCACCCATGCCCAGACTACTACTCATCCCGCTTGTCTTTGGTGGTGGGGCTAGGGCTTTGGGACAGAGTTCACTTTCATTATATAGCATATACCCTTTTTCATTTTGTTTAGCCATAGCACGTATAATGTATATTTCAACAGAAAACTTAAAAATTTGTCAAGAATTTCTTAAATAATTTATCTTTTAGCATTTGTTTTACATGGAAACTTTTACATTTTTACATCAGTCATACCACAAATTTTCTGTTCCATATTCATTATATTTCACAACCATGCTAGGATCATACTTTTTTAAGTGGCTATTTTAGAGCCCATTTTTTCTTGATGATTCTATTTTGGTGGTTGTAGTTTAAAATCAGTGCTACATCTGTTCTTTCCCACTTCCTTGGAAAAACATTGTCATAAGACTCAGTGACTAATATTTTGTTCTAAAAACATTCATCACAAGTAGTTTGAAGTGAAATGGCAATTAAATTTTTAAATTTGACATAAATATGGTCAAGAGTAATGGGGTATTGAGAGCTATTGTTTATAAATTAAGGGGTGTAGAGATTCTAAACATTGGTACAAGTATGGCTTTTAATTATATTTAATAAAATGTTACCCCTGTTTCTGCATTTAGCCTAGGGCAAAACTGTGGTCTCATTGTATAGAGTACAGAATTTGAAAACAAAATAGTTCCTGTGGGCATTTTATTTAATTTAAAACTTCTCAATTAGGGGCTGTTTTTGAGTGGCTCAAGGAAGAATTTTGTTTCTGATGAGATCCAGAGGAAGAGACAGTAATAAAACAAATGAGGTATTTAGAACTAAATTAAAGTGAATAATTGAACATTAGGTATTGAAAATAACATGGGCTCTTCTCCAGACTGTGAGACAAAAAAGAAATAATCTCCATCCAGGTGGCTCGAGCCCAAAATGGATTTTTAAGCATAAATAATTCAGATTGATATAACTCCAGAGAGAAACTTTCAACTTTTTACTTTGGCTATGTTTTTTATGTGGTTTCATATAAACACCTTTTATTTCCTTCATACTGAAGCAGTAACAGTGGCGACAGCATCTAAGACAATCTATTCTAATGAAATCATCAACATGTGACAAATGAGGTTTTCCTCTGGAACACAGGCAGACTGAGGTTAAGCAAGGGAGGATTTCAGCGCAGTTCTGATTACCCCAGGTTAGCATGCATTGCAGTGACAGAAAGCTTTGTAATTAGGGCCTGCTTCTTTCTTCAATTTACTTTGAATTTCAAGACGACTAATATGCGTGTCAATGGCATTAAGTAGAGAATTTAGGTTCAAATAATTTTCATTAAAGGGGAAATATTCTTACCGTAATGATAATTGGCATCTTGTGTTCTCAAACAACACATTATTTCTTCAGTGACTTTGGCTTCTCTAACCTCATTGATTTCTACTATTATTTTCCTTTTTCTAGAATTGCAGATTCAGTCGTTTAAGTAACCTACAGGTCAGGGCGGTTTTATTGTGGTGGTGGTTTTACATTTTGTTTTTTTTTAATAGTCACGTAATTGAATATGCGCAGGTGATAACCTATTATTATTATTAATTTTTATTTGTTTATGCTACTAGAAACTTCTCAGATACTTTAGTTTTCATAAAATAATTATAGAATCTTAGCTACACAAAAGCTCTTTGCAAAGGTTCATATTAATATATTTTACTATTTTTTAGTAATTTTTTAGTAACTAAATTTCAACACTAAAAGAATATTACCTATCACTAATAGACCACTTATATGGTCATTTTTAAGCATAGCTTCAGTGTCCTTATTGCCCTTTGTATGACTGACATAAAGAATATGTTTTTCTCTGTAGTCTAAAGTTTTGCCAGTTTGCTTTTTCTGTGACATTCTCATACCACATGGTGGACTAATGTTCTATTAAGAACTCTATTTATTAATGAAGAAAAGTTAAATAGTTGATAATAGGAATGAAATAGGAACCACCTCATTTACATGAATCTATGCAAATAAGAATTAAGTGGAGTAAGGAATAATCTTTGTAATATGATAAATATAAAATACTGTCATAATTTATTTAGGTCTAATATATCTGTCCATTTATTGTTTCTGCACATAGCTATGAGTGTAAGTCTGGCTTTCAACTCCTCCAAGTTATGAAGAAAAGTAAAACAATGGGAGATAGACTAGCAAGTAGAAGCCTTTGAAGTGTCAGATATTCTTGAACCAGGGAACCATGAGCATTAGTTCCTTAGTGTTTGTTAGCCTTTCATACAGGTGTTTATAATTAAAAGCTGAAAAATAGGTTAAATATCATGATTAGAAAACAAAACAAAACACTTAAGAGTTCTTTCTTCTTGATGAGTTCATTAAGGAAAGAATCCAGTGCTTCATAATGTTTAGAATGTGGGGCTTGTTGAAAACATAGGTGGTAGAAATCCGGCAGCAAATTCAGATTCATTACATGTTGCACATGGCTTAATAGTTTGCATTTGAACTAGTACATTTGAGCCTGATGAAGATATTAGAGAAAGACTAGACTAGGTTTTTTTCTCAAATTTACCACGTTCAGTAATTGAATTTTTACATTGCCCGAAGAAGAAGGGACGTAAGAGAGTTACTCTCATGAAACAGATTTACAATGAACAAACTAATAAAATGTAATAATTATTATTAAATAACAAGAAACAATTTCCAACCAGAGTAGACTGTGTTGTCTTTTGAGGACCTTCTCACAGGAAGCCAAATTATTTCATAAAGATATTTCCTATTAGAGCTTGGAATTAAAAAAGAGACAAGTGGTTGATCTCACTAGATGTCTTTAAGAACTCGTGAATGGATGATTCACTCATCTCCACTATGGCAAGATTTCTCAAACTGTGCAAATGTGCCTATGAAACTCAGGATACCTTGATAAAATACAGATCCTAATTCTGCAGGATAGGTCCTGATATTTTGAATTCCTAACAAACTTCCAAGTGATGCAGATATGAAGCTGCTGGTTTAAACACCACACTTAAAGAAGCAAAGCACCACTAGAATCCCAGAATACCAAATATTCTAGTCAGCTGGTCAGTATACATCCTCTAAGCTATCTTTTTTTTTCTACCTAATGAATTTTTTAATGCACTGTAATTAAATATGTAAAAGTAGTTTCCTTCCTGTGAATTTACACACACACACAAACACACATATCTAGTCTGTTGCACATGTACACTCACTCTCTTATCTAGAAAGCTTATCTCTTAAATGGTACTGCTGAGTGGAGTATGAATATTTTCAACTTAACCAGTTAAAATTAACTTTCTAAAGTTGTACCAACATTCTCTCCTATGAGTCAAGTGTACATGCCCAACTGTATTTTATTGTAGTTTTTATTAGCATTCCCATTTTGTTTACGAGCCTGAGGATTTCTCGTAAGTTTCTTGGAGATTTTCTATTTTTTATTCTGTTATGCAATAATTTATTTAGTTTATTTTACTATTTTCTTATTAATTTGTAAGGTTTTTAATATATTCTGGGTACTAATAATCTGTCAGTTATATGAGTGTCGAACTTACATTTTGTGTTTTGTACTTCTCCTCCCTTTATGGTAGCCTATGAAGAATATCCATCATTTCTTTCCATGTTATCAATATCTATCCATCTGTCTATCTTCTATCATCTATCTATCTATCATCTATCTATCTATCTATCTATCTATCTATCTATCTATCTATCTATCTATCTATCATCTATCATCTATCTATCTATATCTATCTATCATCATCTATCTATATCTATCTACCTATCATCTATCTATCATCTATCTATCTATCTATCTATCTATCTATCTATCTATCTATCTATCTATCTATCTATCATCTATCTATCTATCATCTATCATCATCTATCTATCATCTATCTATCTATCATCTATCTATCATCTATCTATCTATCTATCTATCTATCTATCTATCTATCTATCATCTATCATCTATATCTATCTATAATCTATCTATCTATCTATCTA
This sequence comes from Miniopterus natalensis, assembly GCF_054644295.1. Taxonomy (NCBI): domain Eukaryota; kingdom Metazoa; phylum Chordata; class Mammalia; order Chiroptera; family Miniopteridae; genus Miniopterus; species Miniopterus natalensis. The sequence goes on from NC_142091.1 coordinate 22,066,859, forward strand.
TCTATCTATCTATCTATCTATCTATATCTATCTATCTATCATCTATCTATATCTATCTATCATCTATATATCTATATCTATCATCTGTTATCATCTATCTATCATCTCTGTCTGTCTGCCACCTATCATCTCTTTTTAGTACTTCTCACTACATAAAATTAATAAAGATATTTTCCTATATTATCATTTTAGAATCTTTAAAGTTTTGTCTTTCACACATAAATCTTCATTTTTCTCGAAATTGATTTTTTTTCCATGAAACAGAGATTCAATTTCTTATTCTCTCATATGGATAATTGCAATTTGTTGAACTGTCCATTATTTTCCCACTTGTCTGCAATGTCAGTTCTGTTAGGGATCAAATTTTCATGTATGAGTGTCTCTATTTATCAGTTTCCTATCAGGTTCATTGGATGACTTATCAGTTCCCACAGTGTTTCTCTTAATCTAATTGATATAAGTTAGGACAGTTTTACCCACATACTCTATTTCTCCAGGAATGTCTCAGATGTTCTTTACCCTCAGGTGCATTTCAAATCAACTATTCAAAATATATATAAGACCCAATGAGGTTTTGAGTAAATTGGGGGGAAAAACCTAATAGTCTTGAGTCTTTATAAAAACAGTGTAACTTTTCACCAATTTTCATAGTCTTGAGTCTTTATAAAAACATTGTAACTTTTCACCAATTTTAAGGTTTCATTTATAGTCGCGTGACTATAAAAAAACCGTAGGTGTGATGTGTGTGACTTCCAAGGCTAGGTTCTAAAAGACATAGCAGTCTCTACGTTGGTCCCTGTAGTAGCCAGCTGCCATGCCATGAGGATGCTCAAGAAGCACAGTGGAGTCACCCACTGGACAGAAACAACTTTTCAACAATGTGAGTTAAAAATTTCGAAAGTCAATTCTTCATTAAAACTGTAGCTCCAGCCCTAGCCAGTTTTGTTCAGTGGTTAGAGTGACAGCCCACAGACTGAAGAGTCCCGAGTTCAATTCTGCACAAGGACGCACACCTTGCTTGCATGCTCAATCCCCAGCCCTGGTCAGGGTACGTGCAGGAGGCAACCAATCCATGTGTATCTCTCACATTGATATTTCTCTCTCTCTCCCCATTCTACTCTCTCTGAAAAACAATGGAAACAATATCCTTGGGCGAGAATTAGAAAACAAACAAAAAAACTGTAACCCCAGCCAACATCTCACTGCAACTTCATGAGAGACTCTTAGCCAGAGCTGTACACCTCAGCTACCCCTGATTTCGAGACCCATAAAAAATTGTGAGAGATAATAAATCATTAATGTTATTTTAACTTGCTATATTTTTCAGTGATTAGTTATACAGCAACAGAGAAGTAATATAATAATATAATAATAGTAATATATAATATATTTATATATAATAGTTATATATAATATATACATAATAGTAATATGTAATATATAATATATAATATATAATATAGTTCATAGTAATAATTATGTTATATGGTCAATACTTGTGTAGATTTCTCCATGTGTTTATCATTCTGTACAGCCCTTTGTCTTCTCAGTGTTTCATTTTGGGAAAGGCTTTTTACTTTTTTAGTTATTAAAGTGTATGCACTTCAGAAGTGACATAAGTGAGTTTCTAGGTTAATTTTCTTTCTATTTTAGTTTGTCTGAAATTGTATAATTTCCTCCTTATATTTGAAAGTTGTTTTTTTGAGTTACCCTTATAATTTACCATTTACTTTCTGCTTATGTTTTAGGGGCACCATCAATAGAAGACTAATTTACATTACATTATAGATTTTTGTTTTGTTTTCAGATCATGAAAACGGAATGAATTCCAGCCACAAACTAACATGTAATCCAGCCTATTATTCGAATTCTTAGAAGACACATAACTTTTCTATGCCTATGGTAGATTTATTACTATCATTATTGTTTGCTTGATTTTTCCCTTATTTGAGTTTGTAAACATCTGATCTTAGACTCAAAGCTTTTTATTTAACAAGTCTTATTTCATGAGGCCATTAAACCTGAAGCTGTAGGCTATTGGTGAAGTACTAATAACCTGATGCCCGTGACCTTTCCAGTATTATGCTCCTGTAAATCTTCTGGCCTTGGAAGAGTTATCTTCCTTTCAGCTCATCCACACATTTAAGGGAATTGCTACAATATTTGTTCTGAACGTTTAAGTGTTTTTGTAACAGGTATATTTTATAATATCTGATTTACAATATTGCCATAACAGAAGTCCTTGGCATTGAAAATTTTAAACGAATGTTTCCTAAAACTCAGTCTCATAGTGTTGTAGGAAATGATTTGGGAAAATGAACAAACACAAAATTAGATTCAGGGATTTCAGCATAGAAAATTTTAAAAGACTGTCAAAGCAGAAGTTTGAATACGGTACATTGTGGTTCGTATAGGTGATCAACAGGTGTAGAGAGTGAATGCAAAATAGTTTTTTAAAAGTTTTGTGATGAAAACTAGAAAGGAGAGAGAGAAGAGAGCATGAGTAAAATAACAGGAAAAGGTTAGAACTTACAGAAGCTTGCTTTTTATGTTTTTCTGTCCTTTCCATAAACATTGTGATTTAAAGTAGTAGGTTGAGGAATTGTAGATGTTTTGTCCCAATTATTCTAGGGATTGTTTTAGGGAACTAACTAAAGATGAATTTAAAAGCCAGGGTGCTTCCCAAGGCCAAGCCAAAGCTGCATAAAAGAAATTTTCTGTAGATTCTTATACTCATTTTTGTTTTTACCCATCCCCATTGTAATTCAGTCACCATTGCGAAAGAATAGAACTGGAAAATCATGACGATAAGGCCATATTTTCATATTTAGAGATTGTCTAGATAAACAAGACAGAGATAAAAGGAAGCGAAGACACAGATAAAAATCACATATGGAATACATTGTACAAACTAAACTTACAAATTGTTTATTCACAGTTGAGGAGTTTTGTCCCAAAGTGCATGACCAGCCTAAGAAAACAATGTAAAGGTCAAAATAATTAGACTGACTAATCATCAGAGAAATGCATATCAAAACCACAATGAGATGCCATCTCTCACAATGAGATACCAGAGTGAAGAACCACCTCACACCTCAGAATGACTGCCACCAACCAATCAACAAACAAGTGCTGGCAGGATGTGGAGAGAAGGGAACTGGGGTGCGCTGTTGGCGGGAATGCAGGCTGGTTCATCCACTGTGGAGAACAGTAGGGCAGTCCCTCAAAAAATTTGAAAAGGAACTGCCTCATGACCCTGTGATTCCACTTCTGGGAATATATCTAAAGAAACCCGAAACACTATGTTCATTGCAGTGTTGTTTACAATAGCCAAGATTTGGAAGCAACCCAAGTGTCCATTAGTTGACACGTGGATAAAAGAGTTGTGGTACAGTTATACAATGAAATACTACTCAGCCATAAAAATGAAGGAAATCTTACCTTTTGCAACAGCATGGATGGGCCTAGAGGGAGTATGCTAAGTGAAATAAGCCAGTCAGAGAGATAAATCCCATATGATTTTACTTGTATGTGGAATCTAATGAACAAAATAAACAAAGTAGAAACAGACTCATAGATACAGAGAACAGACTGACAGCTATCAGAGGTTGGGGGCCTTGATGAAAAAGGTGTAAAGGGATTAAGAAGTACAAATTGGTAGTTGAAGAATGGCCACAGAGATGTAGATTACAGCATAGTGAATATAGTCAATAATATTGAGATAAATAGCTGTGGGGCCAGGTGGGTACTTGCAGCAGTAGGGCGACCACTCCTTAAGGTATATGATTTTCTAACTACTTTGCTGTAAATCTGAAACAAGTACAGAATAATATTAAATGTGAACTGTAATTGAAAATTAAAAATAACAATTTGGCACTATCTAAAAAAAAAATAGCTTGAGGAATATGGTCTTTCCTATAGATTTTTATAGCAAAATAATATCCTATCTTTCTACATTTTAAAATTAAGATATTAAAAACCTTGTAAAAGTACAGAATAGTCTGAGTAATAAAATGCAATAAAACCTTAAAAGTCTTCATTTTTCAGGTTAGTTATTAGGCTTTAAAGTCATGCAAAAGTGACAAACTGAAACCCAGAGAAAGAGAGCTCCCTGGCATGGCAGATGTTCCTTTGTCTAATAGATTGCTTGTATGGAATACTGGGTAGAAAGTACATAATGTTAGCTAATAAACTGAATTACATGAGGACATATTTTGCATTATAATCATAGGTGGCCTGGTCACAAAAAGCTTGTAGCCTCATACCCATGGAAAGTAATAAGTATTGCCTCACTCTGCCTAATGTTGAATCTAATTAATTTATGGGTGGCAGGAATTATTTATTTTTCATTTTTCATTTTTCATTTGTGCTCTACATTCTTTCCAATGCATCTTGGAAGACTTTTAAAGCTTTTTTATTTATTTTAACTAAAAGACACCAAATTCTTCTCCCCACACATAATGGGGACTGCAAATGGGACTAAAGCTTTTTAGACTGAACAGAAGCAAAGCAGCCTTAAGGTAAGGTTTAGGCAGACCTCAAGTGAAGCGTTCTTGTGCCGAAGCTTGAGGACTAAATGAATCTTGATTCGGTAGAATTTCTTTTCATTCCTGAAATTATGTTCAGACAAGAATTGAACCCCAGACTAAATATATTGATTAACAAGTGCAATAATAGTTACTGCAAGAGTAAAAGCATCACTAAATAAACTCCTCTGCTCTAGGCCAGGTCTTATTTGGTTTTCATCATTTTTTATCTTTGCATCAGAATGTCCTTTAAAAGTCTTCCTGTGGCCCCAGCCAGTTTGGCTCAATGGTTAGAGCATTTGCCTGCAGACTGAAGGGTCCCGGGTTTGATGATTCCAGCCAAGGGCACATACCTTGGTTGCAGATTCAATCCCCAGCCCCGGTCAAGGCATGGGAGAGGCAACCAATCCATGTGTCTCTCTCACATCAATGTTTTTCTCTCTCTCTCTCCCCCTTCCACTCTCTGAAAAACAATGGAAAAAAAGACCCTTGGGTGAAGATTAACAAAAAGTCTTCCTTTGGCTGCAGGTGGTGATTCATCTGTGGTCATATGAAGAACACGAAGCATAGATTGTCAAACTTACTAGCATTTTCTCATTAAACCCGTTGAAATTAATGGCAAAGCTTTGATTTGGAATCTGTGTTTGGTCAAGCAATGTGAAGAAGAGGGCAGTTAGACTCACAAAGCTTCTCTAAACTGTTGGCAAAAGAATCGTGTTTTTTAACGAGATGTTGCCTTTGTTGCGATCTCCTGGGTTAGTGTCAGGAATTCTCTCATGCACTTGCAGAGTTTAAGTCAGTTAAGCAATGGTCATTGATAACACAAGGATTTGTTACTCTTTGTTGTTATTGTTGGCAGAATTGGTGGTGACAATGCTTGATTATGAAATATTTGAAAGAGAAGATACAATTTGTTTTGTATTATTAATTTCCTAAATACTTGATTATTACATGACTATTATTTCTTTATGAGATGAAAGTAAACATTAAGACAAAAATTATAGTATACTTCTAAGAAGTATCTAAGTATTGAATTTTCCTGCATTTAGTTAAGTGCAAGAAGTACCAGGTGTTATGTATGTATATATATCCATACACTTTGTGTATTTCTTAATGATTCTTGACATAAAAAAATTGAGCATAGCCTAAAGGGCTTTAATAAATGGCTTCTCTCTTTCATACTCTTCTATACTAGTATTAGACATAGACAGATGTCATAAGAATTAAGTACAAAATATTCCAGATGGCTAGCATAATTTTTATAATTCACCACTTCCAATTTATATAAACAGAATAACATTAGGCTCAAATTAAAGCAGCAAATAACTTGATTGATGGGCACATCAAACATATGTTCTACCTTCCACTATTTTTTTAAAAGCACCTGAAAAATCAGAAAAGCCAAACAAAAATATCAATATTCTTAATGCTCTCACATTTTGAATATTTAATGTCTCTTTTTCCTTCAGATATATTTTACTATGGAAAGGCATTGTGCATACCTTTAGTGGAACTACCAATAGCTCTTTTCTTGGTTGCCACCTGTCGTGCATTAGAGCTCAGCAATAATTCCACGATGTTTCACAACTTAAGTTAGAGAGAGATTATAATGTGTAAACAATGAAATTACAAATGATGGATCAGCAAGAAAAGGAATATGATGAGATAGGAAGTGATATGAATAAGCCCCTCATTCTGTGGGCCGGCCACGGTCTGCGCCATTTGCTGGTTGAGTTCAGTAAGTTGGTTTGTGGCCAAGTAGAGGAATCTGTTCCCTCTCTCCCTTTGGTCTCCTGTCCCATGATCACAGAAGCAAACTTTCAGGGGAAGGAAACTCGCTCTGGCATCAGGGTGTCTGGATATGGGTGGCATCTAAGTGAGAAGTTGTCTAAAAGTGTCAACTTCCAAACACTTACAAACATTGGGCCAGAGGGATAGATTCGCTCTTCTCCGCTGGCATGATGGAAGCCGTGGCTTTTCTGGCAATTTGAGCTTGAAACAACCCCTCCAGTGGGCAGACGTTTTCTTTTTCATAAGAAACATTTTCTCCTTACTTATCAAGGCTTCTCACCAAAGACAAAGGGTAGTTCCCCCCCAAAGAAAAATGGATCACATTCTTACACAAGTGACTACAGAAAGGACACAAAAATGTACTAGAAAAAAATATACATATATATATTTCAAGCAATTTGTTGTTGACCCTTAAGTGTGCACTACATGGATTTTGCTGAATCTTGAGCAAAAATAAAAGCCTCAGACATCAGGAAAAAGAGTCCAAATGTTAAGCAGAAAAAAATTATTTGATAAGCCCATTGTTCTTGTCAACAGAAATTCCAGAAGAACCTTCTGAAAGGCAGAAAACGTTCTATTCATATGTGTTTGCAAACCAGGGCGACATAGCCTTTGGCATAAACTGAAAGTACACACCACCTAAGGGGAGTTAGGGCAGAGCTATTGTTGTTTTTTTAAAAAAATTATCTTTATTGCAGAAAGTATTATAGAAAAAAATAAACTGAGGGTGCAGAAGGAGATTGGTTGGTAAAGGAAGGAAAGCCACAAGCATGCCCTATATATTTTGTGATTGAGTAGGGCAGTGGGGCTTTCCAGTGTCAGCTCTGGGAGGGTCAGCAGGATGTGTTACAAGACCTGGGCCAACACCTCAGTTTCCCGTAGAGCTCACCAAACAAACTTGCAAAATAAGTTTTGTGGTTAAATGGATAATACAGAGAGTGCAGTTTGTCAGGAAGGCAGTTAGTCCGAATTGAAAAGCTGTTAATCACATAAGCAGAGTCAGGGGCCAAACTGCAAAAAGTCCAAATATTACGATATTAAACTCCTCCTTCCCCCCTTATCATTAAGCCTCGCAGGGTATGATCGTGCTGATGAATTCCAGTTCTTCCTAAGTCCCACTGTCCTTGCCACTGTGGATGGCTCCCTCCTCTCAGCCGGTCCTTCTTTAAGGTTTGTTAAAATATCTGAGAATTATTTTAAGTAAAACTAATTGATAGTTGTAATGTAAAAACAGTAAGAGAGGAGTACCTAATTGTTTAGATTTACAAGGATAGAAAGATGCGGTAGTTTGATGGATTATGTCTATTCTTTGTGCTCACATTATTTTAGTCTTTACAGTTGATTTTAAATAGCGAGAAACATAATAGACTTTTAGTGTAAGCTTATTGAATAGGTTTAGTAAACGTACCCAAGTCAAGGCAAGAATTTGTAACAAAGCTTAGAAGACAGTTCCTATCCTGGAAGGTGGCCAATAAAACAAGTCTTGCAAGGGGTGATTTTCCTTTACTTCCTGTAGCCATTTGGCTTGTTGAGTGGTTTTTTCTAATTGGGTTTCTATTTCTCCCGCGGTGTTTATTTAAGTGCAGCAAGTAGTGTGAGCAAGAGTGCAAACACTGCCTCCTGTGGCCCGCAGACTGTCAAGGACTACCAAGCAGGAGAATCTAGAGATTTCTGTTGGGCAGCAAGGCTTTGGCTGTTTCCTCAGCTATTTATGCTGTGGTGATGGATAAGTTTATGATCACATCTCTATTACTGTATATTCTGGCACTTGGGATTAGTCTGTTGGGTACACTTTGTCTTATTCTGTCAGTATAACCATTCAGCATCTCTCTTTTGGATCTAGTGATTAGCTTTTGGTTTTGTTGAAATGGGCCAATAAAGTGATTCCCTCCATAGAAAGACAAAGAGTTTTTATCGATGGAAATGGGAGTAATAAATTTTTCCAATAGACAGAGTCCTTCCATTCACCCGTTATGTAGACATCAATGTGTGACCCTTTAGTGGGGGAATCTTCCCCAGTTTTACAAATGAAAACAAACCAAGATGGGGCACAAACTATTCCTCCAAGAGTAGTCTCCTTCATGGACTAATTCATAGATACTATAGAAAGAACTGTCTCTAGTTGAGGATGAAACTGTTTACATGCCTTTTAAAATACATCAGCACAATATCTGAGGTATAAAAATTTTACATAGATTAGCTGCATTTCTATTTTTATTTTGTTCTGCAGGCATTTAGGAACAGAATAAGGCCAAGATTGGGGGGGAGAGGGGAGCAGTGACAAGCAGGAGATGGATGTTTCTGATCCTCAAATAAGATCTACCTGAAAGGTGAAGTTGGAGGAGGGTTGGTCTAGAAAAACAGTAACATTGGGAACAGTGTCAAAATTAGTTGGTCTCCTGTTGATTGAGAGGTTCAATGGCATACCCAACAACCAGACAGATTACCTTCTTTATCAGGTTTTTACCAACATATCCTTCCAAGCATAAGTGAGTATGAAAAGAGATGAGAAGATAAGGGCGGTCAGTTTTGTTGTCACTATAATGAACAGTTTTTAACAATAAGAAAAGCGTAAGAAGTCAAAAACAGTGAATTTTTACAAAGGAAATAACAGTCCATTGGAAGAGCCCAATACAGAAAAAATAATGTGGAGAAGGTGATTTGGAGGATAAAGGGGAGATCAGGAGATGTGGGACCAATGGGAGATTTTTAAGAGTTTAAGAATGTCCAGGCCCACTTTTTGCTTGAACAAAGAACCAAGACAAATGTTAACATCTTCCCTCCTTCCTTAGCCCTTATAATATTATAGCGACAAACAAAAACTCAACAGCTAAAATCTCAATGCTTTTTCAAGCCTGCTCCATCAAAGAAGTTTCCAGTGCATATTAGCTATTAAACATGAATCTCAGTTGGAGCATGAACTCCAAATTTGATTAAAAAACACTTGGAGTTCCTGTTTGGCAAAAGAGTTCTATTTACCTCTGGCTGATCTCACATCCTGTCATTCCAGGAACTCCTGGTAATACTGAATTAGATAGAGCATTTAATTTGATTTTGTACGAGAACCTTCTATGAATGGAATTGTGTTTCATGCAGTTAACTTATCAAATAGTCTCAATGTGTTAATAAATGATCCGTATACTGAAAAATACAGTTTACAGTGCCTTTAGGTTGGGAAAGTGAGATCCAGGGAGGAAAGACTACTGGTGATAAATACAGCCATTAAAAGGAAACATTTGCATCGCAATTGTCTCTCTTGAAAGCAAACTAGTATTTTCTTCAGATCATCCCTCCTATTTAAACTATACCTATACAAAAGAGAAAATCACTATTTACTCAGGCTTGCATGTGTACACACACAATCTATGTATTCATACATTTCATATATTGAGAAAAATAAAAGAGAGATGAAAAGCCAATCTCTAAAATTTCTTAACAGTCTCCCAATTCTTTGCATTTATCAATTTGAGAGGTAGAATTATTTCACATTTTAGATCTGTGTAATAAATGACATCTTAAAATACCTTATCCAGATGGCTGTTGTGTCATCATTTTTATTCCTGATGACATGACCAGACAATTGTACTACTCAAAAATTCAATCATCAAAGCCTTTAAGTACCATTTGACTACTAAATAGAAGTCCCACTCTAATTGTTTCTGAAAAACTCCCATTGGATACTCTTGGAGGAAAATAAAACATTCAAAATTTTCAGAATTTCTATTAGGGTCTTAGAAGAATATTCTTTAGACTTGTGCTATAGGGGAGTGTAACCCATATCTTCATGTCAATATTGAGCATTTGAAATGTAGGTGGCATGAATTAAGATACGATATAAATGTAAAATACCAATGTCAAATTTAGTATATAAAATATATCATTAATAATATTTATATCCATTATATGATAAAGTGTATATTGAGTTCTGAAAGGTTAATGATACTCAGGTAGGTTAAATAGCCATCTCAGATGGGTGAGCAAAGGAAAATTAAATTTATTAAAAGGGGGTGGGAATATCCAAAGGAAAGGGCTACACAGCACTGAGCCAAAGGGTATTGGGTCTACATTGGCAGAAAAATATACTTAGGACAGTGAAACAAGAAGGAGCATAGAAGAAGCATCAGGAAAGCCCAGGCTGGGCTGCTTGGGCTCACTGAGAAGTCAGAGAGAGAGAAGGGGGCCTTGGAGACAGGTTCAGGGGGTAAGCCTGGGACGAGCTGCTGCTGCCCATTGCTCCCCTGGTTGCAGATCTGTGGGGTCTCCTCAGAGGAATGGAGATGGCGCTGGTGTGCTCCCCTGAGTTAGGGGGAGAGCCCACCTTGCGTCCTTTGTCCTGAGCTTATTTATCTCTTTCTTGCAGGTGGGAATCTGAGGGGAGACTCAGGGCAGAGTCTCAATAGAACAGTCACCAGCTTTCCAGGTGTGCTCCTTCAGGGTCGTGGTCTCCACTGATTGGTCGGAGCCAGGGCAGGGGGTCATTGGTCAATGCATCTGGTCCTGAGGCAGCCAAGGCACCACTTGTCTGGCTTCACTGCTTTTCTGGGCCTGGAGCTGAAACACAACTGAGGCTTAGATGTTATCTTTAGGGAGGAAACACTCCGGGGTCTAAACCGCATGACCAGCAATATGCTAGGGGAGGAAGGTTACCCTGGGGACAATGGTCGTGTTTTCCAAATTTTGCCCCTTGCTAGGCATCGGGGGCCTTCCTGCCCTGGTGAGTTTCTGTACTTTAGTTTCTGTACCCAGCCGATCTAAGGTTCAGTCATGGCCAGTGTACCTCAGTGGTTAGAGTGTCAGCCTGCACATCGAATGGTTGAGGGTTTGATTCCTGGTCAAAGGCATGTACCTCTGTTGCACGTTCCATCCCTGGCCCTGGTCAGGGGGGCACGTACAGGAGGCAGCCAATCAATGTGTCTCTCTCAAGTCCGTGTTTCTCTCTCTCTCTCTCTGTCCCCTTCCCCCTCCATTCCTCCCACTCTCTCTAAAAAGCAGTGGAAAAAATATCTTCTGGTGAGGATACACAAAATAACTAACTAAATAACTAAATAAATAAAATGTATATTGGGTTGAATAAAATACAATATTATTAAAATTAATTTAATTTGTTCTATGTTTTTAAATGGGGTTCTAAGACAACTTAAAATTACGCATATGGCTCACATTATAGTTCTATTGTATGATATTGCTTTTGACCATATGGGGCATTTTTTGGAACAATGATGCATCAAAAGTATTTTGATAGACCAGAGGATGATAATGTATGGAAAACCAAAATATTGATGAACCTAGTCAAAAATAGTTCTAAATATTTAAAATGTGAATATAAAGAAGTTTTTGGAGATTTTTTAAAACCCATGACTTGGCAAAGTATGGCCCACAATCCAAATCTGTCATTAATTTTTGTAAATAAAGATTTAATAGAACACAGTCATGTCTATTAGTTTGCACTTTGTCTATGCTGCTAGAACAGTTGTACTGGGAGGGATAGCATGCTATTTAATAAGTGGTGTTGGAGTGGAGTAGTCTTGGAAAATTAAAGTGGATTCATGTCTCATAAAGAATATTATTAGAAAACTTTCAAAAGAATCAAAGACAAATACTATATTAAAATTAATATGACAGATTCTTGTTATTTGGAAACGGAAAAGATTTTCTAAAATATAAAACATAGAGGTCATAAAAAAGGTTAACAATTAAGCCAGAAATTAAAAGTGGAAGCATATTTAAGTGGAAAAATAGTATATATTCTCAAGTAGCAAATAACTTAAATCAGGGGGGAAAATAGCTACAACTATTACTACAGAAAATAGCCAATGTCGAGGGAGAAATATTAGAAACTGGGAGGAAGTACTCAACTAAATTTGTGTTATATAATGTTATGGTAGAGGGAATAACACAGAGAAAGCATAATAGTAATTAGCACATATTTCCTCTTAGTCTGTCACTAAACAAAAATTAGTTCCTGCAAATTGTGAAATTCAACAAGGTGGGGCAAAAATAAACCATGGAATTATAACATCAGCAATTACCAGAGCACTGCAAAGGCTGGGAGATTTTCAAATTCTAGCCCATCAAGTTAGAGAACCCATATTGAACACTTGGGACACTCAGTGGCTACCCAGAGGTCTTGGTAGTTTAAACCTTCTAGACTCTAGAGTAAAGTTTACTCTATAATTGAGCTAATAAAATGAACAAGCTGACATTAAACATTAAATGCCTTCCAAAACAAGTTTCAGTACTTTGAAGGGAAGATTCAGATACTTAACAACATAACATTCATATGAATGAGGTAATGGAATTAGAAGGCAAAGAGTTTCAAGTAGCTCTTATAATTATGCTCAAAGATTTAAAGGAAATTATAAATATAGGGTGAGTGAGGATTCAACAAAGAGGTTTTTTATTTATTTTAAGAATCATTTTACCAATTTTAAGAGTCTATTGCCACCCACCCTCCCTATACAAACAAAATGTGGTAGTGGCAGCCTTCGAATGAGAATTTTTGTATCATTAACATGACAGAAGAACTTTTTAAAAAATGTACCTGTTATGTGAATCTGGGGCTGGATGGATTGAGCAAGAAGGAAAAATAATAAAGAATTTATGGACAGGGACAACGGTGTGGTGATTGCAGTGGGGAAGGTTGTGGGTGGGGGTAGAAGAGTGTATAGGGGGATAAATAGTGATGGAAAAAAATTATATATATGTTTAAATAAAAATAAATAAACATAACTGTCAAGTATACAGTTTATATTTAGGAGACTGTTAATCTATGGGAGATTGTCACTTCCCCCTCTTCCCCCACAACAGGTCACTGGTAATCCATGTCATGACTTGTGTCTGTCCCTCTAAACATGCTGTGACACTGCAGTTACCCAGTGTGAAAAGGAGCACTGAGTACTTGCTGGGCATCCCTGACACCGTTCATGGCTTACTAATAGGTGTGTAATCAGCACATCTAGGATTACCGTGCATTGCCTCGATCATGTGTATATAGTGACTGTTATACAATAAACCTGACAGGTCTATTTTGATTTAATGGAATACATATACAAATACCTTGTTTGAGTGCATATATTGCATTATTATATGAAAAATAATAATAAAATAAATAGAGGAGTAAGAGAATTAGAAGACTTAAAGAAACAAATGGAGCTTCTAGATAAAAAACAAATTATGAAATGAAACTTGTACTGGATTGGTTTAGCAGCAGGTTATGTATTGCACTAGAGAAAACATAGGAGTGAATTTAGAAACAGGAATAGAAACTATCCAAAACAAAGGACAGAAAGAAAACCTCTGAAGTAAAATGGGCAGAATGTCAGTACCCTCTGGAGCCATACGCATAATAGGGATCTAGAAGGAAGGGACAACAAAAATTTTTGAAGAAATGATGTCACAAATGTTCCCAATTTAAAAAGAATAAACCCTTGATTTAAGCAGAAAAAAACACATAGAAAGATTATAATTGAACTATTGCAACCTGAGATAAAGTGAACATATTAAAATCGCTCAGAAAATGGGGACATTAAGTACAGGAGGGAAAAAATAGGAGTTATTACTAGTTTCTCCTCAGAAAAGATGTCACTCAGAAAACAATGGAGTAATGCCTTAAACATTCTAAAAGAAAGGCAGTATAAACAAATAAAAACTGGCCAATAGAAAATTGTATTCTGGGTGAAAATATCCTCCAAAAATGGAAGTTAAATACACATACTTTTTGAACTAATATAAAGGTATTTTTCAAATAAACATGCATGTAAAGATTTTGTTTTACTTAGAGCCCTGTGCTTTAAGAGCTGTTCTTCAGTGTTTGTACCAGAGGGAAACTTATATCCACACACCCCCCCTCCCAAATGAGAAGCCTGCAAATTATCAATATATAGATAAATATAAAAGTCTTCTCACTTTTTAATTTCTTCAAAGTATAATTGACTGTTTAGAACAACAAACCCATAATTTTGCATAAATGTTGAAATACAGAATGCACTTAATAGAAATTCTATAAAGATATAACAGAGAAAATGAAAAAAAGAGGGAAATACTTTTTCAGTGAAATTACTAAACAAATTGACCAGAGTAAAGGGGCTGAATTTCCAGATTGAATGTGCCTTTTGATTGCTCACATTAGACAATAAAGGAATAACATCAAGACATCATTTTAAAGTTATGAAACAATAGTAAAAAAACAAAATAAAATCCTATTGTTTCCAGAGAAAGAATGAAAATATACTGAAAGTCACTTATACAGTTACTGACATTAGAATGGTATCTATTAATTCTTGTAACAGACCAACCCAAAAATATAGAAGACAATGGGGCAAATCTTCAAAATTCTAAGGGAAACTAATTTCCAACTTAAAAGTGTATAATCAATTAACCAAACATTTAGTCAAGCATAAGGGTAGAAAGAAGACAATTTTGGACATGCATGTTACATCATTCAGGGTTTAGTTTCACAGAAGAGACTCTCTTCTATCTGCTTTAGGCATGAAGGGATTAACAGTGATTACTCAACTGCCAAAAGTATTGAAAATGCTGATGAAAAAAATTTAAGAGTTGCCTTTAAGTAATACGATCTAAATCCAAGTGTCAGGCTTCTCCAGAGAAGCAAAACCAGTAAGATGTATATATACACAGAAAGAGATTTATAATAAAGAATTGGGTCATGAAATTAGGGATCTTCGGGGGGAGTCAGCAACTGGAGCCCCAGGAAAGTGAATGGTGGTGTTCCCATGTAAAGGCTGGCAGGCTCCAGACCCAGCAAGAGCTGATGTCTCAGTTGAAGTTCAAGGGCAGGAAAAAGCCAGTATCACAGTTCAAAGACAGCCAGGCAGGAGAAACTCCGTGTTTTTTTTTTAAAGTATGTTTTTATTAATTTCAGAGAGAGTGAGACAGAGAGAGAGACAGAGGGGGATAGAAGCATCAATGATGAGTCTTTTATCGGATACCCCCTACTGGGGATCTCCTGGTTCATGGCTTGAAACTCAGCCACTGAGCCGAGCCGGCTGGGCCAGGGGAAATTCTGACATTTATTCTGTTCAGGTCTTCAACTGATAGAATGAGGCCCACTGAGATTAGGAAGGGCAATCTGCTTCACACAGTCTGCCAATCACATATTAATCTCATCCCCCAACACCCTCACGGATGCTTCACAAATATCAGGGCAGGCACCCTGTGGCAAAGTCAGTTTAACACATAAAATTAACTGTTGCACCGAGTCACAAAACCAGGTAATCAAGGGAGCTGCTTTTGCACTCCGACACGTCTGCCTGCTCAGTTGGAAAGCTGTGGGCTCAAGAACATGCACAGCCAGGAGCCTCTAGGCTCTTGAAGCTATAAAACTAGAGACTGTTTACTAAAACCTTTGTGAAGCTGTCACAGAAAGAACAATACCAAAAAAATAAAATAAAATCTAAACTCCTTTGTGATTTTATTTGCCAGCTGCAGTATGAAAACTGTCAAAGTGTGTCGTCTGCCTTATTTCTGACTTCCATATCTCGTGCGCCAGTCCGCCTCTGTGGTGTCCCTCGTCCACATACACACACAAGTATCTTCCCACCCTTACCCATCTGAACTATCCACATCACCAATATGCTCCTGTATTACACAGTACAGCTCTCCCTGGCTCAGACACAATACGCTCAGAATCACCCCAAAGGGAAAGACCACAATCCTCTCAGACATGGAATCCGTGTTTATTAATATTCATTCCTCTGGCTCAGTCAAAATCCTAACTTGGTAGCCTGTACTCTGTGGAATAAACTATAAAACTAACCACAGTCATCACAAAATATATCATAAAATAGAAGGAATGGAGAGGAGAAAGCGGAAAAAAGAAAATATGAGGCTTTTACAACTAGTCATAAAGCTGCATTTTTTTGTTTATAACTTTCTTCTTTTGTTACCCATTTCCTATTACCTTTGCTCTCATTCAGGACATCAGCTTGTCAGGGTCCTTTGCAAATGTGAGTGACTAAAACTTTATTCCTGGGAAGGTCTGAGCTTTTTAGAGCCATTCCTTTACTTAATTGCTTTAAACTTCAAATACTTTTATCAGCAGGAATCACAGAACTAGACGTTAGACTTTAGATATAATGTATTCCCCATTGTGTAGCATCAAATCCAATTTCCTGTTGATCATCTGGATAATCATCTCAGGCAACGGAATATCTCTTTTCTCTCCTTGATCAGTGGCATACAAAGTACATATAGTAAAGGTGACAGTGTGAACATTCAATGAAAAAAAATTGACATATTTCTTCAGAGGTTTTAAAACGTCTGAAACTGCCAGCAAAACCTTCTCCAGTGTGTCACAGGGAGCAGTGTCTCTTCCCTTCTTGACGTTTGTCCCTCGATGCATATATTATGGTAGTGGGAGAAACAGTACCATCTTTAAGCCACAGCTTCAAAGCATATACCAAATTTTCTAGGACGACACTGTAAACCTGTGCTCTCTCCCAACTCACTATAGCATGTGATTGTTTAATAGGCCATCCCACAATTTTCAGGTCAACTGTTTCTCGATGATGGGATACAAGAATGACCAGTGAATGTCAAGAATGTCAGCCTCCTGCTTTGCTGTTTTGTACATTAAAGTGCCTTCTCTGGTAAACAGTAATGCTTTGCAGGATTAAGAAACAACAAATTGGATGTTCAGTAAGTCCTTGAATGGTGTTGCCAGCAGATGCCTGGCAGACAGGAAAAAAATCATACTCAGAATAAATGTCCATTAGAGTGGAAACAAATTATCGTCCTATCCATTTTGGAAGGTGTTCAGTATAGTTGGACTGACACCAGTGCCTAGTGCCACTGAGCATTCGATTCTGCTACTAGCAGATTGGATCCTCAACAGTGACTGTGACCACAGTTATTTTACCTGGATTCACTACTGCACTGGACCCACTGTTAGATGGTCAAGTATAAAACTAGTGAGAGGACAATGGTATGTCTTCTCACCGTGCTCTAGAAAGGCCCACATCTATGACCGTGCTTGACAGTAGAAACAGAGAAAAATCCCAAAACAAAACAGTTGAAGTAAAACCTCGTAGTGACTAAATCTCATAAAAAGTATAGCAGATCGATAAAATATAAATTATATTGAGAACCCTCACTGCAGAGGGATGTGTGGAATGTTTTCAGCTTTCTTGGCCCTGAAGTAAAGGGAGGTACATTAGACGGTGGCAGTAATAGATGCTGAATAGTGCCAACTTCAGATATCCACTGCTCAGGATTCCCAAATAATTACCTTCAGTTTATTCTTTTCAGGAAAGCACTGGAGAATATGCATGACCAAATGAGAAGTAAACAAAGAAATAGATATTCATAGAGTCCTGGAACAAGGGAATCAACAGGGAAAATTGTAAGGGAATCCCCATGATGATGTTGGAGGGAGATCCCATGGAGCACAGAAATGAAACAGCCAGGCTGGCGTGGGAAGATGAAGTCTTGAGAAGGGAGGCCTCAAAGAAAGCGGTTTAATGTGACTCAGATATATACGGCAAAAGAAAACAAAAACTAGTATAAGAAAGCCGATATGCCCAACTTGCAAAATGTGGCTTCTCTGTGAATATACTTATCTTCTCTAACAGTATACACTCTGGATATTGATTTAACCAAAACCTCTGTTATAATTAATATGGGTGCATAGACAAAGGGAACTTTTTTTTTTTTTTTGGAGTGGGTTTCCTGGGCCTCTTCATTTTCAGTAATTTAAAATAGAAAAGTCAAGTAATGGCAATGTAAAGATATGGGAAAACATGAAAAGAAACATTTGGAAAGTCTTGAAATGACAAATTATAGAGACAGAGAACAGACGAGTGGCTGCCAGTGCTGGGATGGCAGGGAGGGGCGTGTGTGACCCTGAGGGCAGAATAAAGGAGATGTTTGGGATGATGGGATACTTCTGCATGTTGATTGCAGTGGTGGCTACAGGAATCTATACATGAGAGAATGGTATAGAACGATACACACACATTGTACCAATGTCAATTTCCTGGTTTTCAAATTGACTATACTTTAGAGAGAGGTAACCATGGGAGAACCTGAGTGAAGAGTTAAGCAGTACCTCTCTATACTATTTTTGCAACCTCCTGTGAATCTGTAATTAACTCAAACTTAAAAGTGTTTTTTAAACAGTATCGAGTCAATAAAAGTATAAAAAAACTATAGCCTTTGGAGGGCATAAAACATCAAGAGATGGACCGAGGCCTGCTGGTTAGGAGGAAGAAGCGGCCTGTTGGAAAGATGAGCTTAGGCTGTGACCTGCAGCAGGAAGGCTATAGAACCTGTGGGCCCCGTGCACAGTACACATGCTCTTGGGAGTGTGGGCCTCTGTGTGACTGCACCGGCCGTTCGCTCTTGAAGCCAGTCCTCACCTACGATTTGAGTTCTCTCTGGCGTTTCCGTTTGGATTGCATAGCCAGTTGTATTTTTATGACTACAATTTAGGAGAAGAGAAACAAGGAGGGTTATATATTTTAGTGAAATCAGAAATCAGCATGCACGCAGAAATTAAAGCTGTTAGTAAATAAAGTCTCCTTGGAAAGTATTTGGTTGATAAGAAGGGAAAAGAGTCTAAAGAAGAACGCTGAGGACAATATTATTCATATTTACAGCGATCGTCTCTAGAAATATCAGTGTTGTGTTCAGTAAAATATCCCTCCTCTGGCCTTACGGTTCTTTAATTGGCTCTGCCATTCACAGCCTTTAATTCAAACTCCCCTTTGACATTAAACTTAGGCATATTTTCAGATAGCCTCTTAACTGTTTAATATTTTCATAGCAATCTTAAAAATGACCACTGTTTTATTATAGAAAACTTATGAATATTTATGACTCTTTAAAGTACATCCATTCTTTTAGAAACATACATATAAGAACATTTATAACTACTATTTATTTTATAATACAATTTCTTCAAATAAAGACAAATTCATGAAAAAAAATTATAAAGATTTTAGGAAAAAAGCTACAATCATTTTTCATGCTTACTTTTTTCCAAAATATAGAAATTTTTATTTTATATTAAATTTTAAAGTAACATTTAATTTTGTTTCAGCATGATGTCTTACTTTTAAAAATCCATTTTATACTTTAACTTGCTATATCCCACTAAAACAAGTGAAAAAACATACAATAAAAAAGAAAACATTTCTAAAAGAGAAATGAGAATAATATTGTTGAACTTTGTGCTATTTTATTTTCTCACTATAGGTTAGGGTGTTTTAACCTTGCCACTAGTGGCATTTAGGGCCAGGTAATTCTTTGTGGGGGATGCACTGGAGGAATTGAGCAGCACTACTGACCTCTACCCACCTGATGCCAGTAGCACCCCACCTCTGATGCACCAGCACCCCTGATGCTGTTACAAGGGAAAATGTCTCTAGGCAGTTGTCCACTGGAGTGGCAAAGTCATCTGTGGCTTAAAACCACTGCTCTACATTTAAGAGGAATTGAAGAATTTCAGGTAACTCAGAAGTGAAATTCACTGTTAGGATACAAATTATTACATGATTTAGAATACATTTTTGATTTTTAATTATATTAATACTTATTACTATTCTGTGGATTATCATATTATGATGTATTTTCTTTGAAGGACTACTCTCTCTTCTACATTAGAAATAATTTTTATAATAGTTCTTCCTGAGCTGCAAAAATAATCCAAATGAATAATAGAAAATAAGTAGTAACATTGAGGAAAAAGTATGATTTAGATAGATTTTGTTGGTGAAACATTAATTTAACTTGATTCTCCCTCCTGAAGGCCTTTGTGAATCTTTTGAATGAGTTAAGTGATTGAGGGTTGCAAAGAGAAGACAGGAATGAAAAGAGCATCTTAACAATTTTGGAAATCAAGGTGATAGTACTTCCCAGAGGGAGACATACAGAGACTTTTCAGTGAGGGTTATCTGGGGTAGTATTTGAACTTAAAGTTTGCCTTCTCTGTTTACTCACTGTTACAAGTCAAAGGACTTCACTTGGTTGGTTGGTTATCAAACAATAAGAACTATCCCTTTGGGAAAAATTCTTAGGCCAACATGGTTGCCTCTGTATGTAGAAGTCGGATGCTTCCACTTAACTCTAAGCCCAAACTAACCCGAATCAACACAGGAAGAGCAAAGACTGTAATAACAAATTTCAAATCAGTGTACCTCTTACAATTTAATTTTTTTCAAGACCCCAAATTATTTTTACGATCTAAAGTGGAAAAATCTAAAAGATAAAGTGATGCAAGTGCATGGGTGAAGCTTCTGTTCCTACCCATTTGGTATGTTGTGGTTTCTCATCTGACTTAGTCCAGTTCTGTCTGCAAAGAAGCAAGGCAGGGAAAAAACAAAGGGGACGTGGCAGAAGGACAGGTTCCAGGCAGGGTCCCCTTCTCTGGGATCTGGATCTGGTGAGCAAATTTACAACGAAGTCTCTCTCTGTCTCTCTGTCTCTCTCTCTCTCTTTGTGTGTGTGTGTGTGTGTGTGTGTGTGTGTGTGTTGCGGGTGTCCTGAAATGCCTGTTGTAAACTCCAAATCACTGCCACTATGTTTAATGTCTCTTCAGAAACACAAATAAACTACATTTCCCAGAATCCCCTTCCTAGTAAAGTTCTGGAACAGAGTCAGCTAAGGAGAGGCACTGGATAGTATTTGGAAGGCTAAATCCAACGAGAATGCATTCTTCTCTGGAATACGTTGCAGACAGATCTGCAGGTGTGAGAGCCCCAGGAGCTCCAGAGCAGCCTTTGAGAACCTCTCACCTGGGTGCTTCAGTCTGAGATGGATCTTCTAGATTCTCCAGTGGTTTCCTTTACCTTTGCTGCCTCAGTTTTTTCAACTGTCAGGGAAGCCTCAAAGCCTTAGTACTTGGAACAGAGTTAGCCCTCGCTTAATGTCATTGGTAGGTCTTTGGAAACGGCGATGTTAAGGGAAGCAATGCATAGCAAGTCCCGTTTTATCATGGGCTAACTGATATAAGCAAGAGTTAAGTTCCTGCAGCTTATTTCTGATCATAAAAACGCCACCAAACTTTTAAAGGCCCCAAGTAATTCTTACATTAAACAGTTAAGTAAATTTGAGCTCTACGTACATTTGAAAAGATTAATAAAAACAAGTAAATAATTATTTTCCAACCCGCTCATCCCAGTTTAGGGTCGCAGGTGGCCAGACGCCATCCTGGCAGCTCAGGGTGCAAGGCGGGGCCAGCCATGGACAGGAGGCCCTTCTATCGCAGGTCCACTCACACCCACACCCACACCCACACACTCAGACTGGGACACTGGAGAAAAGAATTCACCTCACAGGCACATCCTTGGGATGTGAAAGGACCCTGGAGCGCCTGCAGAAAGCCACTCGGACGCGGGTGAGCGTGCAGACCCCTCACAGGCAGCGGCCCTGGCAGAAATGCGTTTCTTTTCCTCATGCGTGTTACAACAACAAGGCTGTACCTTCAATTTTCCTAATAAAGGGAGCGTCTAAACAGTTTAGAATTGTAAAAAAGATTGTGGCGAAAGAGTAACTGAAACCACAAATGACTATTCTTACCCTGGCTTTTATTTACAATCTCAGTAAACTTTGTTTTCTAAAGACTATGTTTAAGAGCAGTTTTAGATTTTTAACAAAACTGAGAGGATGGTAGAGAGATTTCCTAAACACTCCCCTGCTCCACACATGCATAGCCTATTCCATTATTATTATTATTATTTTTAAAAATATATGCTTTTTAAAAATTTTGAGAGAGAAAAACATGATCAGCTGCGTCACACGCCCAGACCGGGGATTGAACCCTCAACCTGGGCATGTGCGCTGAGCAGGAATTGAAGCTGCCACCTTCTGGCATATGGGAAACGCTCCAGCCAACTGAGTCACACTGGCCAGGGTGCTCTGCCATTACTGACGTCACTCACCAGAAGAGTAAATTCGTTTATTGAGGATGAACGAGCACCGACACACTGTAATGACCCAAAGTTCACAGTTTACCTCAGGGTTCACCGTTGGTGTTGAACGTTCTATAGGCTCAGGCAGATGTGTGAGGACATGTACCCATCTTTTCTACGCCCCTAAAAGCCCTCTGTGACTTGCCTCTCCACCACCCCACCCCTGCTTGTTCCCCAACCAGAATGATCTTATTGTCACCATAATGTTGCCTTTTCTAGAATGTCATATAGTTGGAATCATGCAGTATTGTATGACGCCTATATGTATTGTACCTGTTTAAATGGACCCATTTCACTTGTTAATATGCATTAAGTTTCCTCCGTGTCTTTTCATGGGTTAATAGCTCTTTTTTTCCCCTTTTTTCTTTTTTCTTTTTTTTTAGTACTGAATAATCTCACTTTTTTTTAACACTTAATTTTTATTTTATTTTATTTAGCATGGAGTTAAAAAAATTTAAACTTCCTCAAAGTAACTTAAAATATTTTTTATAAAAAGCTTTTCAAAATGAGGGTAAATGACAAATTTTCAGAATTGATCTTTTTGTGACACAAATGTTTGTTTTTTTAAAAGCATAAAATTTCTTATAAAAAGTAAACCAGACAAAGACATAAAACATTGCATTATGTTTATTTGGGAGAATTATTATCTGGCATAGATTTCAGAAGTTTTCCTGATTCCCCAATTGCAGCTTCCAACACATGGAAGACATAAATAGTTGACTTTTCCTTCTTTACTGATTATTTCCCAGTTGGTTGTGGCCAGTACAGCTGAGCTTGTTTAATTAAATATTCCTGGTGCATCATAGTTCTGCTTTTGTATAAAGAACCATTTGGAATCTCAGATGACGTCAGGAACAGGACAGACACTTACAGAGCTTTGTGATTTTTTTGTGTGCAAGTGTGGGGGAGATGCATTTGTTTTCTCCTGTGATATGAATAAATTAGTTTCCAAGAAGAAATTAATTGGAAGAATGATAAAAATAGTGCCTAATGTGCAAAGTTACATAAGAAAATGACAACAAATAACAAGGAAGGCTTAATTTCCTTTGTGTCTAAAATGGAAATAAAAGTTAGAAGATGGTTTTAAGTAGAAATTGTTAAATCTAAGGGAGAATTGTCAGATTAATTGTTTTAAATCTGTATAGGTTACCTTAATAGAACATATTATGACTCTACTGTTAAAGATTATTAATATTTCCATTTAATTATGGTTTGTGCATTTTGATAAAGATTCACCTAGGAGAGATAATGTTCTAGGGATTTCACAGAACACAAATTATTACAAAATAAAAAGAAGAGCGATTCAATGAATACTTACTGAATGCCTTTATAAACCAGTCACTGCTCCAGGTCATGTTGCTGTGTTGGTGAACAAAGTTGAGAAGAGGGACAATGTGCTGTTTTATATAAGGTTTTCAGCAAACGTCTCTCTGTGAGGTGATATTTGGGCAGAGCTCTTAATGAAGTGTGAACTTTTACCAGTCAACACTAAGAGAAGGAGCTTGCATCACAATGTAAACCAAAGATGACACTAGGGGAGATTTCTCCGTTAAGGAAGCAACCCTTTAAATTTCATTTCAGTGCGAACTCCTTGCTTCCTCAAGATTGGCACTGACTGTTCTTGATCTCATAGATGGGTGTTTTTGGCACAATGGTCAGCAAATACTTTGCGAGGTGGTGTTTATATGTTCAGGAAACAATAAGAAAACCACTATGGTCAGCATAGAATGAGAGGGGAAAGTAGAAGGCAGGTCTCCCTTTGAAGGGTGACTGTGGCTGTGAGCGTAGACAAGAAAGGAAGCGGGAGACTAATTCAGGGTCCTGCAAAGATGGTACTGAGTGATGATGCAGTCACTGAGTAAAAGGTGGTACTGTTTATTGAGATGAAGAGCACTGGTTGTAAAAAAAAAAAAAAAAAAGTGAAATCAAATGTCTTAGCCTAAGCAACGACATGAATGGTGTTACAATTCAATGAACAGAGGGCCACTAATGTAGGAGGTATAACTGAAGAAATAGGAAATCAATAGTACAGTTTCACATGTGTGAAGTTGCACATTCCTGTAAGTGCAGGTGTCAAATAGTCAGTTGAATATAAGGGTCTGAAATTCAGGTAGGAGGGCAGAGCTAAAGATTAAAATTTGTGCTTCACCTTCATGGGGATAGTATCTAAGTAATAGGAGTAGGTAAGTCAGTGTACTAGGGAGTGAATGTAGTGGGGAAAAGAGCATGACCCAGTCCCGAGGCATTCCACAGCTTAAAGTTTAGGAAATGGAGGGAAATTCGGCAAAGAAGACCAAGAAAGTACTGCCAGTGAAATAAAAAGGAAATTCAAGGGTGTGTGTTATGTCTGAGGTCAAGTGAAGAAAAGCAAAGCTTATCAAAAGGAGTGAGGAACTATGTTCCAAATGAAATAAAACGCAGATTGGTCACTGTAAAAAAATCATACCTATGTTGGATTTTAAAGCAAAGTTGTTTTCTACTATTCTCTTTTCAAGGTTATAGCCTCATAAGAAATAATTATCATATAATGACTTTACTACTATAAAACTAATTTCCTATTTCAGCATTGATGTGAAGATCACATCAATTGATTGAAAGGGAGCGAGGAAACACAGGCATAATTTCTTGTAATGGGTTGAGTCTAGGGAGTCTACCTATTTAATAAGAAATAATAAAGACTGAAATGAAAGTTCACGGAAGACTTCAAGTATCCGTAGCTCTAACACATACAGATTAGAATTGGTGCTACATACGGGTCGTATAAACCATTATAAATGTGTATTTTGGGCTATATTAACAATTTGTGCTGGAGGACGTCAAGGAAAGAACATATTGAAACTTGATATCTATGGAGTTTGCATTTTCCCTCTTAGGAAAGTGCGTCTATATATGAAAAACCAATTTAACAATTTGCCTGTAATTAAATCTGTAATATAATAAATTTAGCAATATAGAAATAAAATATGGTTTGTGAATTAACCTAGTTTGAGTGCAGAGTCTTACGAAAATATTCAGGGACTTTATTACTGATTCCTCAGCATTAAGTTGCTGCTCCACTGTCTGAAGAATTTAAGTCGCCAGCATCACCTATCAAGTGGATGCTAAAGTATCCTTTGAGCCACATTGACAATAAGAGGGCTACATTCTGCATGAGGTGAGAACATAGCCAGTAGTCCACCTGTTCTACTAGAGAAGACCAGAGGTTTGATTAGTTTACTTTTTGGTTAAAAAAAAAAAAAGTTAAGATAACAGTAAAATTCATTTATTATTTTAATAAATACTTATTTTTATGTTCCAAGCTTTTTAGTTCTGTTTGTGCTCCAAGTTGGGTTTGAAAGAGTATGTAAAAATAGGAATGCTTTCTGCTGACTAGCACCTCATAAAGCATAGATAAAACCCAGAGACAAGATCAGAATACTTGAAGAATTAATTATTATTACATCTGCTTCTCCTGAGGGAGTCCGTTTGAAGCCAGCCACTGGTAGATAGACGTCTTATATATATATGACTTCGCTGCATCATCATAGCAATCTTGGAAGATAATGATTCTCATTTATAAATGAGAAACTAAGATTCTGTGAGTTTACTAATGTTTTTAACTAAGACGTTAAAGTGCTTCAGGAAGGTGGAAGTAATGCTTTTGTCAAAGCTGCTGAGAGTCCAAGTAAGATTAAACCATACATAATTGAATTTGAAAAGTCACTGGTAAACTTGAAAAGAAAGTGTTTAGCCTGAAGTCGTTGGTGAAGGTGGTAAGAAGGACACGTTTGGAGTCAAGACAGTAGCCATTTGTAGACTTAAATAGAATGATGTCCCAAGGAAATGAACACCTGATTAGAGGGGATTAAAAACAGAATGGAGCAGGGAGATTCAGAAACAGTAAATACAAACTTCTGCGGAGGCTGCCTATAAAATGGAACTGGTAACTGGCCAATTGTTAGGGCTGTCTAAAAATATAAGGTTGAGGGAATGTGTTATAAAGTTGAAAATTATTGTATATTTATAATAAATTTAATGTGTGCAGTAGAGAACAAAAACACTGATGCAAAAGAAAAAGAGATAAGCACAAGAGTGAAATTTTGGGGTAAGAAGAGAATTTTTAAAAAATTAGGCAGAACGAAGAACAGTTGTGACTTTGCAAAAGTAGGAAAGGCCAGACACATAGGAGTATGGCGTACCCAAATGAAGATCTGTTTATGAACAATCAGGACGGTTTTATTTTCTTGGAGAAGTAAGGAGGGAAGTCATTGACCAAGGGTGAGGGTCTGAGGTGTCAAAGTAAAATTCCTTTACCAGGGTGAGAAAGCTCACCTGGGGGGCAGCATGACCCGCTCTGAGCTCGCCTGTGGAGTCGGTGGCTTTGATGGCAGCGAGAGCGCTCCGATTGTCGCGTGTTCCTGTTCGTGTGAGCTGGCGTAGGCCTGGCTGGCACGTTCTGCGACAGGAACACAGATCCCAGCTTACCTGGAGTCCTTGGCATGAGGAAGAGATGGGCGCCAACGAAGAGACACTATTTGTAATGAAATGGCTACAGTTACAGGTTATGAAAAGTAATGACAAATTCACCAAGAATCTAAAGAAATTATGACCTGGTAGAAGCAGAGAAAAAATAGTTTGAAATTTAGGAGGTGCCACTGAGAGAGTGAGATGCTTGAAATGCTATTTTCTGGGATGGTTGTAGCTTCAGACGTGATGAGGCAAAAGGAACAGAGACACCAGGGTACTGGCTGTATCTTCGTCTAGATGTTGAATGATTTCAACCCAGTTGTATATTTTGAGGTTGGAGGAAGAAGTAAAATTGTGGAACCGGTGAGGGGCAGCAATCAACACATCTTCAGGCCACAGGGTGTGTAATGCGGGCAGAGAAATACAAGCAACACCTTGACAAGGCCGGACCCAGTTTCTTTAGTGGGCAGCTTGGATGCAGTTATGGCCAGAAAAACATAGGAAACTGGAGAATTAATCCAGGAGAGTTTGCGAAGAATATTTTATGAGCTCCTGAGCACACACTGTGATTTGGGGACCGTAGGAGCAGTGCAGAAGACGGTGTCTGGTGAAAGGATAAAGGAGAAGTGTGGTGATATGACACAAGGTAATGATGGCTGACCTGGGAGATTTATCATTTCGCTGGTTACTGATGTAAAAAGGTACATGAAGCACGATGCAATTCATTGAAATACTTTCTTAGAGGAAATGGAAAATTGGTTTTAGTTATAGGTGTTTTCACAGTGTCTTTTAATGAGTCCTGATGGCCCAGGCGTGGGCAGGGACAGACCGTCCAGCGTGAGAGGGGACGCGGAAGGCAGGGGCCAGCTGTGCGGCCGGGAAGGAGCACGGGGGTGAGAGCCCAGCCAGAGCTCACACAGGCCCGGGGAGGCCCAAGCCTGCTCGCCTGGCCGCCCGCGCCGCGTGGGGGGCTCGCTGAGGCGACCCGCCTAACGTGGAGTTTACTCCCAGACACGTCTACACGTGGGCACTAGGCGGTGGCCACTAGATTAAGGTGGAGAAGAAACACACATAATTAGCTTTTTCCCCTCCTCGTTTGCCCATTTTCTAGAATACCAGTGAATTGCTGTTCTAGACAGCCCACATCACATGCCTTCACATCTTTATATGTCGCCCAATGGCAACAATATTTTTAAAGGTAAATGAGTTAGTGAAATATGTAGTGTTAACAGTAATAGTTAAATAATAGTTAAATAATAGTTAACAGTAATGCTATAATATATAATAAGCGTTATGCAAAGTTTCTCGCTAATTAGATGTTTATTTTTACAATTTTTTCTAGTTATTTTAACTGCTTTTTCAAAAGAAATGATAATAAAATAGTATTATTCCAGTAACAAAAATTTAAGATAGAGAAAATATCTACTATGATAACACAATTATCTTCAAAATTTATAGTTTATATATAAATGAAAGTAATGGATCACTTAGTAGGTGTTTTGTTATCAATAATTTAAAAGTTTGTGTTAATACTATTTACTTAATGATTGAGTCAACAAATCTAGGAGACTAACATTTAAATTATTGATATTATTATCGATGAAGGACAGTTATAGGTTTCAGCATTTAATGTATTCTACATGTGGTTTTGGTTGAAATTTATGATAAAAATATGAATTTATATTGATAACTAAATACAGATGCTTTTTGGTAAATACTTTACCTTACAATATGTGGTTATTCTTTAATTAAACAACTTTAAGAGCTCAAAATTAAATATTAATTTTATTTTAAGATAACGAAGTTTTAAAATTACATTTATTGGGGTGACATTGGTTAATAAGATCATATAGGTTTCAGTTGTACGTTTCTATGATACATGATCTGTATATTGCATTGTGTGCCCACCATGCCAAGTCAAACAAAGCTTATTATAAGTATAAAGTTCAGAGAAAGTGCATTTCAGATTTACAAGTTTTGTCTAAGTTAACTATAATAATACATAACTTGCAAGAAAATTTAAAAGCATGCTATTTAACTGACTTGTTAGCCCATATCAACCTTAAATTAAGTGTGTAGAACAGGTTTTAGAGTGAATGATTCACCAGTACAATTTTAAATTACTGGCCATGCACATGTTTGAGTTTAAAATTTTATGTATTTACAAAAAAAATTAAAATACAGGCTTAAAATGACACTATTTTTTGCATACATTAAACAGCCACTTGTCTGCTGAATTCTGTTTGGTGGCCTGATGGGGAATCTTCATACAGAATTTAACATATATTTTGAGCTTTCCACTTTACTCTTAGATTTTTGTAGCCAAATTTCTTCCAGTCTTAGGTGATATATCAGCCTTCTATATACTTTATTGAGTGTATTACTGCCCTCTGGATTTCATTATGTATTAAAAAGGGACTCCTATGAATAACACACTGTATTTTTTTATTTGATAATGTTTTTTAATCTTTCCACCTGTTAACAGTAGGGCCTATATGTCTTTGACATTTATCTGGAGAAGTTGAAGTTCCTGGGCAACAAGCTGTCCCATAGAGCTTGGGACCTTATAGAGGGAGAGAGGAGAGCAAGAAGGGGAGGGAGGGAAGGAGGACTTGGGGAGGGGGGCAGTTTTTAATCTAAATCTATATATTTTATTCTAAATCTCTATTAAATTTGACAATTTCCCCCAGTTTTTATTACGTGTAACCATTATATGACATATGTATATTTATTCTGTTGTTTATAAAATGTATTATAAATATCCAAGGCATGTATCTATGAAGAGCTATATGTTTTTGTATGGAACAATACTGATAATTAAGGGCTTAATATATTGGTGCTTGCCAGAAAGTCATAACACTATTATTTTGCCAGATACTGGATTAAGTTAGCATGTGTTCTATTTTATTTTAACTTTGTAATAGCTTTTACATAGATTCTTTTTTCTCATTTACTAATGAAAAGTTAACCTTAAATTAACTTGGAATTGACAGAGCCAGATCAGCGTGCTAGTCCTATCTTACTTTGATTTGTCTAACTTTAAAGTTCGTGCTTTATCCATTATGAAATATTTTAAAATGTGAAACTGGCCTGCTGTTGGTATATCCATTAGCCTCGCTCACAGTTTTATACTTCACCTTAAGCTTCATCAGGTAGTTTGTCCATATTATAATCACTTATTTCTTGGTAGTTTCACACCGAATTAAAGGAGAGTACGTTTTAGTTAGCTTAACATGTGGGTCTGTTTTGTCAGTTACCCTTGCATGTTGTGGGTGGAGGA
This sequence comes from Miniopterus natalensis, assembly GCF_054644295.1. Classification (NCBI taxonomy): domain Eukaryota; kingdom Metazoa; phylum Chordata; class Mammalia; order Chiroptera; family Miniopteridae; genus Miniopterus; species Miniopterus natalensis. The sequence continues at coordinate 22,096,828 of NC_142091.1, forward strand.
CAGTGACTGTTAAACCACACCTCTGAATAAAAGGTGCTAAATGAAGGAAAAGCCAAACCCCAATTCTTATATAGAAGGATAATCCCCAAACCCTCAGAATGTTTACATCAAACATCTGGAGCTACTTAGTCTGAGGAACAAAACATGACAGACAGGTTTATAAGCGTTGTAATTAAAAACACAAAGCAATAAGGTATATAAAGTAATCAAGGGGTCGATAAAATGTTATTATTTTAATTAAAGTCTCAGAAGCCCAGACCATAAGTACTCCATTGTCAAAATCCAGGATTATTATTTTTTTTACCAAATATGTTATAATCTGGTCTACAGTGGACCAGTTCACTAAGTTATGAGAGAAAAAGAAATGCTTGAGAGAGCTGAGTGCAGAGTTGCATGAAAATGACCCAGTGAATCATTGAAAAAATGTCTGCAACCAAGGAAGGTGATTATAATTTATTAATTAACATGTTAATGAATTCATTAAAATAAGTAAACATTCCAATTAGAGATAAATTTTATTTTTAAAAAATACATCTTTATTGATTTCAGCGACAGGAAGGGAGAGGGAGAGAGACAGTTGAAACATCCATGATGAGAGAGTCATTGATCGGCTGCCTCCTGCACGCCCCCTGCTGGGAATCGAGCCCGAAACCCGGGCGTGTGCCCTGACTGGGAATCAAACCTCGATCTCTGGATCCCAGGTTGATGCTCAACTGCTGAGCCACGCCCGGCCAGGCTACCTATAAATTTAAATTTTATATTGAAGGATATATCAAAATTTCACAGTAGGTAATTTCTATAATATAATCAAAACGTTGAAGTTACAAAATTAAAAGTATATTATAAAAATTATTTTAAGGGAACTAATAAAAAATGTAATGAAAATTTAATTCCATAGTTTTTAATTAAAAACATTTCTGTGAACTAGTTTTTGACCTACTGTGTTCACTATGTATTTGATTCCATTAAAATTATTAGACTGATTTGTTCCTAGAAAACAGGCTTAATGTGAGAATATAAAATACACAATAAAAAGAACATATATCTTTAATATCTATATAGTGGACGTTATTCCTGATTTTTGAAAAATGATCATCATGGAATTAACTCTCTTAGGTCATAATTGCTTTAATATTCAGGTAAACTTCAGTACTTTATAATGTTAGGGCCATTGTAGGCGATCTAATAACTAGATAATTTTCCATATTTCTTTATCTGCATAAAGTATCCCTGTTCCAGAGTCTACTCCATTTGTTAAACTTCTGCTTTTCTTTTAATAAAACCTATATCTTCCCTGAACCTTTTCCTGTGACTTCTAGGCTGAGTTATTCACAGTTACCCCCGACATGAGTGATTTTCCTACTGTCCTTTGCCTGCACACATGCATTAGCAGTCATCATCTCCTGTTTCAGTAATGTATTCTCAGGTCTTTTTCCATCATTTGGTGATAAACAATTTTAGGGCAAGGAAAACATCCTATGTATTATTACAGCTAAAATATAATAGCCCACAGTTTATCGTATAGTAGACACCCTCTGAGTAATGAATGAATTCAAGCAACCTTTGGAAGGTATTTAATGGTTAACCATTCATGATATTTCAGTGTTCTAGAAAATCTAAGCACTACACACACACACACACACACACGGATTCAATCTGTACAGCATTGTTATATTTTTATTTTGTAATTATGCTCATTTTCCAGATGAAGAAACTAAGGCAAAGAGTTTGTCTAATCTAATTTTCTCCTAGTCACACTGCTGATAAATGGTGGAGTTGGGAGACATAATTGAGCACTTCACATATCAAGTACATGGTCTTTACATTGTATTACTGTCCTTTGAACATTCTTTGAAAGCATTCATGGGGAAATTAACACTTGGGAATTTTATTAACTCTTCTATTCATTGTCATTCTTTTTTTGGAAATGGCAAAATCCCAACTTAGACTAATTTAATAAACATGTAATTAATTGGCTTATGAAAACTTAAAGAAATCAAAGCATAGTTTGTTTTCTCTGTTTCACTTATTTGACTTGTTTCATTTATCATAATACCCTCTGGGTCCATCCATGTTGTCACAAGGGGTAAGATTTCACTTTCATTTTAATTGCTGAGTACTATCCCGTTGTGTGTGTGTGTGCGCATACACGTACCATATTCTTTATCCACTCTACTATCCATAGACACCTATGTTACTTCCATATCTTAGCTACTGTAAATAATACTGCAGTGAGCATATGGGTGCATATACATTTTCCAATTAGTGTTTTTGTTTTTTTCTGGTAAATATCCAGAAGTGGGATTGCCGGTTCATATAGTGGTTCTATTTTTTATTTTTTGAGGAACCCCATATTGTTTTCCACAGTGGCTACACCAACTTACAATCCCTCCAACAGTGTGATCAGACAAGAAAAAGAAATAGAAGACATCCAGATTGGAGAGAAAGAACCAAAACTGTCACTATATGCAGACGGCGTAATATCACATATAGAAAACCCTAAAGACTGCAGAACAACTATAAGAGCTAATTAAGTGAATTCAGTAAAGTTACACAATACAGAAATTGGTTGCATTTCTATACACTAATAACAAATGAAAGGAAGGAGAAATTAAGAAAACATTCCCATTTACAGTTGCATCAAAAGAACAAAATACCCAGGGATAAATTTAACCAAGGAAGTGAAAGACCTGCACTCTGAAACTGTGAGGCGTGAAGAAAGAAATTGAAGAATTTAAATTAAATGGAATTTAAATTGCAAATAAATGGAAGCATACATTGTGCTCATGGATTAAAGGATTAATATCACTAAAATGTCCGTAGGACCCAAAGCAGTCTACAGATTCAATGCAATCCCTATCAGAATACCAGTGCATTCTTCTCAGAACTAGAGCAAAGAATGCAAAAATTTATGTAGTTTGTTTCAATCACCTATGAATCTAGCTGCTTAATAATTTCTATAAAAAATTAGTCACTCCCTCATCTGTTCACTACCCTATGTTCATTGCTAGTTGGATACCCTTCTCCCTCTCTCTCCGTCTCTCCCTCCCCCCTCCCCATCCCTCCCTCTCTCTCCCCCTCTCTCTCCCTCCCTCTCCCTCCCTCTCCCCCTCTCTCCCTCTCCCTTTCTCTCTTCCCCCCTCTCCCCCTCCCTCCCTCCCTCTCTGTCTCTCCCTCTTTTCCTCCCTCCCTCTCTCTCCCCCCTTCCTCTTCCTCCCTCTCCCTCCCTCCCCCCTCCCTCCCTCTCCTCCCTCCCTTTCCCTCCCTCCTTCCCCCTCTCTTCCCCTCTTTCTTCCCCTCTCCCTCCCTCCCTCTCTCCCCTCCCTCCCTCCCCCTCCCTCTCTCCCCTCCCTCCCTCCCCCTCCCTCTCTCCCCTCCCTCCCTCCCCCTCCCTCTCTCCCCCTCCCTCTCTCCCCCTCCCTCTCTCCCCCTCCCTCTCTCCCCCTCCCTCCCCCTCCCCCTCCCTATCCCTCCCCTTCCCTCTCTCTCCCCCTCCCTCCCTCCCCTCCCCCTCCCTCTCTCCCCTCCCCCTCCCTCTCTCTCCCTCTCTCCCCCTCCCTCCCTCTCTGTCCCCCTCCCCCTCTCTCGTCCTCCCCGTCCCTCTCTCTCTCCCACCCCCCTCCCTCTCTCTCCCCCTCCCTCCCTCTCTCTCCCCCTCCCCCCTCTCTCTCCCTCTCTCCCCCCTCCCTCCCCTCCCCCTCCGTCCCTCCCCTCCCCCTCTCTGTCCCCCTCCCCCTCTCTCTCCCTCTTTCCCCCCTCCCTCTCCCTCCCCCTCCCTCCCTCCCCTCCCCCTCCCTCCCCTCCCCCTCCCTCTCTCCCCCTCCCCCTCCCTCTCTCTCCCTCTCTCCCCCTCCCTCCCTCTCTGTCCCCCTCCCCCTCTCTCGTCCTCCCCGTCCCTCTCCCTCTCCCCCCCCCTCCCTCTCCATCAGCAATTCCCCAGCAGCCGTAGTCCCAAAGGCTTCCTTCACCAGCAGCATCGGAGGAAAGACTGCCTCCTGCCCAGAATCCCAATGAAACTCACGGAGAAAAAAAATTGCATCAGTTTATTATGAACGCACCCTGAAAAGCGGGTTCTGCGGAACTTCGGTGAAGGGCGCCCGAGGGATGAAGCCGCGGGGCGCGCGCTGTGGCGCTCTGCTCAGCCCCGGCCTTGGCGACAGCGGGAGGGCTCCCAGAGCAGCCTGCTGAGCCCAGGAAGGCAGACAGCCCAGATCCATGGGATTTCCCTCATACGGGGGATAGAAACCTGAAAGCAACGTGACAGACAAGACAGAGAGACAGAAACTCCCAGACACACAGCGTGGTGCCAGCAGAGGGAAGGCCAGCGGGGGTGTTAGCAAAGGGCAGAGAGGGCCCGAGATTTGGTGACAGAGGAGATGTGACTCTGGGTGGCAAGCACCCAGTGCAGTGCATAGATGATGTGCTATAGAATTGTACCCTCGAGGCCTGTGTGATTTTATTAACCAATGTCACACCAGTAAATTTAATAATAAAATGAGGCATTAAGCTTTAAAAACAAACTCCTTGTCACACGTGTGGAACCCAGCGAGGTCACCCACCTCGCTTGAAACTAAGGACATGGAAGGGGTGGGAGTATCTCCCACATGCTGACCAGAAATAATTATTATTCTTTGTTAAAATTATTAATATAGTTTATTAATACAATCTATTAATAACAAATAATGAGGGTCAGAAGGTGAGATAGACAAATATTTATTACAGAAAATAAAGTTTCTCCCGTGAATATTCCTTTTTTTCCCCCCAATAAAAATGTCAGCAAATAATCTGATTTTTACAGGGTCATTCACTGTGTTTCCCTCCACCTTCTGTATGGGCACGGAGGTGTCAATAGTCACACCATGTGGAAATAATGCTCCTCCCAGCACTCTAAATGCTGAAATCCACGGTGCATCCAAAGCCATCCAGAGCCACCCAACTGAATTAATATCTGACTTTTCTACCTTTCAACGAAATACTTAAACAATATGTCAACCATTCAATCCAAGATACTATCATAGGAGCTGAGGGTAAAAAACAAAAATTATTTTCAAGTTCTAGCCTCAAAATTTGTTAACAAGTGAAACAGTTACAACTTAAAACCTAGTTATGATGTAATATGGTTAGTACCATAGCAGTGCTGTGATAAAAATGTTTTTAGTTAACAAAGAAGGGTGCAGTTCATTCTGCTTGAGGTGAGGTCCTGGTAAGGAAGTGATTTACGGTGGTATAGACTTTGGAGCTAAGCCTTAAAAATTCAGTAAGTTGGTGTATTTTCTGTTGTTATGTGTTTTTATTGTGTGGAGATAAAGAGAAAGGCCTTTAAGCAGACCCAGCAGCATACTCAGTGCCCTGAGATATAAAAGTTCATGATAATTTCCCACCATAAATAAAGGAGAGGGTGCAGTTGGACCTGTAGGTGAAAGCTGCTCTGTACCCTGCTTAGGTCTTTGTGATATTTTTGCTGCTGTTAATAAGTTTTGTTGGAGAAAGTCTTCCTAGACAGTTACTTGACAACGTAAAGGATGCATGTGAAAATTAATTCATTTTACTTAAGAGAACAGAAAAAGTAAGAAGAAAGGGAATAGGGAGAAAAAGAAGAAAGGACTTAGATTTAAAAAAAAAATACTGGCATCATTATTTTATTTATTATAATTTTGGGGGATTCGTAGATAAACTTTGCCTTGACATGCAGGAAAGAAAAAAACAAAACTTCTGCTTGCTGGAATTCCTGTGACAAGCATCAGAAGGAGCATCAGGTTTGTGTCACTTTGGAATCCCTGGCCCTTACTTGTCCATGCCGCCTTCATGCTTTGCAGAACAACTTATTATAAGCTGGAGAATTTAGTTATGTATTAGCATTTTTAACAGTAACAATAAAGAAATTGTTTATGCGTGAAATAAGTTCCAACAGTTTTTAAGAGCTGCGGTGTTAATGTCATGTGAAGACAGGGGAGAGCCCTGCAACTTTGACCTCGGTACTGTCCTGTGGTGGCAGCCTCTTGGAAGTCCTCGGTAATTCTCGCCTCCTGGCAGTTACTCACTTATGTAATAGCCTCCCCTTAAATGGAGTCTGGAACCAGTGACTTGATTATAATGGAAGAAATAGGGTGAAAGTGAAGGCCCGCCACTTCTGAGGTTGAGTTACACAGGAAACTCTGAACCCTATTTTGCTCTGTCTCTCCGTTCTCTCTTCACTTGCTCTGAGAGAAGCTAGCTGCCCTGTTTCTTTTTATTGAAATATAAGCGGCATATAACGTTGTATAAGTTTAAGGTATACAATGTGTTGATTTGATACATGTACACATTACAATAGGATCACCATCATAGAGTTAGCTAACACCTCTATCGTGTCACATAATTATCATTTTGTTTTTTGTGGTGAGACAAATCAGATCCAACCTCTTTGCAACAACTTTGAAGTTTATAACACAGAATTGCTGACTATACTCTAGCTGCTATGGTTTGAGTAGCGCCATGGAAGCACTCACATGGCTAGGACTGGTGTCTCCTGCCAACACCCAGCGAGGACTAGAGTGCTGCTCGCAGCTACTTCAAGCTTGAATGTCATTCTCTCTCCGTCGAGTTTTGTGATGGCTGTGGCCCTGGGCAAAACCTAAACTGCTGCTTTGTGAGAGGCCTTGAGCTAGGTGAGCCTAGAGAAACACCACCTGAATTCCCGATCCACAGAAAGCGGGAAATAATAAATTTTGTTATTTCAAGCCACTGAGATTTATAGTAATATATGATGTAGCAACAGACCATTAAAGTGCCCTTCTTTTGAGATACCAGGTTTATTTTTCATTGCTCTATTTCTTCCCCTTAGCCACAATCTCTTGGTTTACCATTTGCTCCTGGCACATGACTAAGAACGGTCTGCACTAGCTAGACTAAGTATCAAACTTACAATTACATGGTGGCAAGAAACATTTGGAGATATGCAGCTGTGATAACTTTGACAGTGCCAGCCTCGGAAGACCCTAGAGAAAGGGCTGGAAATCCTGCCCTTTTGAGCGTTGATTCCTTTTAAGAAACTTACATTGTGAGCCCCTGTAAATTAGATAACGTAGACCTTTTCTTATAGATTTCTGTAGAAGCTAATGTGTACAATGATCAGCTTCATGGGAAAAGGTATTTACTTTACTGGAAGGGGGTTAGCTTGCTAGAGCTACCATAACAAAATACCCCCAATTCAGTGCCTTAAACAACAGAAATTTATTTTCTCCCATTTTTGGAGGCCTGACGTCCAAGATCAAGGTGGCAGCAGGTTTATTTTTTCTGAGGCTGCTCGCCTTGTCTTGCAGATGACTGTTCTTGCTGTGTCCTCACATGCTTGTTCCTCACTGTGTGTGTACTCACCTGATGTCTTTCCCTCTCTATGTCCTAATCTCTTCTTATAAAGACACCAGTCATATTGGCTTAGCACCCATCCTAATGACCTAATTTTTACCTTAATTACCTCTTTAAAGGCTCTATCTCAAAATACAGTCTCAATCTGAAGTATTGGAGGTTAGGGCTTCAACATAGAAATTTTGGGCATATACAGTTGAACCTATAACAGGGTAACAGGCCAAAGTCCAAGTTTCTTTTTTTTTTTTTTTTTTAATCCTTGGGTCACACCATCACTCGGTTGCTCGGCTCGCCTATATGTGTTCTATGAAATGGGGGGACTTTGTAATCCTAGTTCAGACCCACCGACTTAATGTGTTTTACTTGTCAGTTATCTTTGCAGTGTGACGAATTAGTGACAGGTCAATTAATCAGCAAGCATTTGTACAGAACCAAGTTTGTCCAAAACACACACTTACTCAAACATTGTAGCTGAAGCAAATACATTACCCTTTCTTTCTCAACTATCACTGCTGGATTTTTTGACAAAATGAAGATCCTGATACAGTTGTTCTTAATTCAAATTTGTTTATAATTTTATGTCTACACATAACACACTGCTAAAACAAATGCATGTATTTATCTCCTGTTAGAATTTGGCATGAAACACATAATAACAACATAATGTAGGAAGAAAATATTTATTTCTTTACATTTATAAGTAAATTGTGTATACCTCATTCTGTTTATTTTGATTTCAAATGGTTTGGGAGGTTGAAGAGACCTGGCTGGACTATTTACTAGTTGTGCAGTCTTTAGAAAGCAACTTCATTCTTCTATACATCAGTGAATTCCTCTTTAAAAGAGGGGAAAACCATACCAGACTTGTAGGAATTCTATGTGGAGAGAACAAAAAATTGTGTGAATATATGAAAAAAACAAATGAGTGTAGAAAAAAATTAACGTAAAGGGGTGGAAAATTGCTGAAATTAAAAAAAAAAAGTTATTTTTATAAGACTGCTTTAAAAAAGTATTTCATAAATTAATTCCATGTGTGTTACGGAAACCTGTGACAATATTATGTGATAAAATGAGTGAAAGAATAAAAAGACTATTACCCCTAACTCTCCTAATAGAATTCCTAAAGCATTTTCTGTTCTCCAGAAAATACTGCCTTGATCCACTCAGTAGAGAAGCAATGTGTTTAAGAGTCATTAATCTCAATTAGCTTTATTTTTCACCACAAAGTTGTTCAAATGACCTTACCTATGCAAATTAGGCCTAATTACTCCCAGTAAAAGAGCTAAGTTCAATTATCTGATATCTTGGAGTTCAGCCAGTGTATTTTGTCCCAAATATTTCAAACCTTCAGGAACTCACTTAACATCTCTTTTAACAAAATGCCTCGTATGGCCTCCAGAATCTACAGAACTGGTGATATAACTTAATTTGTCATTTACTATGTTTTGCCTTATCAACACATCTTAATCATCTCAATCACTGTAAGCTAAATTGGCATCATCACAGGTCCTGCCAAAAGTGGCAGCACTACTTTACTTTAAAAATAGAACATAGTAGAATGAAAATCATGAAAGTGAATGTCTCATAAAAGAAAATAAAGTTTTAGAATGATTTCTAAAACCAATCATATTTCATGCTTCCAACAATATGTTGATCTTTAGCATCATATCACCATGGTTTGAGCTGGGGATAAACACTGTGAAGTCTTAAAATGTGTATGGTAGTGTGTACTTTTTTAGATGTGTGATATATATATATACACACACACACACACACACACACATATATGTACACACACAAACACCGTGGGTGCAAGTAGAAGGTAGAAAATAAAAATGATGCTAAAACTAGACATTCATCCCATCATTTGACACCTGGCTCAATTAGATACTAGCAGTATGAATTTTAATTTTAGCCTCAGCATTTTTTATATTTGCACTTGGGACAATAATGGTGCCTAATATTCCCCAAATTCCTTTGCTTTTGTGAAATATGGACTTTTCCAGTGTTAACCAAGATCAAAGATTGTTTTGCATGAAAAGATTTTGGTTTCTTCAGTATTTTCCTCCTAAGTGCAAGAATTATTGAAAGATTTCATAGGAAATGCCAACATGCTTAATAATTTGCTTATATTTCACTGCTGACTTCGTAAAAAGAGCTTGGAAGTGTTTCTTCCTCTTGGATTTTTGGAAAACAGTATGGGGTTGCCTCAAAAAGTTAAAGATGGAACTGCCATTTGACCCAGTGATCCCAGTTCTAGGAATATATCATCAGAAACCCAAAACACCAATTAGAAAGAATCTATGCCCCCCTATGTTCATAGCAGCACAATTTACAATAGCTCAGATCTGGAAACAGCCCAAGCGCCCATCGGTAGATGAGTGGATAAAAAAGATGTAGGACATTTACACCATGGAATACTACGCAACTGTAAAGAAGAAGAATCTCTTACCCTTTGGGACTACATGGATGGACCTGGAGAGTCTTATGCTAAGTGAAATAAGCCAGGCAGAAAGACAAGTATCACATGATCTCACCCATATGTGGAATCTAATGAACAGAATAAACAGATGAACAAAATAGACACAGAGGTATAGAAGCATGGAGCAGTCAGACGAATTTCAGAGGGAAGGCAGGGTTGGGGGTGGCGGGGGGAGAGATTAATAAAAGAACTTAGATGCATATATGCATGACCTGTGGACACAGACAATAGTGTGGAGAAGGCCTGGGGAGGTGAGAGGTGGATGCCTGGTGGAGGGGATCAATGGGGGTAAAAGGGGGGCATCTGTAATACTTTCAACAATAAAGATAACTAAATTTTTAAAAAGATGAGAGTAGATATTGGAGGAAAATAAACTGTCTCTGAGAAAACCACATCATATAGCTAATGGAACTAAGTACAAAACTAAAAACAAAACAAAACAAAATAACAACAAAAAACAGTGCTATAAAATAATCAATTGCAAAATTAACTTATAGCAAAGTTATATAAATATGTGATGACCATAAAGTCATTCAAAGCGGGAAGCTTTATGAAGAAATACCATGAATGGAATAGCTTCAAAGAGAAAAATGACACAGTGGCCAAGCCTCTATAACCATAGCTTTATTTTCCTCAGGTGAGTATTAACAACACCAAAAAAGTTGAATGTGTTTTATCTCACGCACTTAAAAGCACATTGTCATACTAAGGAGGTATATTTTATGTGTTTGCAAATGTATCAATAAACATAGAACAACATACTAACAATTGTGTTCTACATTTTTTACCCTATATAATTTTTAGTAGAAATTAGAATGTTTCATTTTTGTAAATTTTCTTTAAATGTGTATACATTTAGAAAAGTGAACATATAATTTTATAGTTCAATAATTACACATGTGGGTGGCATACTCATAAAGAAACAGAGCATTATCTGTACCCCAGAGGCCCTTTCTGCCTCCTTGCAGTTACAGTGTTCCCACGCCTCCTCAAAGATAACTTGTAGCCAAACTTCTATAACCATAGCTTTATTTTCATGTGCTCAATTTAAAGAAAATTATAATACATTATGTATAATATATATAATTTTGTATTATATGTGTATATGCAATATGTATAATTTTTTATATAACTGTATATATAATATATAATTTTGTATATGGATTTTTTTGTTCAACGTTATATGTTTTCTTGGTGCTTTAATTTTTCATTACATTTATGAAATCATGTTCCAGTTAAAAGTGCTAAAATATTAATGTACATTACATTGCATCTATAAATATATTTTGGGATAATTGGCATATTTATAGTATTGAGTTAATGAGTCATTCACCCTATAAAAATAATGTATCTGTGTTTATTAAAGTCTTTAATTTTCTCAATAATATCTTATAAGTTTGAAAGGTCTTTTATTTGGTTTATTATTACCTATTTATGTTTTATGATGTTATTATAAATTGTATTATTTTTAAATCTTCACCTTCTATCTTCTTTGTTACTGGTATATAGGAATAGGTTTGATTTTTTTATATTGATGGTGCACTTTGTTTACTTAATTTGATTAGTTCTGCTATATTCTTTTGATTTTCTACACAGACATAGAGTGCCATTTCTTTTCTTTTTAATATATATTATTAGAAAATTAAGTCATAGGATTGAAATAGTCAAAATTTAAAAATATTCTGGATTTTTGAGATTAATTTCGTATTTAGAAAAACCTGTACACTGAGATTATCAACAAGTTATTCATAATTTTGTTTGGGGCAACTGTCCTCCTCTTGGCTTCATGTGTACATTAGAAGGGACTTCTGCTGGAGCTGGTTCCCAGTGTCGACTGATTGTGAGTCACCTGTGAAGCCACTGAAAACACACACATGCACCACAGGCACCTGCACAATGTGCAGAGCCATATCCCAAGACATTGCGATTGCATTGGTCTGGGATGGTCTGGAAGTTATTCGTTTTTCAAAGCTCTAATATGCAGACAGGATTGCTAATCTATAGCTAAGCAGTGTTCCTCAAAATTCAGTGTGCATTGCTAAGGCGATTCTGATACCAGAAGTCCAGGGACCACATTTGAGAACCACTCCTAGCCTCACTTTCCCCCTCATTCTTTCCTATACACAGTAAGAGGAAAACATGTGATCAAGGAGTTTCAGTGCCTTTTGTAAAATGCCTGTTTTCAGAAATGGTACGTTCTAGTATTTTCCTTGTAAATAGAAATTTTAATCATGCAAGCTCTGTCCCTGTGAAAAATGTATGTTTATTCAGACCTGATTAACCTGGGTGGATCAGACTAAGGAATGGTAGCATATTCTCTAATTAGCTTTGTCAGCAATAAAGTTGCTGTATTTGCACTGTCATATTTCTCAACTAATTACAGATTTGGAAGGGGCTTGCAAGAGTGTTGAATAATATTGAGCAATTTAACATGTGTGTAATTGGAGTTTCAGAAGTTAGAGAGAATGGAGTAGACTATGTATTTAAAGAGATAATTGCCAATAATTTTCTGTAATTACTGAAAGAAATTAAACTACAGATTTAAGGATGCATGTGAATGCATATACATACATATGCATACCCTGTGGTGCATGAAATCCTCTCCTAGGATTAGTCATAAAACAAATGTGTAAAAGAGGGGCGACAAAAGTCATAAGCAATAATGCTCATAGTAGTGCTCTTTATGGTAACCCAACACTGACAAAACCCAAAGGACTCACAAAAATGAATAGATTACTAAATTGCCATATATTCTTTGAATGGAACAATGTACAGCAATAAAGAGCCTACTATTAATCTGCTGTGCTGCACCGTAACATAATGTCCCTCTCCCTATATTAGAGGAGAGAGCTATGATTAGACATTTCCGTGAAGGAGACTAGTCTTTGGTTTTTGTAGCTATATATATATATACATACACACACACACACACACACACACACACACACACACACATATATGTTATACTTCAATTGCAAAGTTTGTTAGAGAAAAATAGTAATTTGCACATGTAGTTTTTCATATTATCATTTTTACTTTCATACTAGCTGGAAATTTATAAATTTTATTTTGATATTTGTAATTAACCCTCCTTGGCACTTAAGGATTTATTTGATTGCTACTTGGTTTTCTAATTCATTTGGTTCCTACTTTGTTTATCCCTCCGGTACTGCTAGCCTTGTTCCTAATAGTCTTTTGATATGTGGAATTGAATTGATTGTATTTATATTTTCTTTTATAAATTAAAATAGCTTTTTAAAAAGGATGCTGTTTACAGTTTGGTTTAGTACTCTGTTTCAGAAAAAAAAAAAGTCAATGTTTTAAGAGGAAGTTGGAGTAAAATGATTTTATGTTTCAAGGGCTTATTGTTTTTCTAAATTTGTCATCAATTCTCATTTCCACTAATCTGCTATGTAGATCTCTCCTGTAGGTTTGAGTCCACCTGGATCAGAGAAAAATGTGTCATTACTTTGCCAAATAATGTTTTAGACTCCAACTAATGTTTTCCTCCGTATTTCCATATTTCTATAAACTTTCATTGTGATGAAGGAAATTCTGCATTTGGAGATATTAGATGAAACAAATCAAGATATAAAGTAGGATTTGGCACACTTATAGGAATATTCTCCAGGGTCTTAAAATAATTAGAAATGTAATCTTTCAAGACATGCTTTAAAGAAAAAGACTTTACTGTGTTTTTACAAATTGAACGTTGGTGACAACCTGGCCTCAAGCAAGTCTATTGGTGCCATTTTTCAACAGGCTCCGTTGATAGTTAGCATTTTGTAGCAATAAAGTACTTTTAATTAAAGTATGTACTTTTTAAAGACATAATTCTGTTGAATGCTTAATACACTACAGTATAGTATAAACATAACTTTTATATGCAGTGGGAAATCAGAAAATTTATTGACTCACTTTATTGCGATATTTGCTTTATTGTGGTAGTTTGGAACCAAATCCACAGTATCTCCAAGGAATGTCTGCACTATAGATCAACCATATACACATACACACAATATTCACCCAATGTAACATTACTTATGAAACTTACTCTTGTAAGAAGTTAATACCTAAAACAGTTGTGAAAAGAAAAATAATTATAGTATAGAGAACAGTAACAATCCATTTAGTTATACATTCTCGATTGAGATGTAATCCACTCTCATGCTTCTCAGAATATGTTAATTGATAATAAACGTTCTTTTAGTGCTTAGTATACAATTTTTTTTAATTCGAGCTATGTTTAACTTTTAAGAGAAAGAACCAAGATAGACTTGAAGACATAAAGCATTGGAAAGACTTTGATATAAAGGAAGCTGTGTTCATTATTTTAACATCTCACTCTAGATATTTCATTTTCCCTGTAATACCTCTGTGTTGTTAAAATTGAAAGTACACAGAAATTTTAGACATTATGTCTCTCAGTTAACATATTTTGTAAATGAAGGTGCTGAAATCCAGATAGGATTAAGATTTACTCGTTAGCTCAGCGGTTGAACATCGACCTAGGATCCAGGCGATCGGGGTTCGATTCCCGGTCAGGGCACATGCCCGGGCTGAGGGCTGCAGCCGATCAGACTCTCTCATCATTGATGTTTCTGTCTCTCTCTCCCTCTCCCTTCCTCTCTATGAAATCAATAAAGATATATTTTTAAAAAAAGATTTACTCATTAGATATTTACTCAGGTATAAAAGAATATTAGAATCTGAATCTCATACCGTCCGCTGATATCATAATTCCCACAAGAAAAAATGCCATTTTGAACATTTTAGGCATCTCATTTTAAAATTTATATGTCTCAGTGTATGTAGAATACATTTCTACTCTAATATAACTTTAAATATTAAAATAGGATATTTGGGACACTTTTCTAGATTATGCTTCAGTAAAACCATAACCCATCATCAGTGATATATATTCCTAAAGCGTTATTTTTGCCATATTACATGTTCTTTATAGATTTTTCTCTATCTCTATGTTCCCTTTAATTTAGAGTTCATAATTCAGGATTAGCCCTATCTAGACTGAACTCATGGTAGATAAAGATAAAAGAAGTGACAGAGCCATGTAATGCTTCTTTTTGTTTGAAGTCACAATCTTTTTCTTTTTATTATATTTTTATAAATTAAATTTATTGGGGTGACGCTGGTCAATATGATCATACAGGTTTCAGATGTGGGTCTCAATGTTACAAGATCTGTGTATTGCACTGTGTGCCCACCACCCAAAGTCAAATATTCTCTTCACCATGTATTAGGACCCCCTTCACTCCCCCCCCTTCCTTCTGGCACCCACCACACTGCTGTTTCTGTCCACAAATTTCAGTTTTATTTCCCACCTATGAGTGAAATCACATGGTGCATAGCTTTTTCTGACTGACTTATTTCACTTGGCGTAGCATCCTCAAGGTCCATCCATGTTGTTATGAATGGGAGTAGTCCCTCCTTTCTTACGGCTGTGTAGTACTCCACTGTGTACATGTGCCACATCTTCTTTGTCCAGCCCTCTGTCACAGGACACTTCTGTTGTTTCCACGTCTTGACCACCATGAATACATGTAATGATTCTTAAAGCTTAGGCCCAGAAGTGGCACACATTCCTTTTGCCCACTTTTCTCTGGGCAAAGAACACAACGAAAGCAGGATTAAAACTGTTGAAAATTGGATAGGAAGGTATTTTCTTATTAAAGGGAATGATGGGGAGATATTTTGAAAAATGCAGATTTCCAGGCCTGGCCAGTGGTGGCTCAGTTGGTTGGAGAGTCATCCAGTAGGTGAAAGGGTCATGGGTTTGATTCCAGATCTGGGCACATACCCAGGTTGTGGGTTTAATCCTCAGTTGGGGTGTGTGCAGGAGGCAACGTATTGATGTTTCTCTCTCACATCCATGTGTCCTTCTCCCTCCCCCTCCCCTCCCCTCCCCCTCTCCTTCTCTCTCCTCCTCCTCCTCTCCCTCTCCCTTCCTCTCTCTCTAGAATCAATGGAAACATATTCTCATCTTCGGTGAGGATTGAAAAAAATGCAAATTTCCACAAAAATTAATTACATACTTTTTCAAATTTGTATATTTGACGTACAAGGAGCTGCTAATAACCGAAGTGTAAGTCAGCGACTTTTGGCATATACGTGCCTCCATAACATTATCTCCACAGTCAGGATACGGAACAGTCCCGTCATCTGCAAAGAATCGCTCCTGCTCTTTTGCAGTCCCTCTCACCCTTCAGTGCTGTCACCAGACAACACATTTCAGTCATGAAATTTAGTTCATATTTTCTAACTATACATAAATAGAGTTATGTGGGTGCATTCTTTCTTATCTCACTTCTTTCACCTAGCATAGAATTTGACATTTGTTCATCTCTATTGGTTGTATTTTTCAATATTCTGTTCTTTCTTATTGTTAAGTAGATTCTATTGGATGGATATACAAAATTACATATATTTTAATTAGTTAATGGACATTTGCACTGTCTCCAGTTATTGGGTAATAATATTACTGCTGCAAAGGACACTGTAGTAATCATCTGTGTGGATATATGTGCGTGTGTGTGTGTATATATATGTATTTTTTGTTTTTTATATTTCAAACAACCAGACACATAAAATTGCTTAGTTTATTAATCCTTGCATGAAAAAAATCTGCACAATCACCACAGATAAAGTCACTGAAGAATCTTTTCTCCTTTTGGCAGCAGCAACGTTGGCCTTTGCAGTCCCCGAATTTCCTCATTCTGTCCTTGTGTTCCCTTCTGTTTCCTTGAGGTCGTCGTCTTCTCAAACAGGCCATGTCTTGAAAGTCTTGTTTGGGTTAATTTTTCTTTGCATAACCCAAGGAACCATAAATCATGGAAAAACCAGTTGTCTTGCCACCACCAAAGTGGGTTCAGAATCCAGACACAAAGCTGACATCTGGCGTGGTCTTGTACATTGTGGCTGGTTTTTCCCCTGAATTTCTGTCTTAGGTACTCTTGCCTTCCCAGGGTGAAGGTCACCAGTGACCAGTTGTTTCTGCTGATGTAGCCTGTTGGTCATGAACGTCCTGATGCAGTTAGTTACTCTCTTTCATGATGGTGGCAGATCTTCAAGCAGCCAGGGGTGAAAAAGAAGCTCTGTGGATTTATATTTTGATTGCTTGTGGGTAAATACCTAGAAGTAGCATGACTGGGTTGCATGGGAACTGTATATGAAGTTTTACAAGAAACTGCCGAACTGTTTGCCCAATAGGTTGTACATGTTTTATTCAGTTAGCAATGTTGGAGAATGTAAACTGCTCTACATCTTTGACAAACCTTAATTTGAGTCATTCTACTTGCTGCGGTTTTAATTTGAAAATTTCTAATATAGGTCATTTCTTTCATGGACTGATTGGTTAATCTAGTAACATGATCCTTAACAGAGTGATGTTTAGATTTTTAATTTCTCATATATCAATTTGGATAAGATATGTTTCAAGAAAATTATTTATTTTATTGGAAGCATCAAATTTGTTGGCATGGAGATGTTCATAATTTTTACTATCCTTTAACAATTTAATTTCTCTAGAATGACTGGTGATAACTTCTTCCTCTTGGGAGCTGGTGGTTTGTGTTCCCCCTCTTTAACTTGATGAGTCAAGTTAGGGGCTTTTCAATTTTGTGGATCTCTCAAAATATAAGCTTCAAGTTTCCTTAACATTTTTTATTCCCTGTTTTATTTATATTTTACTGAATTTCTGCTATTAATTTTAATATTTTATTGTTTTTCTTATTTGGTTTTGTTTTACTCTAACTTTTTTTTTGCTTAATATGGTGGAACCTAGGTTCTTGGTTATAAACATTTTTTTATTTTCTAATTTTTCTTTTATTTAAATCTTTAACTTGCCCTCCTAGCACTGCATTAGTATTTTCCTCCAAATTTTGTGTTATTGCTGATTTAATTTTTAAAATTCCTATGCTTTCATCATTAACCCAAGAATTATTTAGAAGTGTTTTCTATAATTTAGAGTTTCCTAAGATATTTTATTCTTATTGATTTCTAACTTACATACATTTTGGTTTGACAAGGATGGTTTTATATATATTGAGATATTTTTATATCCTGGAATATGCTCTTAGTGATTGTACCATGTTCACTTGAAAAGAGTGGGTGTTCTATTATTGTTGGATGTAGTGCTCCCTAAATATCATTTAGATCAAGATGGTTGATATTGTTCACATATTCTGTATCTTTATTCACTTTTTGTCTAGTTTATTCTATCAATTACTGAGAGAAGAATTAAAATAATCTACCATGATTATAGAATTATCTATTTCTTTTTTCAATTCTGTCAAATTTTTGTTTCACGCATTTGGAATCTTGGGTGTTAGTGTATATACTTTTACAAGGAACACGTCTTCTTGATGAATGGGTCCCATTTGTCACTGTGAAATGTCCCTCTACTTTGGGTAATATTCTTTCTCTAGAAGTCTACTTTCTGTTATTAAAATGCCACTCCAGGATATTTGGTTTCGGTTCCACAATGTAAAATGCTGGGATGTCAGCAATATTATCATTACACCAAGAAAAAAAATAAACAAAATGAAAATCAATTACTTTTCTAGGACCAATAGAACTTTGGTTCAAGGCAAACTGCCACCTTGTAATCTGGAGGGAAAGGTTGAGTCACAGCAAAGATCGGCTTATCTATAACAAAAATAAATGGAATCATAAACTTGCAGAAAAACTTAAAATATAATTTTGATGATGACCTGGACTAATATAACTGAGAAACTCTTGGGTGCTAGAGCCTAAAAGGACTCCTACAATTTCATGAGTTTTACCTCCAGGAACCCCACCAAGGTCTCATGTTGAGGAGCCAAGAATCATTTCCCCCATGACCCTAGCAGGGGGAGACATAACCATTGTGAAACATGCTCAGAGCGTTCTCCAGAACCAAGTCTGCCCTCCAGGCGCCTTAGTGCATGCGAGGGTAGGGCATTTTCTCTAACCTGTTCCCCCCTCCTCCTGTCTCAACTAAACGGAAAACAGAAACCCTCAAAACACTGGTTACGGTCACATACCAGGGACACAATCCCACTAAAAGAGAGAACAGCCTTCCTCCCCGACGCCTCAGCAGCACAGAAACAGAGCTCCAGTGTAAAACAGTAGATTACAGCTGACAGAGCTACAGGACACAAACTTTATCTGGGGAGCAGTATTTATGAAGGCCCAAGGTCAATTGAGTAGACAAAAAAAAATCACAATGAAGACTTTAAAGACTGTATTCACCCTGCTGGCATTGCTCAGTGGTAAGAGCGTCGGCCTGTGGGCTGAAGGGTCTTGGGTTCAATTCCTGGTCAAGGGCATGTAATTCAGCGGCAGGCTCAATCCCCCTGCCCAGTCGGTAGGGATGGGTGCGTGCGGGAGGCAACCAGTCCACGCACCCAGCCCATGTGAGACACATCGATGTTTCTCTCTTTCCCTCCCTCCTTCCACTCTATCTAAAAGCAATGGAAAAATAGCCTCAGGTGAGGATTTTAAAAAAAGAGGAACGACAAGACTGTATTCTTTGTGTTTTAGCATGAAGAAAGGGACATGTATCTGACACCCTTTCGGGGCAAGTGGCTTGGCGATGCTTCCTCCCGCCCCGGGCCCTGCCTCCCTTTCTTCCTCTTGTGTCCTGGGCCGCGGCGGTGGTGAGATCCTTAGTTTCCCCATTTTCTTTTAGTCTCCATGACTGCACAGACGCTTCTCTCTTTATGGAAAGGTCTTCCTCCCCCTACCTTTCTGCTCCAGTAGCTGCCTGTTATTTACACCCAGCTCACTTCTTTTTTTCTTAGTTGTATTTTCTGTCATCTTGAAAAAGCATCCTTAATTACGGATTTCTTTTTACCAGAGCTTGTAAAGATACCTATAATCATACTTGTAATTCTGCATTCCATTTTTAACATACTTGCCTTTCGCACTGTATAAATTCATGCAAAGATAAAAAAAATATCTCATTTATCACAGTATTACCATATTTTCTAATAATAAATTATGTGATAAATTCTGTTAAATGGAAAAACATATGTATTAAAGCTAATGTACTTTCACATGTATGAGAGCAAGATAACTTATACTCACACAGCTCAAAATCTCAGTAGCTTAACAAAATAAGTGTTTATTTTTCACCTCATAAGCCAGTCAAAAAGATGACCAAGGACAAATAAGGCTGGGGACAAAGGGTTTACTTCCCACATCAATCAGAAACCTGGCTCTTTCCACATAGCAGCTTTATCATTTATCTTCAGATCCTCTACTAGTTTCTCTCCACCCCACTAGACAATAAGATTAGACAGAAGGACTGTGCAGAGCAGAGCCTGAGAGATTTTAGCAGCCAGAGCTGGGAGTGGAGCACAGCACTGTGTCCCCAGTCTCACTGTCTGGTGGTCAGCCTTCTGTTCCTCCTCAACCATAAGGAGTGTGGGAACGGAGCTGTGTGCATGGGACGG
The DNA here is from genome assembly GCF_054644295.1 of Miniopterus natalensis. Lineage (NCBI taxonomy): Eukaryota > Metazoa > Chordata > Mammalia > Chiroptera > Miniopteridae > Miniopterus > Miniopterus natalensis. Next base: position 22,117,111 of record NC_142091.1, read on the forward strand.
AGTAGAAAAGGGGAGATTTGGGTGAAATCTAACATTCTTTAATATGTTTGCCAAAACTTAATATCTTTTTAAAAAAATTTCAGTTGAAGCAAAGCACCCCTCCTATGTTTGTTGAAAACAAAGCCATTTTCCCATTTGGGTTTTTACATTCCATTTGACAAAAATAGCCATCCTTAGACGGTCTGCGTGAAGACACAGCTGGCAGTGCGGTGGCCGGCTGGGCATTCTCTTTGGTCTGCGGGGAAGATTTGTTTCCTTTTCAGAAACCGCACCCTTTTGTAGGCAACAAAGGATTGAGTTTACTGAGTGTTTTCAGGTATCCTTCTAGTTCAGTGTCATCCAGGACAGGGCCTACCTGAGCAGCTGAGCTGAAACCAGGTACTGGCATATAGTCACGCAGAATAGTCGGTTAACCATTTCCTAAAGGGCTACCCTGTGCATTGGTGAATGACGCAGTCACTTTGTACCCATTCATGGAAATGTCTTTTTGAGTCTATCATGCTGCTTATCTTCAAAGTGGACTTGAGGGGACTCCTGCCTTGACCTTGACTGTGCAGGAATGCCTCCCCATCATAACCAAGTGGGAAAACTATCATAATATGTGAATCCAACAGTTTTTAGATGCTGGACATCACAATAGACACCGCAGGACTGTGATCCTTGAGGGAGAACAGACAAACGGAGTGAAAATTTGATTGAGTTAAATGCTGGGAGGCAGTTTGCAGGTCACAGAGTAGGAAGGAAAGTCTAGTAGAGTTTGCTAAGGAAACCAATCATATAATTTTTTTCACAACTGAGTACTAGGAAAGGGGGAGCTGTACAAAGAGAGGGCTCTAGAGATCTTCCTGGACAGAAGGGTGTTCTCTTCAAGGCTTTGTCCAAGCACCGATCTGCGCAGTGAAGTCACATGAAACTGGGAAAGAAACATCGGAAAACAGGAGGCTGAACAAATCCAGGAGCTCGTGCAGAGCTGGGAATATTTCATGTTACCACCCAGACAGAGTGGAGAGTCCTCATCACACACGGGCACTGGGTAGAATCCTCAAAAAGGTCACATCATGTTGAATGGCTGAATTAAATCTGGGATAAATGCTGCTCCGGACCCACTGTAATCAAATCTCAATTTGAACAAACTGATTGGAATTAAGTATGTGCCAGAACAAGTCCAATAAGCCTGACACCCTTTAAATAACTACATTAATAACCAGGCCCCAGTAATGCAATCACCAAATTTATCCAACATCCAACCTGAGTGTAATATATGATGACAGTGTCACTAACTGCAGGTGACGGATTCAGTGAATGGAATAATCTGTAGTTTCCTATGTTCTTCAGGAAATAGTAACACAAATTATTTAACATTGAATTTATTAAATCACAATGTTTGTTATACTTTCTGGGATAATACTAAGAAATAATATAAGAATACAATTTTGCAAAACAAATATAGAAGGTGACAAAATAAAATAATTAAAAAGTTGAATAAACTATAAGAAGGCAGCAGGAAGGGATAAAAATTACCAACAAATGAGTAAAAAACGGAAAGGAAACAACATGATTTTCGGTTTAAACTTAATTATATTAGCCATTACATTAAATTCAGATAGAATACAATTTCCAAGTAAAATACAAAAATTTTTAGACTAGTTAAATAACACAACTCTGCTATATACATGAAGCAAAATTTAAATATAAGAATACAAATCTTTAAATAAAAAGATAAATATATACCATATAAAAAGTGAATAAAAATGTTGGCATAGCTGTATTAATATCAGCCAAAGTAAACATTAAGGCAAGAAGTATATAGAGGGGGGAAATCTGATAGTTAAGAGTACAATACACAGGCGTTTATAACCGTCATAATCTCGTGACACCGTTCTGTGTAACTCCGATGTAACTCTAATAACAGAATTCCAGTTGTATGTAGCAAAATTTGACAGATTTGACAATTGAAGAAGTAGAAAATTCATTATCATACTTGGATATTTTTAGCATTTCTCTATCAATAGGTGATAGAACAAGCGGATAGTAATTCAATAAGAATAAAGATGTCTAAACAACAAATTAACCAATTTGACTTTATTGACACATATGAAACAGCCTACTGAACAAACATAGAATTCATTTTTTTTCCAAGGGAACAGGAATCATTTATAAAATGTGAACATATGTTTGCTTATAAAATGTACATAATAAATTTCAAAGAACTGAAATCTTACAAAGTGCTTTTTCTGAGAATAATAGAATTAGACTAAAATATACTAGCAAAATGTAACTAGCACATCTGCCAGATTTCAGTTAATTAGGTCATGCAGTTCTAATAAACTCACAGATCAAAACAGAAATCTCTGCAAGAATATTACAAACTAAAGAATAATGGAAATATATCAAAACCTGGTGGGGTGGAAACTGAGTTGTGGAATGGCAGTGTAACCAGATAGAGTCAGTTTCCCCTGCTGATTAAAAAGAAATACTCTGCCCGGCCGGTGTGGCTCAGCGGTTGAGCATCGACCTAGGATCCAGGCGATCGGGGTTCGATTCCCGGTCAGGGCACATGCCCGGGTTGTGGGCTCGATCCCCAGTCAGGGGCGTGCAGGAGGCAGCTGATCAATGACTCTCATCATTGATGTTTCTCTCTCTCTCTCCCCCTCTCTGAAATCAATAAAGATATATTTTAAAAAACCCCACAAAAACAAAAACTAAATACTCTGGAGGTGCGGAGGGGGAGTCACTACATGAGGTTTTTGAAAACCCCTTTGTTTGAAACAAGCAGGTTGTGCAGATGAACCAGCACTTAGGGAGAATAAAGAAAAAGTATTCAGAAATATTAATTATCTGGGGAACATTTCTTAGATAAATGTACAGGGATGTCCAAAAGTAGGCTTATAGTTATGAGTAGGCAAAACACAGTTCATTCGTGTATTATTTATTAATTATTGTATTATTTTCTATACGAACAACTGTGAACCTACTATGCTCACCCTGTATAAAGAAAAACATTGGAAATTATAAATATCTGAGAAAATAAGTACTAAATAGTAATGATTATTTAAAGCAAAAAATTTTATTGACTCTTTAAAACAAAATCTGTGACACTAACGTGTGTGGTTTAAGTATCTACAAATCCAATACATATGACAGTGATAACATGAAAGATGGTTGAAAAAGAGTTAAATGGGTTTTGATATTTTATGTGCAGTGGTATAGTATTAATGTTTAGTAGTGTGTGGAAATATTAGATATTATATTCTAGTCCCTAGTAAATCACTAAAAATATTTACCCGAAGTATTACTAAAAAGCCAAAAGATAACTAAAAATGAAATATTAAAAAATATTCAGATAATTCAAAAGAAAGCAAGAAAGGTAGAATAGGGGAATCCCAGCCAGACTAGGAAAACAGAAATAAATAATAAATAATAAAAGTCCTAGGTCCTGTCATATCAATTATTACATTTAATGTTAACTATCTAAAAATTTTAATTAAAATGCAGAGATTTTTAAAAATTGATAAGAATGGCTGATTTTATGCTTTCTACAAAAAAAAAAGTTAAATGAGATAAAGTATGTCCTCTCTGAAAAGCCTATTATTTAAGAGCTGTGCTTTAGATGTGACAGTCTATTTAGGACAAAATGTGATCTTTAGGATAAAGTCTTCTGCTTGGTACATCTTCTTTAATATTTCACTGAAAACCCTTTAAAACATTAGTGTAACAATTGTAAGGAACTACAGAAATGTTTCAATGACAGTTATACATGGAATTATTTGGGCTGATGTTTTGAAAGCTGCTAATTTGTTCCTCTGTAAAAGAACAAATCATGGGGCAGGGGTCTTAAAAATTTACTCCAGGACTATTAGAAAAATGTGCTTAAGAACGTCTTCATGGTGGTTCCCTTAGATGCTCCTTAACTTTTTCTCTGTTTTATCTTTAAAATCAATTGGGTGTCCCCCAAATTTCAGGTCCCAAATAAAAGAGCGCATTCACAAAGTAACTTTGTTAACATCTACTTGACCTACCCACCTGTCTACACCAACAAGTGTGCATGGGCACATATACATGTATGTCCTTCTACACACACATATGTGCACACTGGAAGACTCACACACACATACAGTGAAGGTTTTCATCTATATCTAAAAACAGTTTGTATGGAAAATTTCTCAAGAAATTCAATTTTAAGCTAAGTATTGCCAGAGGCATTTTTTTTTCTTCTTTCAAATCCCAAATACTGCCAACAAAATAAATCCAAGGGATATAGGACATTGAGAAATACACCCGTTACGTTTGCTCTTGTAGTTCTACTTAGATGAATCAAATAAACCCTACAATAAACGCATATGTTAAAAAGAAAAAAAAACTATAAATGATTCCTGACACTGTAGAGAAGTAACTAATTAAATAGTTATATTTAAGTGCAAAGAACTCTATAGTCATCCACCTTATGCAAAATGACTACCTGGTTGAAATTGTGTACTTATGATGGATACCAAAACGCTGGCAAAATGCAGCGTGTGTTTTAAGCTGGAACCCCCCAGACATTTTCCTCTGCTTGATTATGCCTCCTTGTAATAGGATTCATTTTATCCTTGGTGATAGAATGCTGTTTCAGCAAGAGGAGATCACTTATCAGGCAAATTAAATTCCTACTCAATTTCCTTACAATGACTCAAAAGAATGGGCATCTGAGCTTTGGGACTCAAGGAGAATTTATTACAAATCAGAAAATAAGTTTTATATGTACACGCAATACAATTTGATGAATACTAAAATATTGTAAATGATTATAGTGTTCATTTCAGCTCTAATGCACTTAATATCACAATAGGAGTAAACAACTGTTTCTCATTCCAATTATAAGTTACATATTGAATTTTCTTTCCGCCAAGAGAAAAGCAAATTCCTAAAATTATATCAATTTTCATTTTCTCTGCTGAGGATTACTGGAGTAAGCCAAAGTACAGACAAATGAACTGGGTTACTTATTTCTTTATGTGAATAAAACAGAATTTAAAATTAATTGAATCTAGTATTTGATAGAAAGGAAAACAAGCACAGGAGAAATTATTTATAATAGTTACTTGATCTAACAATTTACTAAAGTATGTATTCGAGCACCAGTAATATATTACATTTTAAAGTGGATCTAGATTTAGGCACCTTACTGTAGAGAGTGCAGGTGGCAGACTCTGCTCTCAGATTATTTGCCTTAGGACAGCAGCTATAAGAAATTAAAAAAAAGAAATTCCTGATACAGAGATTTTGAGGTCTATCTAGCTCCTAACTACCTAGAGTTAATCATACTGTAGATGTTGTTCCTGGGCCCTTTAAAAATTAATTTTGCTCTAAAGTGAATTTTATACATCTGCTGAAGTAAAAATTTTTTTCATACCTGTGTTGCAGGATAGTATAGTTTAGATAACATAGGAAGGTTCATATATTTGGACTTATTTTGATTCCATCCTAAAATTACTATATCATTGGTAATTTACCTCTGTCCTGGTAGACTTATAAGGATATCCCTAATTCCTACATTGCACTTTGGTTTATGTTTAAAAAATGTTTGTTAGAACAGTGATTGTATAAGCTACAATCTTACTTTGATTGTGTAAGCTATATTAACTTGATTTAATTTTACTTATAAGGAGAGCTTAATTTTCCAACTAAACCCTCAGGGAACAGAACATAGGACAGTTGAAGGAAGGAGGATTCTAGGTTCAAATACCACAGACTATCCTTTTATTACTAAGTTCTCATAGCTTTTCATGAATAGATATTTCTTAATTTGCTATTTGCTCTTATGACCATTTTCAGAGAGGTTTTAAATGTTTGTGTATAATAACGTATGACTATAATATTATATATATACAATATATTATATTATATAATGCAAAATATATATAGTATATTATGTATAATAATGTATGTATATATTCTTTTCACTGGATAGTAATTTAGCAAAGGTCCTAACATCATCATGCTGAATCCTCACAGCTCTTTATCAAAAACAGTAAGGTTTTCTAACAACAAAGGAAGATAGCTGAGTTTTTATTGTGTGAGGGGTAAAGTTTGTCACTTTTAAGAGTTGTACACCCTGTATAGGAGTTTTATTGCCTTATATGTCTATGAATTTAAAAAGTCTTTTTATTTTAATATCTTATTTTTACTTAAAGTTAAAAGATCTTTTAAAAGATGGGACTTGCTTAGCTTTTATGTTGAAAGTCATATATTAGTAATCTAGCCTGTTTATCCCATTTGGCTAGAAATCAAATAGATGTTCTCACTTAAGTTGCTCTCAAGCTTCATCTCTCCCAGACCATTTATCCCTAATCATACATAAGCATATATTTATGAGGATGTATGGAAGGAGGTAGAGCTGGCTTTTTGTTTATAAAATTTGTGGTAATTACTGTAGAAGATCATAGTACATCTTGATCTAGGACCAGTAATGCAAATTATTTAGTACATGTGCATAAAAGAGTACTTTTACAGGCATGTCCTTTTATAGGGGAGGTGGAAACATGGGTAATGTGCCATGCCAACTAAGTGCAAAAAAAGAATAGTGAATTACTACTGCTTTCAGTCTTCACTAACCACTTCAGACACTGAAAAATTAAAAAGCGAAGGGAGGGGGTTTGACAACTGTTAATCATTGCATCGCTCATTTCCTGGATCGGTAATATATTGAGATGTGAACAACTTCAACTGTTAACCCAGTTCTAACAAGTCTTTAAACTCAGAGCATCACTTTGTGGCTCACCTAGTTCAGTTGTGCAACTAAGAGAGATTTAAAGTGATACTCACATTGACTGTTGACTGTTTTGTTTCTGCAGTTTACCCAATAAGGAGATAGCTCAGCTCGATTTCCTAAGTTGTAGTCACCCTAGAATTTTGCTGTGTCATAAAGCAGGTGAAATGGGGTATCAAAGGACTATTAAGTTGAGGGACTGAAAAACCTGATAAGTAATTCATCAAAACAATAAGTGGATTTATATAGCACACAGTAGTAAAAAAATATATAGATTCATTCTATTGTGTCAGATACTTTATTAAGTACTATACTTGCATGGCACTCTTAATACTGAAATAAGGATTATGAGATTGAAATAAATATTATATCATGTATTGATAATTAATAGGTACAATGAGGAAACATGAGGTAGGATAAGAAGGTACTGATTTCAGTTGTCCAGAGAACTATTTTCTGAAGGGGTGGCACATGAACAGAAACATCTAAATGAAGTGAGGAAGCTGTTGATGAAAACTGTCTTGCAGACTCTCAGACCAAGTAAAATCAACTGGTTATTGCTACATACCAAAACAATCATAAAACTATGATTTAAAACAATACAGGGTTGCCAGAGGAAAGGGGCGGGGCATGAAGGGGGTCTAATATATGGTGACAGGAGAATATATGACTTTGGGTGGTGGGCACACTGTAATATACAGATTTTGTAACATGGGAACCCACACCTGAAACCTATATGATCATATTAACCAAAGTCACCCCAATACATTTAATAAAATAAAAGAAAGAAAGCAATATAAGGATGTGATTGATTCATGGCACTATGGGTGATTTTTTGGGGGGGGCGCTGATCTCATCTAGGGTAACCTATACTTCTGTTTTCAGGTGCCAGGCTAGCCTGTGGTTGATTAATCTACAATGGCAGCGACTGGCATGATCCGTGCTGCTCCAGGTGATTTCTCATCCCTCAGTAGACAAGTCATGGTTGCTCTCCTGACCATCTCAGAGATCCAAGGAAGAGAGGGAGGCACCCTAAGCCTCTTGTAGCCTAGACTCTTAATTGAGCTCCCCTTATTCTGTTACATTCTTTTGACCCAAGAAAATCACAAAGCCAGACCAAAGTTAAAGGGTGAAGGAAAGAGACTCTATCTCTTAATGAAATGAGCTGCAGATCATTTTACAAAGGGCATATATGCAAAAAGAGGAGTGGAGAATTAGAGACATTTTTGCAATCAACCTACCAGAGAAACTATGTGCAAGGGGCTGGAGCTGGGAATATAACTGGCATGTCCAGAACTAGCATTGAGATCACGGTGGCTGGAACACAGTGAACAAAGGGGATAAGGGAATGAATTCAGAGAGAATGCCAGAGCCCATAAAATCCCTGGTAAGCAGTTTGTATTTTATTACAAGCGTTACAGGAAAGCATTGAAGGCTTAGAGTAGGTGATTAAACTGATTTGATTTACATTTTTAAAAAATGTATACTTTTAAAATCTCATTCTTGCTCTTATTTGAAGAATTGGTTCTAGTCGGCCTAGAGTAGAAGCAGTGAAGCCAGTAGGCAGCTGAAGGATGGCAGAATATGCCACCCCAAAATATGTCATTTTGGGGAATTATTTTGAGCTAAAGGCACTTGGGAAACAGCAGATGGAAAATACGCACTCTGATCTCTCTCTTTTCATCCTGAAAATAGGAGATAAAACTCCCATATGAAAGCTACCCTCCCTATACCAGAAGAAAATAAATATTCTTATTATCAAGGGTGGGAAATTGAGACTGAAAGAACTCTGCACAAACAGACCGGATTAAAATAATCTTATCTTCCTTTGGCCACTCATATATTTTAGTTACTTTCCCACAATTGCCTCTCTTTGTTCAACCTAATATAAAAGCATTTGTGTTTTGCCATTTTCTTGGGTCTTTATTTCCTTATGAGGACTCCAGTGTCGCATCAATCTTATGCACATGTGTGTGCTTTTCTCCTGTTAATCTGGCTCACGTCCATTTAGTTCTCAGGCACAGTTCAGAACTCCAAGAGCCTGGAGGCAAAATGTTGGCCCCCTGCGCGGCTGTGACACAGTCTAGGCGAGAGGGAGGGAAATATCGGGAGCAGGGCTGACGCAGGGAGGACTCACGCTGGGGCCTGTGTCTCAGGTGCGGATTTCCAGCAACTCCTCTGCTCATCACATTTCCCTCCTTGAAGCCATTGTGCTCACTGGCTTTCACTGCAGCCCACTGACTTCCCTCTTTATTTGTTTGCTGGTTCGGTTTTGTTTTCCTGCTGCTGTTGCTGTTTCACTAGCTGCTCTGTTTCAGCTGCTCTGCTGGCTGTTTCTCATCTAATAGCCCCTTCAATGTTTAATTCCTTCAGGATATGTCCCAGGTCATTTTCTCTTCTACAAATAGTCTCTTTACTACGTTACCTGTACCCATTTTTTATAGGTTCATTTTTTTATCTTATGCGAGCCTGGACTTGGCCTCTTGGTTTCAGAAAAATATAGCCTAGGGCCTGTTTTATATCCCCATTTGTTTATCTCCTGTGCTCATGAAATCTAACACGGCCAGAACTAAATTCATGCCGTCCCCTGTATACCTGCTGCTTTTGTATTTATTCTGTATAGCAACTCAATCGATTTGTTATTATTTATTCAGAAATCTGAATGTAATAATGGGTTCCTTAGTCCGTAATCAACTCCATATTGTTCATGCTCCACCACAGAATCTCCACAATTTGCTGATTTTGCTTCAATCACACATCCCCATTCTGGATCAATACACCATCAGCAAACTCCAGCAATACAGCACTAGCTTCTTTACAATCTCTTCCCCAGTCTACTCTGTCCTACACACTATGACAAGATTTTTATTTTTTACAATTATAGATTGTCTTAAACCAATCTGATACTTACGTTTCATATGTTTCCATCTATTAATCCCCACACAAATACACAATTTTATAGCTAACTTCTACTAATACATATACTAGGTATTTAACACAACATAGGTGCTAGAAATTGTGATTGTGAAATCTTGGCAATGTTCATTTTTCAGGTCATAGATAAAATATTACTTCCTCCAGGAAGAATTCCATGATACATTTCCTCCTGCCATTCCAGAAAAAGTAAACTTCCCTTATTATAAATTGTCATGCACCCCAGTTTTTGTTTATGACCCTTATCATAAGCTTTATTATTTACTTAAGGAATAGATTTCTTCCCCATGAGATTGCAAGTGCCATAAAGGTCAGGCACCAATGTATCCTCAATGAAAAATTATGTAGTCACATAAAGCCTGTAAGTGCAATTAAAGAACCACACAAAAAAAGCCCTGGCCAGGCAGCTCAGCTCAGTTGCTTGGAGTGTTGTCCTGTACAGCAAAAAGGTTGCCGGTTAGATTCCTCCTGGTCAGGGCACATACCTAGGTTGTGGGTTTGACCCTATGGGTGTTCCTCACATCAGTGTTTCTCTCCCTTCCTCTCTCTCAAAAATCAGCGAACGTATCCTCGGGTAAGGATTAAAATTTTTTTAAAAAAAATAACTGCAAAAAAGTAATCATCATTTTCTGTGTGTTTTTTTTTTTTTTTTTTTTTTTGTCCCTAAATCTATCATTTAAGAATCAATAAATTACCTTAGATTTGAGTGTTTAAAAAGTTTCTCATTTTAATGGGTTCTTTTGATTTTCTTTTTAAAAAACAGATTATTGTTTGATCTGAGCATATTAGCTTGAAAATACTATAATTAATGGAGTTTTGAATGCTTATATGGACCAAATAGCTAGGCTGCAGAACTTTATAAAAACAGACCAAAAAAAAATATTTAACACCGATTATGTAATTTTTCCTGGAACTGTCACCACATATTTGCAAATTGTATGTAGTTATAAACAAACCTTAAAACTCAAATTAAAATAATAATTATATATATATATATATATATGGCAGTAGGGAGCTTCTATTTCTGAGAAGGGTATAGTAACTTATAGAATGCCATCTACAAAAAGCAAGATATAGTAGAAAAATAATGTCTTTCAGTGACTGGGTAAAGTAGATGTGGTGCATATATACAGTGGAATTCTACTCTAAGTGAACGAAATATCAGACAGAAAAAGTCAAGAACCATGTGATTTCACTCATAGGTGGGATATAAAGCAGAAAGCTTTCTTTTAAAGTTCTGTATATTCATTTATTTCATATATAAAATGAATCTTCTCCACTGAATAGCAAGCATTATTAAGTGGAAGAAAAGCAATGCAATCTACTCTTAACAATGAAAGGCACTGCAGTTTATTAAATTAATGAACATTAATTTCAGCATTTCCAATTAACCTTCTCTATTCCCAAAGTCTCCTTAAGTTCCCAGTTGTCATTATACATTAATCTTTCCCAGTTATAACTTGAATGATGCTTTCGGTGATGTGCCGTTCTCGGGGACAACGATTAGTTAAAAAGGAGCACCTCATTAAGAGATTGAATTCAAAGAATCAACAGATATAACTGTCATCTGGCAGATCACCTGGCAAATATTCTTGCATCCATGGAAATAAAAATGCAGTGTCGTCAATATTAAGGACTCCCCTGCCTTGTTCTGCTCATTACATATCAAACCATCCTCTCGTAGACGGAACTACACTCTCCCCTACTGCTTAAGAACTATCCATAAAATTCAAGTAACTATAGGAGAGCATCATTGTTAAGACAGAAAATTAATCTAAGACAAGAGTTCCTTTGAAAATAAGTTATAAAAGTCATTTGCCTTATGAATACCAAACCGGCATTTAAAAAATAATACTGAAAAATACTTATGAAACATCGCATGCAACCATAAGAACTTCTCTAAAAGAAAAAAATCCACTCATAAAACCCATCATTTTTATTTCCATGATAGAATGTTGTGTGTTGACACCTAATTAACTTTTTAAGCAGAAGACTCTACTAACTAGTAAAACTGTGAGTCTAAAATGTGGTTCATTAAGTATTATCAACATATTTCTTATCTTTAAAAATATTCTTTGGAAATCACAATGTCTTTTACATTTAAATCAGACTATCATATTAAATGCATAACTGATACAATTATTTTGTTTAATATATCTTCATTTCAAAACCTAAGCAAAGATGATTTTTTTGGTATCTTCTAATTAAGGGGAATACTATTGGCCAGCTGCCCATTTTTTTACAAAAATATGAAACACTTTTTTTCAACTCTTTTGCATCTACTAAATCCATGTGGCTGGCTAGAATGGAAAATAGGAACTATTTTCCTGCCAATAGCCTTCTAATTTAGAAGTGCAAAGTGTGCCAAGAAGTTTTTATACAGCAGTTAAATACTTAAGTGGATTCCTAAAAATACTTTAGAACCTGCCACTGTAGCTATTAAGTCAGATAATAATTACTGCTACAAATAATTTTATTATAGAAGGTAAAAATGGTGATTTTGCCTTTTTTCTCCTTGTAAAAAGATTAGTCTCTCGCATTTATTACAAAAAAACCCTAAAAAACAAAACAACAACCACCACCAAAAAAAACCCTCAGGGACAGAGAAAACAACCCTTAAATATCTTTAATTTTACTGTTGATGAAGTGTGTGCTTGTTATGAAAAATGAACTTTTTAACTTTTTATCAAAGGGACTATTTTAAGAATCTAAGATGATATAATCTAAATAAAATTATCAGTGTTTTGTTCAGATTCACAAGGCAGACATATTACAGATGTTAAAAAATATATGTGGCAATGTGGTGTATACAAATGTTGAGATTTCTAACAAATGTTTATTTCATCTTTAGTATGAAATAGACATATCTGAATTGGGATGATATAGGCCATTCTCTGTTCCCTATCAAAATAAAAACCTGTGCCAGCCAATTCAAAAATATAAATTACCCTCTAGATTAGGGCGAGCTGCACCCAAATATTCAAATATGCAAAGTAGGTAGAGACATCTGTCTATAGCCAATAAAACAACAGAACATGAGATTTGGTTGGAATATAAAAGTTTTACTCTCAAATTGTGGAACTGTAAATAAGTTACTTAAATTCTTTGAAGTTTAGTTGCCTTGTCTGTAAAATGCAGTTCTGGTATGACTGATGAGAGTTGGTGTTTCCTTTAAAGCATTTAGCATGGTGCTTAGAGAGAAGAGAGCAGTGTGTGAAAGCATTGCCTGGTTTGATTCCAGCTCTGCCAGTTATTAACTAATTGACTTAGGGTAAGTTACTCGCTGTGCACCATTTTTCTAATCTGTATCATGGTGATAATATCATAGTTTATAAGGTGACTGCAGAAACTGAATGTTAATCACATAAAGTAGTCAAAATTGGGATTAGTACATGACTAATAAGAAATATGGCCGGGCCAGTGTGTCTCAGTGGTTGAGCATCAACCCATGAACCTAGAGGTCACAGTTCATGCCTAGTCAGGGCACATGCCCAGGTTGCAGGCTCGATTCCCAGTAGGGGGCGTGCAGGAGGCAGCCAATCAATGATTTTCTCTCATCATTGATGTTTCTCTATCTCTCTCCCTCTCCCTTCCTCTCTCTGAAATCAATAAAAAACATAATAAAAAAAAGAAATATGCATGTGCTGTTTTCATTACTAGTAGTTGTATTCTGACACGTTTAAGAAGTAACTCCTTTGATGACCCCTATGTGTACTAACATGAATAAAAAAACTATAATAGTAATAATTAAGAAATTTATTGTCTTCCCTGTCAAAATATTGGACAGTTTCTTTTTGTGTTTAGGCAATACAGCATTGCACTCATGCAAAAATAAAGATGCTCTAAAGACATTCAAGGGGGAGAAGAGAGGAGATAAAAGGAGAAGGGAGAAAAACTGAAGTTCTCCAAGGTTTTGTCCAGTGCAAAATTCTGCAGTTTTACTAGTCTTGAGACGGGAAAAATGAAGGAACAGAAATGACTTGTCCAATCTTTCTCAAACTTATTATTCATTGTTAAATTAAGAACTGACCATTCTTCCATTGTGGAATAGAGCTTTAGTCTATTTTTGGGTTAGATGGAAATACGTAGCGAGAAGAGAGTTCCGATTAAAGTGGTTAATTATCTGAGTGTATGCGGTTATTGAGGCTTTGTATTTGACTATGTTTACAAAGAGTTTCTTGAAGCTGGAAAGCTTCTAGATTTAATATGTCAGAGATAAAATTGATTTTATTCCTGCTCAGAACTCACATCACAACAACAAAGAGAAATGGAACCAGAAAAGCAATTGCCATTTTCCACAAAAATAGGAGCCTCTGTGACTCTAAACAGGGCCAGGAACAGCTACTGCGGTGAAAGTCAAACTGAAGGGAGAAAAGATATTAAGAAAAAATGATTGTAGTGCAGACCCCAGACCAGACAGTTCTTCTGAGAAGTTGCCAGTCCTTTGTTGATAACAACAAAAATGGATACACAGTCTGGCAATGAATGTTCCTTTTGAATTTGTTCTGAAGGCAGGGTTGAACACAGAATCATGAGGACATATACTCTTGATAGCTAGTAATGAGTAGGTCAGTTGCTGCTGAAGAGAGGTTTTCTGAATCAGTACATAGTCTATAAAATCACTAAATATTTAAAGAGATAGCCATTCCAGGGTTGCTTATAATAAAAAGAAATAGGAACACAAAAGTATCCTTCAAAAAGAATTCAATCAATAATCTGAAACATCAGAGCAGCAGCAGAATACATTTAGACAGACACCCAATATGTTACCAAGACAGGTGAAGGAGAAAGACCAAGCCGTCTTCTTTGCTCTTGTTCTTCAGAGTTGACAACTATTTTAGACATTTATTTTTAAATAGAAATTTTAGACAAAATTATTACATTGTTCATAAAATCTACTTTGAATTGTATAGCCTTTGTATGCTTACTTGGAGAGAATTAACATATTTTTATTATTTGTCCCAACCAAGAACATGTAGTGGTCTCTTCATATTTTTAACATTTTATACTAGATTTTTTAATATTTTCTTCATAGAGGTCTTGGCATGTTAATTCTTACTTACACTTTCACTAATAAGGAAGATACATTATTTATAATTATACTTATAATTAATTATTTCTGGTGGAGATAAATGCTATCGATTGTTTTAAGTTGCCCTCAACACCCATGGATCTACTCCAGTTAATTATATTAGACTGCTGATTTTTCATGAAATTATAACTTCTATAAATAATGACAATATTATTTTCTCCTTACCAATTTCTAAAACTCTTGTGTACATTTTCATTCCTATATCCTTGGCTGTAGCATCCTGTACACTAGCAAGCCAAAGCTCTGGGCTGCCCTTGAGTGTGCTGGTTCTTGTAACTGGAGGTGACCCTTAGAAGTTATGTCCATCAGCGGTTACAAAGTGTTGGTTTTAATTTTCAAACATTTGGCCTGTAAGGAGGGTGGCTTTCATATCCACTCTTACGATGTAATTCCAGAGTTACATGGGAGCAAAAAATTAGTCCCTGATCTGCTTTGTTGACTGAAATGGAGACACCCACTTAGAAGATGCACCTGACACTGCCTCACTGATGTCCCATGTTTCTGACTTGTATCCGTGCTGCCTGATTTGGCCTCCAGGGGTGTCTTAAATGTCCAGGTGAAGCTAATACCTCCAAAGGTGTGTATTGTAAAGCAGTGTCCAAAATAGGATGGATTTTCATACCCATGATTCAAGAAATTATAAGGTGTAAAAGGCATAGGAAAGAAAATACTAAAGAGAAATTAAGGCCGAAAGAGAGACGGGACTAGCACAGGCTGATGATGCAAAATCTGTAGCAGATATAAGAGGATAAATCTCTTCTTTTTGAGTGAATAAAATCTAGAGTAATTTTCTAACTAGTCTCCCTGACTTTATTCTTATACTAGACCAATAATACAGTCCCCAAACTGACTTTTCTAAGAAAACATGTCTGGTCATGTCACTACCTTCTTATCCACTATTTGATAACTCTTCATCTTTTTCAGAATAAAAGTTAAACTTATGACCTGTGATAAATTTAATGATCTGAAAACAGTGCTATAAAATAACATTATGAAGACAAAATATTCTAATTCAAATATGCCATAATACATTACCAAATTATCTATTGATTTTTACATAATACTTAAGAAAGATCACTAAACTCTTGAACCTGAAGCAAAAATAAAAATGAAAATACTACTTGTGAAATGGTGAGATACAGCTAATGCAGAATTTAGAGAGAATTTATGTATTTAGAAATATTCTACCCCAGATGGAGTGACTCAGTTGGCTGAGTGTTGTCCTGTGCACCAAAAGGTTGCCGGTCGATTCCCAGTCAGGGCACATACCTGGGCTGCAGATTCGATCCCTGGTCAGGACACATACAGAAGGCAACCAATTGATGTTTCTCTCTCACAGTAATGCCTCTCTCTCTCACTCTGTCTCTCCCTTCCTCTCTCTAAACATGTTCTTGGGTGAGGATTTAAAATATATATATATATATATATATATATATATATATATATATATATATATATATATATATATTAATATTCTAGCCACATGACTATTGACAATTTAATTTAATACATAAAATATAAATGAGTGCATTTTAAAATAAATAAAATTTTAAAATTGGCTTTTCATTCTTACTAGCCACCTTTCAATTGCTCAATAGTCACATGTGTCCACACTACTTTAATATTATTTTTCCATTTTATTTAAAAAGTACATTTTTTATATACTATCAGTTCATCTGGGGCCTTGATTCAATCTGAAGATTGTAGACAAAACAGAAAAAGGATATTCTTTGGAGTTTAACTATTACAAAACCCAGACATTCCTTTCTCTATGTCCTAACTTTAGTTTTTAATTCAGAGTTTTTACATCTGTAATACCAAGTTCATCGTCTAGGAGAGATTTAAACAAGGCCATGCACAGTGAAAGCAGCTCCTACTGGGTCACAGATTTGTATCCAGGTCGCTAACACTGACAATACTGCCACTCTTGGAACCCTGCTCAGGCCCCATGTGAGGCCCAAACATACTCATTACATTACATCTGGAGCTTAGGGATCCTTGCAAAGCTCCCCCACCTGAAGCCATGGTGCATGCCAAGTTGTTGCAGCCATGTAGACCTACTTACTCCTGCAGGCTGGTATTTAAGTACCTGGCACACATTTCCCAGAGCAGATAGGAACCCTGTCAGGTTGGAACCAATGCAGATGGTAGACTCTGTTTTGACTAGGTGTCTTCTAAGTCATAAGCAGCAATACGTTGGCTCATGTCCTACATTCGCCCATCAGAAATTTATCTGTTCATATCTGGGCTTTTGGCTATCATAGCCAATGTATTAGCCTGGGATCTCCAGAGGAAAGGAGCTAATAGGTAATCTGTATCTGTATCTATCTTTCTCACTCTCTCTCAGAGTTAGTAAAGTTAAATGTTAGAAACTATTTAAATTTAGAAACTTAGTTAGAAACTATAATAGTTAGAGATAGTTAGAACACTATTGGTAATAATAGTTAGAAAACTATTGTAATTTTCAAAGCAGAATATAGTGAAGGCCTAAACAAAAGTATGGGCAGGGGTGTTGATTTGGACAATTTTAAAGATTTTTCTGAAGGTAAAAATCAATATGGGTGACCGTATGGGGTGGTCCCCCAAGAATTTAGCATCTAGTTATTATGTACTCTCTTAGTTTATGAATATAACATTGAAAATCTTATGAATAGAGATAATTATGGTTTCAGAGTTTAAAAAGATGAAAAATTTGTATTGCTATCAATGATTTCATATCTTGCATTACATGTTTATAAAAAATAACACTACTGTTATCATTAGTCCTTCTGAAAAGCAAGAAGTTCCAAGCATCAATGTGTCTTTAAGGGAGCTTTTTACTTTGACACAAAACTCATCTCATTTTCTGTTAGGTATAAAAGGAAGTTTTGTGACATGACTGAAAAGTTGAGGTAAAGGTAACTCAAGTAAGGTTTGGTTCACCATCTCAAATATTTTCATCAAGGACAAGCATACTCTTGGTCCGGGTTTCCCCCTTCTCTGGTCAGCAGAAAAGTATGCAACATCCATTCACCAGCTCCTCCTTTGTGGTTGCAAAATAGGTGCAATTTCAGATGTGTATGTTTGCCCTGTGTGTGTAATTGCATGTGCATATATGTGCATATACATGTACTTCATGGGACCCACGTGGGTACATATATAACCGATGTCCCAGAGAATGTGTAAATGGACCACATTCTGAAGCAGACGTGAATTTTTGAAAAGATTTGCAGGGCAGCAGTAACTCATGTTAGAGGAGCAACTCCTAATTCAGGGACTGGAAGAAGTCGCAAGAGATCCGTGTGCACGCAGCAGCCATCTCTGATACGCACACTGAGGTGTACGAGCCCGTACAGAGCACTGTTACAACAGGCGGTTGAGCTTGATGCCCCCCACATGTGGTTAAATGCCCAGACATTGCAGTCAGTATTGCCTTACGCTTATTGAGCCTCATTTGTCCATTTAGGGTGCTAAATTTCCTCCTTAGAAGACTGCAGTGAGTGCAGACTAAATGCGACAATGTCTGTAAAATGTTTAGTACATTTCCAGGCTAAAGAGGGACTAATAAATGTCATAGTGTGGCAGTTAGTACATAGGCTCTGGCCTTCCTATTTCCAAGTCTGACGTTTCCTAGCTGTGTGATCCTGAATAAAATAAATAATCTCTCTGTGCCTCAGCGACTTCTCACAAAGTAGAGCTAGTAATAGTCCCGATTTCACTTTTAGACTTTATACCTTCAATAATCAAGTTTCAAAATAAATGGGAGCCTGTATGTGTGCTAACTTAGAAAAAGGCAAGGAAACTTTCCTTGCCAGAATGCATAGAAAGTGTCATTTTTTCTTGGCCAGAACTAGGTGCTGTGCTCATTTTCAAACATACCATTTGATTAGGATTAAGAAATAAGTTTATTAGATTAAACCTTTAGTGTCCAGTTCTGGGGAGGGGAGACTAGCATAAATACAAACTAAACCACATCCTTGCGATAGCTAGTGATTCAAAATTATATTTATCCAAAGAAACTTCCAAGTATTATTGTTTTAAAAGAAGGTTGAAAAATGCCAAGTGTTGAAAACATTGTTACTGGGTCATAGAACAGTTGTTAAAATTTTATAAACATTCAATAGAAGAATTTTCTGCCACAAACAGTATAGATGTTATTCTTATAACTATTGTCAAATAATATAGGTAATAATTTATTGAAATGGATACCTTTAGATTTCCAGACACACTATAGAATTCTTTGGTGCTGTTAGTAAGAACCTATTATTAAAAACAACAAAACCACTGACAATGATTAGTGTTGACATAAGAGTGGCTCTAATGATTCTTTAGATTAGGAAGTTAATTTTTGTACTGCTCATAAATGTAACAGTAGATTAGTACTACATTGTATAGCCTAATTTTTGGCTCTTATTATAAAAATCATTTGAATATATTTTAAAAGTTTATGTGCAATCATATCAGCAAGACATTAGCTAAGTGTTTCTCTAATTTGTGAGAAACATGAGAAAAATAAATTTAAAGCAAGGTGTTGGGTTAAGAGACCAATACACATTTGAATTAAAATATTGAGACTACACAAAGCCTATAACTAGAAGGCAAACTTCTACTACATCATTTCTTCAAGTTGTAGCAGATTCATTTCTGAGGCTATGAATTCTGACCTTATGTATAATTGGGGAGAAAAAAGATTGGTTTTATTTTCCTTTCACAACCTAAAAGAAAATACAGCAAAAGAGTAAAATAGTAAAGAATACATATAAACACACATATATTTTTTTTCCTTTAAAAAATAAAGGAATTTTATTTGTAGAACTTATTACTATTAATATGTCCAAAACTTGATTAACTAAGCACAGTTATATATTATCTTATTTAACTTCCAAGTCTTTTGTTTAACATTATTCCAATGCAATTTGAGAGCTGTGCTAAGATTCCAACCTACGTCTCTAATTTTAGAAGTTGCCTTCTTAGACACTCTGATAAAAACATACAAATGTGTGTGTGTACATATAGGCACATGAATTTAATACTATTATTATAAAGCCAATAAATGTCATGAGATGTGCATAGAATTCAAAAGAATGTCATCGGGATATTTATAAGATATGCAAACCTCATAAAAAGGAAAATACATGAAAATAGTACCAAATTCCAACATTTCAAACTATGTCATAAAATTAAAATGAAACAACTAGTGAAGAAATTCACCCTTTAAGAATGATTATAAAAGGAAGCCAATTGGAGACCCAAGATGGCAATGGAGTAGATGGCTATTACACTGATGTCCTCCCAGGACCAAACTGGAATTACAACTAAAATATAGAACAGTCAACCTGAATAACCAACTGAAGGCTAGCTAAAGAAAAGTCTTATAACCAAAGATTTACAGAAGAAGCCTTGTTGAGACTGGTAGGAAGGGTAGAGATATGGAAAGGGATATGATATAGGGGCATCTGAGACTCTGGAGCAATATCTCCACTGCAGAGCTTCCTGTTGAGAAGTGTGGGGTTTCAATCCAAAGCCGAGGTCCCCACCCCAGAGCACCACAGCCAGGAAGAGATGCTCGCATAACATGGGCTTGTGAAAATCAGGGGTTATTCTGTCCACCACAGAGAGACAGGAGTCTGCTAGAGACACAGGTGCCCCTCTTAAAGGGCCAACACCCAAAATCCCCTTCACAGCCACTCACCCTGGGTTTTGACAAAGGGAGGGTGGAATGGATTAGAGTCCTGTGAGGAGAGACTGAGGCAGAGGAGAGAGCTGAAAGGGCAGCCACCACCTGTGCTGAGTCACTCTCCCACACCCCAGATGCCATCTTTCATGGTTGGAGCACTACACTCCATATGGCTTCAGCTTTGGGGAATGTAATAGCCCCACCCTCTGGACTCCCTGCAACCCCACCCTACAGAGCTTGCACCCTGCTGAGGAGTCGGCTGTCTGGCACAGGTGTAGAGGTCTGGCCAGACTCAGGGGATGTCAGTGACTGAGTTGTGTGGCTTTGTGGTGGGGAACATCCCCTCCACTCTCCCATGAACCTGACTGGTGCCTCTTCCTTATGGGAGATCCATTAGCCTCAATCTACAGGCTCCTGATGGCCCTACCCTCCTGACTCCTGGTGGCTCCACCATGCCAATCTGGGTAGAAACTGAGACAGAGTTGTGTGGCTTTTGGATGAGAGCCACTTACCCTTCCTTCCCCTAAGCCTGACTGGCACCTCCCTCTAGCCCCATCCTCCTGATTCCCAGCAGCCCAGCCCTGCTGAGATCAGGCTCCTGACAGAATCTGGGACAAACTGAATTGTGTAGCTCTAGGACAAAGGCCATTTTTCCCTTGCATACCCAACCTGTGCAGAGTCTTCCCTTCACATGGCCAAATCTTGGTCTGTTTGAGCCTGATAAACTCTACTGGCCTCACCCTGAAAACTCCCTGAGACTCTGTCCCACCACAAGGTGTGCAAGCATCTTGCAGGTGGCAATTAGACTTGGTATATTCTAGGACATTTGCTGAGTGGCCTCAGAACCTGTACTGACACAGAGTTTGAACCCATATCAATCTGTTGAACACCACTCACCCCTACCTGGTGACTCACTGATAATCTACCTCTTGTTACCCAAGTATCTCCAGAGGCTCTTTCAGTGACTGAGCCTAACAGGCAACCAACAGGTGGAGGCAGACAAAGGTGGATCTTGGAATACCTTTGGACTTTCGCTGACCTGCCCCCAGGCCTGGTGCTGGTAAGAGCCAGCCTTGATGCACAGTTTGGTTCTTATCACACACACCCAGGCACAGCAAAGGCATCCACAAACTGCCAATTGCTTTGTAGTTCCAAACAGGTTTCCCAGGGCCAGCCACAGAGAGTGTGACTGCCTGCATCAGAGGCCCTGCCAAGTGGCCCCAGAGCCAATACACCCAGTGCCAGCTTCAGACAACATCAGAGCAGAATCCATTAGCTTCACAAGTAGACTATCCAAAGGGAGACCTCAGCAGGCGCCAGACTCTGCTGAGGTGAACTCTACTTCATGTGGTCAGCACCTGCGCCACAGCTCATACACTGTGCACTGTGGTTGGGGTTCATCCTCACAGTCAGCCAGCCAGAGGGCCAATCCCACACAGGAATGGGCCAGTAACAATCAACAATCAATTATAAGAGGAGTCCCCACATAACCCGCACAGGGGCGTTCCTGGAGCACCCAGCTCAGGTAATCAAGGAGACTGCGCCACTAGGTCCCACAGGACACATATTACATAAGGCAACCCTACTAAGACTGGAAGTCACAGCTGAACTAAAGGGGTCCATTTGCCTGCATGCATCAAAACACAGTAAAACTCAAATAAAAGTTTGCAGTAAAGGAAGTAGATGTTTATAAGTTAAGAAAATGATGTTAAGCCTAGAGACACAGGTAAGTTAGTGTCTAAAACTTGACTCCCTGATGGCCCACATGGGGACAGATTATATATGGGGAAAATGATTAATCATGGGGTCTGGTTAGGGAGTAGTTGATCATTGTATCAAACCCTACGTCAGAATAGCTTTATTCTGTCTATTTCCTGAGTGTGCGGTTGGTAGGGTCTTTCAGTTTTTATGGGCCTGGGGCTAAAACACAACCAAAGTCAAGATGCCATCTCTAGTTTCACTGAAACTGAGACAGGCCAGTAAGTCAGGGCAAGTGGAGTAGGGAAACTGAGACAGTTAAGTGGCCAAGTAGTTTACAACCATCTAGTAAATCGCAAAATTCTATCTTCTGTAACCAAGGACTCTTAAAAGTAAATGGTTGACACATCTCCCCAACCAGAGGGTAAATAGCTTAAATCACCCTATTCAGGGAGACAGATAGCAGAAATCCAATTAATTCTATTTGCCAACCATACCCAAGGATAGATGAAGGTAAGGGAATACATCTTATTTTGGCACATCAGTATAAATCTGAATATTCTGTTGCGATTCTCCCCTAAGACCTTCCCTAAACACCCTGCCTTTAAAAAAAACCTCAAAACAAAGGTCCCAGCACATGCTCTCCCTTCCAGGAGCATGCCTAAGTCTTTCCCTTCTCCCTGTTCTTCCCCCACATGCATGCATCTCCTAAACTCTAAGGGAACCCAATGCGGCTTGCAACCAGGGAGCAATGGGCAGCGTCAGCTTGTCCCCAGCTGAGCCCTTGACCCTGACCCCAAGGCCCCCTTTTCTCTGACTTCTTAATGAGCCAAAGCAGCCCAGCCTAGGCTCATTTCCCCAGCGAGTCCCTCTCCTGCTGCTGCTTCTATCCTAGGCCCTCCTTGTTTCACTGTCCCCAGCTTTAATAAACATCCTCTAAAAATCACCTGGACTCATATTGTAAAGTCTTTCCTGCAGGGCCAGGTCCCCTTTTTAGTAACAAAACTCTGTTTCTGTGGTCAACTGACCCAAGGTTTGTTCTTTTTTTAAAAATATATATATATCTTTATTGATTTCAGAAAGAGGAAAGGAGAGGGAGAGAGAGACAGAAACATCAATGATGAGAGAGTCAGTGATCAAGCCCGCAACCCGGGCATGTGCCCTGACCGGGAATCGAACCCCGATCGCCTGGATCCCAGGTTGACGCTCAACCGCTGAGCCACGCCCGGCCGGGCTCAAGGTTTGTTCTTAAGACACTTTGATGCCCATCAGATTCTTATGTCTTAAGGGTTTAATGATTAAGGGAGTGGGCAGACAGAAAAGAGAAGAGTCATGTTAAAAAAAAAAAAAAAAAAGACTTTTGTGTGGTTACACTCAATACAAAAGTTAATGTTGAATTTTTTGTTAGTGATCTAACTTCTTTGTTAGAGGCATGGTGTTTTGGACCACTTTTGCTATTCTGGAAGTCTCATTAGTATTTCTTAATTAAAAAGATATGTAACTTCTTTAGTCATTAGACAAAAGTTCTCCATTTTATATTTTCACTAGAGATTTTAGCAGAAACAGAATGCCGATTTTTTTTTCAAATGTCAGAATCCTGAGAGAATGGTTATTTCAGGAAACTTCTCTAATGAGCATGGCTTTCATGCACTTTCCTATGAATTGTAAGTTCTTCCTTAGAGGACCTGAAGCCAATGACTTGTACGTCAAAAGTGTATACCTCTCTAGAATCAGTTATTCGAGTTACATTTCATTATTATCAACATACTATTTTTGAGGAATTAAAAATAACATCTTCTATGAAAATTCTATATAATAAAGCTGGTTTTGACCTCACTGTGTACCAGTGTGTGTGTGTGTGTGTGTGTGTGTGTGTGTGAATTTACCCTGTTGACTACCTTACTCAGGAAAAGAGGTAATTTATCCCGTGGGGAAAATGTGTCTTGAGGTAGAATTCAAATCTTGGGTGTTCCATTAGCTATGTAATGTTGGAAGCTAAATATCTTACTATGTTTGATCATATTTTCTTTTATATCAAATGGAATGTAAGATGGTGAGATAAGTTGCTGAGTTACTCTAAATGTTAAAGTGTTTAGTATGAGATGTAGATTGGTAAGGTTGGGAAAATGTATATTTATTACTTATATTTTATTCCAATTGTTAGCAATATAATTGTAAACAAAGCAATGTATTTTCAAGGAGTTTAGATTCTATGAGAAGATGGCAAAGAATAAGCATGTAAGGAAATATTTGGTTGCAAGTTTGACTTAACACTATGGAAAACTATCCAGACACTTTCTGTAATTGTCTAGGTTGCTATTCACATACTTTTTATTAGTATGAGTCCATGGGTGTGTGAGTTATGTTAAAAAAAAAAAAAAATCAACTAACTAATTAGATGATGGTTGATAAGTGTACAGAGCTTTGAAAGTTAGAGTTGAGAAGGAAGGACAGCATTATATAGTATTTTAAAGTTTATTTTCATTTGAACATATTTTAATCCAAATTTAATTACCTTTTTTGTCAGGCTCCATTTGCTTTAATTTCTTTTTCACTTAAATACTGTATTTGCACACAATTTTGAAGTACACTATGTTTATATAAAAGCATTGAATTAGATTAATTATTGTTTATAACTCCAAACAATTTCCTAGTAAATGAATACATTTTCTATAATAAGATTGAATAATGACTTATCCTTCATTTTTTTTCACACCCTCCATTAAACAAGGATCTCATTTCATTGTATTAGAGGAAAATTACTATAAATTAATAAAACCAGAACTCTGTGTTCTCTGAATGTTTGATCACAAAATAAAAGTAAAATACAACATAGAAAATAACCTTTACTCTCATGTTTTTAAAATTTTAAAAATATTTTATTATTTTTTATTCTACCTTCAAAATATCATTATAAACTAAGAAGAATCATTTGTTTTTAAAACATCAAGTAGAAAACAAATTCTTTATCCATGTATTTACAAGTGAAAAATGCAAAACATAGTCGGCCAATTTTCTTTTGATAAATAAAAATAATGAAACGGAGAGATTACGGATTTGCTAATGAAAGAGAGCTGGTTTGCAGTGGATCTTGGGCCTAGGTCATTTATTTTTGGACTGATACTAAACAAGGACTCAAAAATATTTATTCATTAATTTATACTTTACTTATTCAGTCACTTAGTTGTATAAATCCAGGCAAACATTCAGTTTATTTTAATTTGACATAATTTTTACATGATTAACAATAAACTTTTTACTCCTTTTTAATAAAAAACATGTCAGAGATGAGAAAATACGTAAATGTAAGAAAAGAGTTGTTTCCTACCAACCAAGCTGGGTGGTTGTAACAGATCATGTTAATGATATGCCTGGCCTGTGCTATGGTCTGAATGTGTTCTTCTGAAATCCATATGTTGAAATCTTAACCCTCAAGATGCTATTAGGAAGGGGGGCCTTTGAGGGACCTTGAGGACACCGCGAGAAGGTGAAGGCTCCGAGCCAGGATGAGGGCCTACACCAGAGGCAACCACGTCGGTGCCCTGGTCTTGGTCTTCCAGCCTCAGGAATTATGAGAAATAATTTTCTGTTGTTTATAAGCTCCCTAGTCTCTGAAATTTTGTTACAGCAGCTTAAATGGACTAAGACAATTTGAAAATGTCTGATCTAACCTCGGGAAGGGATAATTAATGAGCATTCAAAATAGTTGAAGCTCCTGATGTTTGCTCTTTACCTTCAGTCTCACTGCCTTGTGACTGGTGATGTGACTACGTTATTCTGTTTCGCAAGGAAAACCCTCGCGTCAAAGTTAAGTGATGCATAATTATTAGTTGAACTAAAAATCATAAGCTACTCAACATTATCTTTATTCCTCGGTCAACAAAAGCCTTAAAGATGTACAGTTTTAAGGGTTAAGGGTCAAATCAGAGGCGACGATATAAAGGTTCAAAGGTAGATGTTTACATGAGGTTGAAGACAGCTCATGAATCTGAGTGTAGAAATAACAACTTTATAGTTTTCTTGTTTATTACTTATATTAAAGAAAATTGATCAACCTCATTTTTATGGCTACTATGACTTTAATTAGAGACTAAATGCAAGTATTTATTTTGTAATATATACATTTACTTCAGCAGCATAGAGAATGGAATAAAATCAGGACTCTTATCAGTACAGTATTTTACGATCCTCCAAGCACAATTTTGCCTGAGAATCTCAAGAACCTGCTTTTAAATAAATGTGAAATTATGAATGAAATATATTAAATGTAGAGCAGTCATCTTCAAGAACAGTATTACTAGGATGAGCATATTATCTGTAGTAAAACTGATTTATGCTGGGAAAGGTTCCTATTTTCCTAAAGGGCAGGCATGGCAAACATTGCAACATAGAAAATCTTTTAAGAATTATAGATCATCGTATTTCTGGGCCCAAGGCAGTTGAAAAAGTAGGCATGTAATAAAAAGTTCATACATTATCTACATAAACCTAACTAAAATATATCTCTCTTGGACTTCTGTGTTTCAAATGTGAATTTCTGTAGATAAATTCACTCTATGCAATAATCATCTAGCAGAGGAAACATATCACACAAACATATTCAATGAAACAACAGATGGAGATGGTGTTTTTTTTATCATTTGCTTTATCAGTTTCGTTGTATAAAATTAAAATGTTTGGTGATAGTTATACACAATCCTATTGGGGTTTTTTGTGTGTGTGTTGTTGTTTTTTACCTGTTTTAATTACTTTTGGATCTAGGTACATAATTTGTAAAATAATATTTCTATATCTCTTCTGTTCATATCATAGAATACAAATAATGAAAACAGTACACCTATATGTTTCGGAAAAACAATTATTAGATGTGTGTCTATACTATGTGTTGCAGTAGGAAACATCCAAACCTGTAGAGAATTTTTATGAGTTTATTTGAGCCACACTGATGACCTATTGGGGAGCGAAATCTCAAATGCTCACAGAGAATGATAGTTTTGCAGTTTCTTTTATGCACTTGAATTAAGGTGAGGAAGTAAGGAAGATTAGCTGGAGGTAAGAGAAAACTATGTGATATCAGATTACAAGATAGTTTATGAGGTTGTGTGCTCTCTTGAAGGTGGTCACCCTTTAGAGGGAGGGGTCTGAAAAAGGCATTTCAAAGAGGCGTTAACCTATGTGCACAGAAACAATGGACAGGATCTGCCTAAGGTAAAGATGAGCCTTTTACTAATTATGCCTGGGGCATGACTCCCCACCATGACCTGCCCAGTTGGGAATTTATGATCAGCTCACCCTAGGAGGTTATATTCCATAGAACCCCTTCTTTTTGTACACACACACACGCACACACACACACACACACGCGCGCGCACAATGTGTATAGTGCATATGTATGAAATATTTTCCTTAAGTAAACTTTATTAATTCTTAATTAAGAAAACTTCATTTTAAATAAAATTTCCTAGAAAATCATATTGGTTAGCTATAGATAAATGTGTAGGTATAAGTATGAATGTAGATATATTTGTTAAGGAAAGTTACTTTAGGATCTTTGTCATTTTAAAATGCAAAGGAGTAAGTTAACCCTAGAATAATACTGGCTGCATCTGCATCTCTCAGCTTAAAAAAAAAACACCACTATATGATAAATAACAACTGCATATTAAAACCACAAATAAAATCTTCAGCACCATGAGGATATAGAAAGTACCATAGTTCTCTGCTGCTCCCTCCGGGGAGCATGGCTTACTCCCAGGTGTGTTTTTCTTGCCTCTCTTTCTCTCCTAAGTTCCAAGGGCGCTTCCTTTGCCTCTGTCACTTGTTCCCTGAGCCCACACAGCTCAACTGGCTCACTTCCTCCACAGTTCACTTCTTCTAACTCTGTGACTTTCTAAATAAATTTTTGCTTGTATTTGGTGGGGGGTAGGGGGGGAAGAGGAAGAAAATAATGATAGTTCTCAAATTACCTATAAGAAAGATATAACAAATTACAGCAGAGCTACCACTGGAAATGCTGCTGCTAGTGCAGAAAGTAGGGAAGAGGAAACCTAAGATTCTCCATGGAAAAGAAGAGAGATCAGGTCCTGGATGAAGCACAAACGAAACCAGTCAAAGAAAGAGTCAACGGTGTGTTAAAAATAGAGAAGACCAGTGAGGCATTAGCCAGTTTGTAGCATTAAGTAAAGGGAATTGCTGAAAAGGGAATTGCTGAAAGAGGCAGCCTCAGGAAGTATTGCCTCCAGAGGATGAAGGGATAGATTAGGAAGGAAAGTGCCCCTTGGAGATTTTGCAATGCAGGAAAAATAAATAAATAAATAAAATAAGGTGAGAAAATTAAGGATCCTGCACAAATAAAACAAATCTTAATATAACTACTTAGAAACCTTATCTTCTTTAATCTGGGCCTTTTCTTTTGATTTTTTTTTTCCCCTTTGACTCAAACTGGCCTCACCCGGTGCCCTGACTCAGACCCCCCTTTTTTACTCTTGCTTAATTACTAAGCCCTCAGGACAGTGAGGCTGTGGTGAGCATCCAGTAGTCTTAGGAACAAGGTCCTGGGTCTCCTGATTACAGAGACAGAGTTTTCAATCAAACTAAAGACAATATTTTGGCCTCAGTTGTGCTTTAGCGCCAGACCCAAGAAAGCTGAATAACCCCACCAAACAGATGATTGCAAAGTTAGAAAGAACAACTGCATAGCTGACATCATGACCAGATGCAACGATCAATTGCACCCTACCCTAGCACCAGCCAGTCAGCAGAGCCCATGGCCCTAACTCCTCTCGTCACCGTGGCTAATGATGTTTTTCCCTAGAAGCCTTTGGGAGCCCGGTCTTTAAGCATTAGCTTACCTGTGACTCCAGGCATGGTACTGTCTCCTTAATAAATTATTACTTTCTTTGCTGCAAACCCCTATTCATGCCTTATTGGGTTTTGATGGTCACAGGCAAACGGACCCCTTTAGTCCAGTAATATGAGCCCAAACCTTCCACTATCACTACCATCCCCATGAAAATCAACTACTACAGAAACACAAAATGATGCTTTTAAAATAAGAACACTGCTCATGCAATGCTGAAACGCAGGAATTAAAAAGAACCCAGTTTTACACAAACCTAAAATAAAAATAAAAAAGAAAGTGAAAATTGAAACTAGCTTCAGACCCCACTCCTCCAGCAAAAATAATGTAGGAGAAGAAACTATGTCATCACACTCCAAACAGAATTAAACATTTTTTAGTATAATTTGGAATTATATGTTAAAAGTGGAATCAGAAAATCAGAACTAAGGACAGATATGGCTAATAAACTAGAAGTAAGAGAGGTTATCAAAGTCACAAAAATATTTTTGAAAATGACAAAAACATTTCAGAATAAGAATTAAATTACAAAGTTCCAGGTGAACAATATTTTGTAATTAATATCTAAAAAAGTGTATTGAAGAAAGGTCAGAAGGCTACCAAGAAAAAGAACGTGCTGAAGAAAGTAAAGGGTCAGAGTAAAAGCAGTTATAATGGAATACAGTCCAAGAGGACCCAACATATATGTCACTGAAGTCCTTTGAAGAAGCCCAAAACCATGAAAGAAGACTGATATTTAAACCTGGAATTCAAGGAAAATATTTTTTGAAAAATCAGAGTATGTCTAAATCCACATTCTGAAAGGTTACACCTTACCTGGGAGAACTGACACAGAATTATCCACTCTGATACAAAGCCTAGAAGCCAGACAGCAGTGCTTTACCGCATTTACTGTGATGGCTGGCAAGGTCAGAGGGGTTCCCTAGGGGACTGGACCCACAGGTATTATGGGGATGGTCCGTATAACATGACATCCTCAGTGACAACAGATGAGCAGCCATTGAGGGTCCCACATCTTTGTGAATTAACACAAAGTATGGAAGGAGTATTCCTGGAGGTCATTAAAAGTATATGAGGATAGCTAACAATATTGTAATTATATCCGAAGTGAGAGTGTACCAAATGAATTATCACAATAAATCTTAAAATAAAAGGATCCTCAACTTACCTCCCCTTAGCCAATTCCTAAAATTCTCTTGGTAGGTTATACTAGTCAACAATGGGAAAAGTATGATGGAGAAGAAATCAGAACAAAAACCTTCAGAAATTAAAATATCTTACTTTTCAAAAATTCATTAAAATATGTTTAAAACTTCTTGCTCACACCCCTTCCAGGCCTTGTATGGTATTCCTGCTAAGTAGGGGCCTTCAGACTTAACCTTCATTAGTTTCATGGTAAATCTTCTTCTGTCATTGCCCTTTATTATTTAAAGCAATCTATTATCCTCAGAAATTATTTGGTTTGTTGTTTACAGAAAAAAAAAAGAAACACAACCTTGAAAACGGTCCTCTTTATAAAATTCACGGATAATAAATTACAGTTCTTGTTCTCAAATCAATACTTTACTTAGCTTTAATTTTCATCTATTAATAAGGTAGTTTAAGGCAGAGTAATTGCTAGTCTTCCAGAAATTTACATTATATATTTATTAGTATGGGATTTTATTTTGTTTAATTTGGCCCATCATCAGAAGTACAAATTAATCAAATTTCAAAGCAGCAAACAATTCATAGAAACTAAACATCATAAAATAAATCCTCAAACTAAATTAACCTAGAACTCATATCCAATGCATAGCACTGAGAAACATCAAATGGAATGAATATATGCCAACATTTTTGACCCCAATAAGGAAATACCTAAAGAAGTAGCATAGATAATAACCTATATAATACAGCAGTCCAAATATGCTGACATAACAAATCCATAGTAACTCCCAAGTCTATTTGAATGATAAGAGTCTTGCCTGGCCAGGCGTGGCTCAGCAATTGAGCATCGACCTAGGATCCAGATCGGGGTTCGATTCCCGGTCAGGGCACATGCCCGGTTGTGGGCTTGATCAATGACCCTCTCATCATTGATGTTTCTATCTCTCTCTCTCTCTCTCCTTCCCTCTCTCTGAAATCAATAAAGATATATTTTAAAAAAATGATAAAAGAGTCTAAAGTAAAACACAATTGGTAGAGTACTTTAGCAAAGTAGTAATAAATATGACTATCACTCTGCTTTTGAAGCAGCTTTTGTCTTCTGCATTCTAACAACTTAAAGGCAAAACAAGAAGCAGGTATTTTGGTGCACTAAACATAGACTTAATCTTACAAATAGAAAAAATATACTATAAATACTCAAATTACATTATACTGGTTTAGTCAACTAGAATCCACAATGTTGATCACTTACGAATAAAGAAAAATAGTATATAAGACTCATATAACTTTGTCTCACATCTCAAAGAAAACAAGATGGTCTAGTCAAAACAAATTCTTATATTTCAAATTCAAATATATATATTTAGCGTTGGCTAGCTGACGAATGTATTCTAACCTACTTTAGATAGATGAAATTTCAGCAGATTAAATGATATATTTCTGTATTTTTCATGCTTATATGTATAGAATTATTCTGGATCTAGTTATCAAGAAAAAAATGTTACCTCTGAGAAGTTGATGAACTTTATTTCCATGGACAATTTATATTTGATATAGGAGTATGTTTTATTTTTATTTTTTTAAATCAAGAGAAACAGCATCAAGTTTATGGACTCATTTCAATAAAATACTTTCATGATTTCCTGGATTACTGCAATAACTTAATTTGTTTCCTTGCCTTTGGATTTCCCTATAAGAAAAGTGATTCTTGTAATTATTGCTAATTCCTGACACCTGCACTTTCATTGGTACGAGTGCAGGGGGCGTCCCAGAATTCCAGGATATCTAGGTTAAATGTGTCTTCTCTCCTAATATTCATAGCCATTCATATACTTGAAGACCATCGAAACCAATTATTATCTAGTGAATACTATAGAGTACTGGCTGGATCACTATTTAAAGACCTAGTCACTTATTTCTGAAGCTGCTTGAAGTGTTGCCTGCTGATTTCTTATCCAACAATTGGGCCAAAGGGAGCTAGCTGCTAACCTAATGTCCTTCCATTACCCTAGGGACAGCTCACCTCCAATGATTGGCTGATGAGGGGCTACAGAGGCGCAGCCCCTTCACATCTTTTCAGGGTATCTCTGCAGGGCCGCCTCAGTTCCAAAGTCCCCATAGAACTGGCTGATGCCTCAATTACGATGAATTCCAATTTAACTTCTCTCTATACCCATGCCTGCTCTCTTTATCCCCTTACAAATGGTGCTTACAACCACAGTTGTCAACAGCATTCTGGCCAGCAAATCCCTCTTTCCCAGGGAATGTGAACAAAGCCTGTCGGTATTGAACATTATACTAGGAGGCTGATCCTCAAGTGAAATTCTGAAGCTGGATCAACCGCCAGCTTTATATGCTAATAAGGGATCCCATCACTAGTCAAATTTCAGGAGTAGTTTTCCTTGGCATGCTGCAGAGAGGCAATTATTAAGAATTCTTCCTGTGGTAAATTGAGATGAGATACACGTAGAAGAAAATGTGTGGACTGGTACAAAATTTCAAACATTTGGAGATTCAACAGAAGAAATAATAGTAAAATATATGGAATTGACAACACTTGCTGGGTGTTATTGATTCATTGAAGACATGCAATAAAAGGTTATGAATGATTAATGAGACATAGAGTCTGGTTAGCAGCACATAAAAGAGGTTTACTGCCTACATCTAGAGGCCAGAAAAAGTTCGTTATTTTGGGTATTGGAACTCCAGCACAGGTTGAATCTCAACTCCAGAAAATGTGCTATTCCAAGACCAGAAACCTTATTAGGAAATGTTTGGACTGTTAGAATTGAAATGGACACCTAAGGGTCCATGCACTTAAAAATCTTTCATTTCTAGGTTACTTAAAACCATTTGGGCCTACAGAAGGAACTCACTCCCCACTGTTTAAATAGTACACTTCATTGCTTGAAGACCATACAGAAATCTCCTTTTTGTAAGAAAACACATGTTCTCCTCAGCATAATACCCCTCCCTCTTGGCTATCAGAATAATAACTAGAATCAAGTTGCAACATAACCCTCATAAAAAGTGAAAGATCCCCTAAGTTTGTATGGGGTCTTCGCACCAAAAGAACTGTAGGCCCCCAGCTCTTATAACTTCTTAAATGTAGGAGAGGCTGGATCTCCACATGGAAGAGTGCAACACTTTAGCAAAAGTATATAATAATGCTTAATCTGGTTCTTACTCAAAGGAACCTAAAGGTATTAACTGCCTAACTATAAAATACAGGAAAAAGGTTTACCCAACACATTGTAAAAACTGTTAGATGCAGGACCTTGGTTGACATTGTTAGCTGGAGAAGTGAATTGTCATCATAGCCATCTTCCCCATTAATATTGGAATAGGTCATTGCTAAAGGCATAGGAGGAGGCTATGTAATAAATGAAGCCCTAGACCAGGCATGGCTCACAGTGGCGAATAGCCTGATAGGACTATAGAACTACTTGATGATGATTTCTCTGCTATCAAAATGTACAATATTTGGTGGCTTGTAGCCTTGTTTATTTGCAGAATCCCCACATTGCTTCCTTGAACTGTGAGGTAAGAGATCCCAAATAAAAAGCCAAGTGCTAGCTTTAGAGACTAAACCCTTCCCACAAAGACAGTAAATCAAGAGCAATATAATATCCTGGAGTGAATGGTAGGGATTAGAGCCAATTTTTATACCTAAAGAATGCTGAACTTGTGGTCTCATTATATTCCCTTCATTCACTAGTCTGGTACCTACAAAAATCAGATATATATCCTGGCAGATGAAAGCATACTATCACAAACTCAAACAAACAGTAGCCTCAATTGCAGTACCTGCTCCACTAGAGAGTATTAGCGCAGATTCCTGTAGTTTCTGTACATCCATTAATTGGGCTGCTGTGTCCTTTCTCATCACAATCAAGTGATTGAGAAGAAGCAGAAGCAGCAGTTTGTATCAGCATGATATATTAGTTTTCTGGGGCCAATTTAGCAAATTAACTCAATCTGGGTGGCTTAAAACAACAGAAACTTATTCTGTCACAGTTCTGGAGGCCAGAAGCCTGAAATCAAGGTGACAGCAGGGTTGGTTGTTTCTGAAGGCTCTCAGGGAGAATCTGTTCCACGTCTGTCTCCTAGCTCCTGGTGGTCACTGCAGTCCTTAGTTTTCTTTGGCTTATAGTTGCTGTCTCGCCAATACTGCCTTCCTCTTCACATGCAGTTCCCATGTGTCTCTGTTTTCTGTTTTTATAAGCATAGCAGTCATTGGATTAGAGCCCACTCTAATCTAGTCATGACCTCATTTTAACTTACTAATTATATCTACAAATATTCCATTTCCAAGTAAGGTAGCATTCTGATGGTCTGATAGACATGAATTTTAGGGGACTTTATTCAACCTAGTACATTCAGTATTGTCCACAGTCCACATTTATATTCCTACTCTGTGATATGCTAGTCCTAAAGAATTCAACTACTTAGACATTCTACACACATCACATTGGTTGACTAAATTGATGATATTATTTGTTAGATGATGACATTTTGCTGTATAATCAAGACATAGCAAGTATCCTAGTATCTTTTGTAATATACAAGTACTTGATAGGGTAAGAACAGAGCTCTATAAAGTTTTGGGGGATGTCTACCACTTAAAATAAATTTTTAGGTTTTAGTCATGTGGGACATGGGGAGTGCAAGAACATTGTATCCAAAGATAAACAACAGCAATAATAATAAACTAATTATTGTATTTCTCAGTCCCTACAACTAAGATAAAATACAGTGCCATCTTGAACTCTTTGAGTTCTGAAGATGGCATATTCCACACTTGGTTGAATACTACTCACCTCTTTATCAAGTTGCACTTAAATTTATGAGTTTTGTATAAGGCCCAGAGAATAAAATAATTCTATTGCAGGCCAGCTTGTGGTACAAGTAGCCTGTAGCTTGGGCAATATCCTTGCAGACTCTATGATTCTAAAGGGATGTGTGGTGAATATAGATGTAATATGCAGGTTGTGGCAAGACAACATAGGAGCGTTAAAGGGATACTCTTAGGGTTCTAAAGAAGCAAACAATTAATCATAGTTCAAAACTCAGCCTTGATATGCTACTAGACCCTGATTAAGATGGAGAACTTGATCATGGGATATCAAGTAACCATAGAGTCAGAGCTACTCATTATGTTGTATCTCCCGGACACAACAAATGAAAATTCCAGGCAACTGAAATTCAGTCCATTATGAGTGTGGTATATCCATGATCAGGCATAAGAGCCGAGAGGTACAACAGAGGAGGCTGGCCAGATCCCAAAGTCATCCATTGTTCATGCAGCAATACCTTTCCCATAGTTTACACTTAATAGTCACATGAAAGTCTCCTTAACACCAGCTGTCAGAGAAGAAAAGGTCCCACTTGATTCAAGGAAAGAGTGCCTCATTATGTGGATACAAGATAAAAATGTACTACTTCTGGGCCTCAGTCCCACAAAGAGGTCAACCTGACAACCAGTGATTAGGCAAAATCTTCCCAATGTGTAGAACTCTGGGAGCTGCATGTGTCTACCTGCACTATGTGGAAAGAAAATGTCCCAAGGTAGGAATATACGTAGACCCATGGGCAGTGGGAAATAGCTTCATTGCTTGGTTAAGATTCTAGAAGGAGAAATATTGGAAGATATCTGAGACAAAATCTGTGAAGGAGGAATGTGGATGGACCTGTGGGAATGGGTTTGAAGTATGAAGATCTTTAGAAGGCATGGAAAAACTATTAGAGAACATTCACGATTGAAGAGTCATTAATCAAGGACACAACCACCTATGGCTGAAAAAATGAGCTTATTAAGAGGGTATGAATGTGGCAGAAAATGGAGGGTATACATAGGCCTGGTAGCGTGGGCTGCCACCCCCCAAGGTTGATCTTGACACGGATGCTGCAGAATCTCTGTCGATCCTGCTAGAGGCAATTCTAAGAGAAGAACATAAGACATAAAGAACCACTTTTTGGCAGATTGGTTAAATTACACTCATACTCTGGAAAGGGCATGATTTATCTTAACTGTAGTTTACATTTATGCCAGGTATGGGCTTGGATTTTCTCCCCCTAGGGCCTCAGCCAGCATCACTACCCAAAGCTTACACATGGTTTTATTTACTTCTGGGAAACTATCCTCTATGGGTTTCTCTCCTTTCTACAACTTATGAGAACAGGTACTGACAGCCTTTGTTCCAGCTTACCCATGATATTTGTAAAGTGAATGGCCTTGTAAGATAGAGATTGTATTTCCCTCTGGAGCAATGGGCAGACATGTCTACTGCTTATTTAAATGATTTGTGTTCCCTAAGCTAAGCTTTTCTCCTCTGCAAAGACCTGCCCTTTCCACCGTGTATCAATTTCAGATGATTTTTGAAGGCATATCCCAGCTCCAGAACTCCCTGTAAGATCAATTGTGGCCTCTGTTGCAAGTGCATAGTAGTTCAACTATCCCTCCTGCCCAACCCTGCTTTCCTCACGTTTTATAGATTAGTTTCCCAAGAGTCCTCCCCAATATGCCTATTGCATACAGATTTCTGCCTCAGAGTCTCTGCCAGAAAACCTGTCCTAGAGCACCCTTCATTCTCTTTATTTCTGTCACATCACACACCTTCTAGTCTTCTCTCATTTGTTTAGCATTACTCTCTGCGTCAGGAGCTGTTTTCTAGGCAATTCAAACTATTGTACCTTTCGGAGATCAACCTGTACAAATCTCCCATATCCCTTTACATCTCTGGACCTGCAAGTGCTTCACTGGCCTTCCAAATACTCAGCCTTTAATCTTCTCTAAATAGCCCAACTTTGAAGTCAGACAATCCAATCACGTTACATATTTTGACATAAACTAAATAATACTCAGGGTCTCTCTTCATTCTTTCTTGAAAATTTTGGCTGCTTGCTTCACTGTTGTTTCCCCTTACTATCTCTGTTAGAACTTTTATAATTCCAATACTTTTATTGGCGATCCTTCCAATAACTTGGTCTCTCAGTTTCCTGAGCTTACATTGGAAGATCTTATCTCCCACCCTTTCTCAGCTATCACATGTGTCTATTTTTGACCTTGTCATTGCCACTAACTACAACACAACCTCAGTTTTAAGAATCTCATTTTTAATTCTCACCTCTCAGTGTGAACATGCAAATGGACCCCCCTGATATCCAAGTGTAGTAAAGTGTAATTGATCTAAGGCCCCAAGTGCTACCATCTCAAACCCACCATTGTGTCTGGCTAAGGCCACAGGCTGCTCCCAGCCAGTGATTGAGCACAGCAGGGATACCAAGGCAGGCCCAGTCATGAGAGTCCTCTAAAGAGTAACTTTGGCATGAGGATTCCCCATCAGATTAGCTAAATATTCTTAGAATGGCAGTGGGATCTACAATGCTATTTTGTATGTGTCAGAGCTGCACTGTGATCCGATCCCTCTCACAGCCTCCCCCAATGCCCTTCTCATTTCCCATCACAGACATTTCCCATAATAAATGTCTTGCACGTCTGTCTGGACTAACACACCCTCCCATTTGCATCACAGTTTCTAATAGTTCAATTAAAAGTTTTTAACCCTACCAAGACTTACAATCTGTTAACTTCATAACCATCCCCTGGCTTCCATTTTTATCTAGTTTTCACTGACCTTGTTTATGTTCACTCCCTTGCATAATCCTCTGATTCTTTTCTCTTCTCTCTCTATTACTCATTCTCTGGATTATGTCATTTCCCCTCATGGCTTTAAATGCCATATATGTGCATATGTACACCCCATGTATCCTACTTCCTTCATTATTTCCCCTGAATCCAGTACCACAGAAGCAGTTGTCATTTGAATGTACAGCAGGCATATCAAATTTAGCATGTTCAAAGTTGAATCCCTGACCCAGCTGCCAACCTGATTCCTTTACAATTTTCCTGATTTTAGCAATTAGCAAATGTATTTGTACAATCTGATCAATTCCCAACTTCTCCACCGTAGTGCTCTGGTCCAAGACACCCAAATTTCTTACTTGATTACTGTGATAGCTTCCCAATTAGTCTCTTCTCTTCTCCTATATTCTCATCACTGTAGCCAGAGTGACCTTCTAGGAATGAAAGATACCTTCTTTGCTTACAACTTCCCCAAGGGTTCTCCTCTCATTTAAAATAAAAGACTAAGTCCTTTAGGTGGCCTGTGACCTTGCGGGGCCAGCCCCTTGCTACCTCTCTGACTGTATCTCCTACCTTCCCTCTCTCACCTGCTCCAGTAACACTGGCCTCCTCTTTGCTATGACCGAAGTGCAGCACCACACATATTCTCTCCTTAGATCTTGGTACTTGCTCTTTCCTCTGAATATAATGTGTCTTCTTTAAATACTCATATAGCTACTACCCACCTCTCTTCATTAAAGTTTTGCTTAAATCTCACTCCCAATGGTCTTTCCTGACAATTGCTATAAAAATTGCTCTTTTTCAATCCCATATCCCTTCTTTTCTTTACTTTTTCTCTATAATACATATTTCTGGCATTTTCTATTGTGAATTTATTTATTTATTTCGTTTATTATGTGCCTCACTTTTGCTAGAATTGCTAGTTTTGTTCAAATATAGCATATTCCTTGGACTTTTGTCGGCGTGTTTTATCAACTACTGAGAGAAGATGGATCTGTTTATTTCTCTCCTTACCTCTGTCAATGTTTACTATTTAGAAATGAGGTTCAATATAGCTCTACTGTGATAAATACACAAATAAGAAAGAAAATATAGGGGAGACTAAAATCCGGAAAGCATGTTGGGAATTCTTTCCTTTTAAGTCTAGGAATAGGAGAGGACAGTGAGCACCATTGTTTAGGCCTGGTCTATGTCAATAATTTATTTACACCTCCAGCATCTTGGGGTAGGAAACAGGCTCCCCTTTCCTCACACAAAATGTATCTAATATTTAAATTTTATAATATTGTTTCTCCTCCACAATAGTCTCTTCTGACTTCTTCTCTTACATCAAAAGGAATACATTTTTGAGTGTGAGAGAGTGTGTGTGTGTGTGTGTGTGTGTGTAGAGAAATCACCAAATCAGGCCTTAATATATGTAGACAATGGGTTGGATAAACTGGAAACAAAACCAAATGCCAGGAATGATTTAGAAAGATTTCAATAGTCAAGGAGAAAGGAAATGAGGGTTGATTTAGTGGTACAAATTCGAGAAATCATTACCGTGAAAAATATTGCCAAGGGTGGGTTAATATTTTGAAACAAAGTGGGAGGCTAAAGGAAAGGAAGAATAAAGAGTTTCAAGTATTTTTTAAGAAGAAACTGAGTAAGGAAAACAAAGGGGCCAACATCCCCTTACTACTCCTGTGGGCCAGAATTGTCATCACAGCTCCCACTCTTAGCTTTTGCTTCTCACACTGGTCCACCCCCTTGTCGCCTCATTTTCATCACCTGCTGAGGGAGTATCTACCGAACAAGGCTGGCTACAGGCGGGGTGGCACGAGGTGATGTACAGAAAGTGGACATTAAAGCTTCTAGTGATGAACCAGCATTCAATAGATGGTAGTGATAATAAATCCAAATTATTCCTGTTAAAAATTAATCTTAATGCAAACATAAATTTCCATGACGGTAATGACTTACTCGCGTCTGGATGATGCCGGAGTCATCTCATCCCCTTTGCATGGCATGAACCTTTTCAGCTTAACTGGAGTCAGAGCTTTCGGTACACTTCACATCCTTTCACTGGTTTAGGCGGCTGCGCTGTTTCCTTTTAATGCCTTAGATTATAGTTCTTAAGGTGCATTATGAGGGATATATTTAAACTAGCTTTTAAGTAGGACTAAATACAAAACCTAAACAAAGACATTTACCTCAGAGAAGAAACATATACCTGGAACGCAAATATTTACATTAACTTCACTTGTTCAAAGTAAAACTAACACTTATGTAAAACAACTATCTGATATTTTATAATAAAGAACAAAGGAAAGAGTCAACGTGGAGCCAAATTGAGCGTAGCTTGTCAGTAACAACTATTGAATGCTTGGTGTAAAAATAATTCGCGTGTACTATGAAATGGTGAGAAGGAAGGCTGGATGGTCCAAATGTGGCACAAGTGAAACTGGAGGGACTCTTGCCGTGGGTACCCTGTGCTCTTTTAAGGCTGCTGTTGCTCTCACGGTGAAAAGCCGAACAGCCAAAGAGGCAATAGCCCTTCACGCCTGACATTTCCTTTCTTTTGTAATAAAGGTACCCGCATTTTCCAAAGAAGACTCAATGCATTGTTTTAACTGCTTCTGCTCTGGGGCTTGAGCAATAATAGACGAGGCCTGGAATCTGGCACCTCTCACTTCCAGGAGGGAGTCAGCCGCTGAAACCTGCAAGTGGGATTTCTCCCTTTCAGCCCTGGCAGTGTGCTGGTTCCCTCTGGCATTTCTGACCTGCTTTCCAAAGGAACCAGAAAGGGTGTTGTTTGTTTGTTTGTTTCCTTAGCTTTCAAATTTCATGTATAGCAAGTTTATCGTTAAAAGTGTTAAGTTAGAGGAAACAAGGTAGATAAATGCT
Organism: Miniopterus natalensis; assembly: GCF_054644295.1. Taxonomy (NCBI): domain Eukaryota; kingdom Metazoa; phylum Chordata; class Mammalia; order Chiroptera; family Miniopteridae; genus Miniopterus; species Miniopterus natalensis. The sequence goes on from NC_142091.1 coordinate 22,157,778, forward strand.
GTGGACTTATTAATTTTTCTCTGTCCTCCCTTTCTTAAGAGATTTTAGTTTAGAGCTATTATTGGAATTTTATTATTTTTATTTAAAATCTGCAACTGAAGCAGATGTTTTGTAGTATATGTAAATCAACTAAGTCTGACAAAATTTACATCTATACTTATAGAGTTGTTAGAAGAAAGAGCACATATACGATTCCAAGGACTTTTTAAGTACATGCTAATATAAATTATAGTCATTAACTTTACTTATTACACTAATCCTGATTAGGAATAAAAATATAGGACTATAAATAGAAGAAATATGATATATACATTATATGACAAAAATGACAAATAGGAATATAACTAAAGTATCTATATCTATACATCTATAGCTATAGCTAAAGCATTGGCCATATTTTTCTCCATCATATTCTGTGTGTGTGAGTGCTTATTGAATGGGCTAGAACTTCAGTGTGCATCCTTGCCTTGGTCTTATCAGTAAAGTATCCAGTGTTAACCAATAAATGTGATCTTAGCTCTAGATATTTTGTAAATGCCCTTTTTAAGGTTTTGTTGCTCTTCTAGGCTTAGAGCTGAAATACAACGGAGCCTAGATGTTATCTTTAGGGAGGAAAGGTCACAGGTCAAAACCACATGACCCATCCATATGCTAGGGGAGGAAAGGCCACCCTGGGGGCGAGGTCCACCCTACAATTGTCCTTTGCTAGGCACCCAGGGCTTTTTGCCCTCATGACCTTCTGTACCTGGCCCATCACCCTTGTTCTGCTCATGTCTGTCTAACTGCCTATCACAGTTTTATGAAGTGGGTGCTGCATTTAACTTTAGTCTTAGAAAGAATTTTCCTGGAAACTTCTATATGTAGATTTCCATTTAAGGTTCATTGTGTTAACTAAATTTTTAAATCTATGTATTTCTTCATATATAGTTAAAAATCTTCATATAATATATATCTTCATATGCATATATTCATATAGATCTCAGTCTCCTCCTGTATATACAAAAATAATATATTTTATCAATATAGTTGTGTCTATATTTAGTTTCTCACCCTCTCTACACACACATATACACACAGTAATATATAAATATACTGTCTATTACACATATTAAGTGTGATGTATCACAAACATTTTTAAAATCAATATGAGTTACTAGATTCATCAATTTAAATACTTCCTCTACTTATGGCACAATGATTTATATCGCAGAGAGATGTGGACACCCCTCTCTCTTTCTTCTCTCACATTTATACTATCGCCAAATTCTATAAATTGCCAAAATATTTTTCTAAATCACCATCTACAAATATATAAAATTCCTGTAATTTTCTTCAGTATCACTGCCAGTTCTTAAGGTTTACTTGCTAACTACCAACTCATCTTTAACAGTAAAATTAGAGAGATCTCCCAAACTGAAAATATGATCACATCATTCACTTCATTAAAATGTTCAGTTTTCAAATTGTCTTTTATATAATGTTCTCCATCTTACAATTTCTCAAATTTGTCATGATTGCACCCAAATTCCAGCTTTGTGTCAAGTTATTTCTCCTTCCCAGAATACTACCTCCTCAAACTCTAACTTACCCTTCTTTTCCCCAACATCATATTATTCTTTAGATGTCCTAAGAGAGGTCTCTATCTGATTCCTTAAATATTTTGATTTATGTTTAATAATTTATATAATTTCTTTAGCATAATACCAATAAGACTTCATAAAAAATGTGTTTTTAGTCGGGTTCTGGGGGTTGAAAAACTGGTAGATTTTGAAAATAAGGATGCGGGAAGTAGTGGGGAGTAAATTTGAAATAAGACTTTTCTGACATACTTTGAAGATTATTACATAATTAATTAATAGAAAGAGAATATGTTGAAGCCAGCTGAAATTTTTGGCAAGGGATTAAGTCACTGTCAATTTAATGCTATAAAATACTAATATGAACCTATAAAAATTCACATATATGATATATACATACATATTAGGTTGTAAACATTATCCTGAATTTCTTTTGAGATGTAATCTATAGAATATATAATGCTTCTTCATATATGTCATTCTACTGAAATTGTTTGCTTGTACCCCCATCTCCCCCAAATTTTGTACAAATACATTATGTGGATAATTAGAACATGTCTCCTCTTCAGATAAGACTCCAGTAACCCTGCAAGTCTAAAATATAATAAAGAAGTTTGATGTGAAATATAGGAATAACTGGCCAATTCTTCCATGTAGGACAACTCTCCTTAGTAAGGTATACAGTCATAAATTTCAAATTATTTGAACTGTAATTAATATCTAATAGCAGTAAACAGATAAATCCAAAAAAGGATGCTACCCTAGTGACTTCACTTTTTCTTAGCCAAGCAGTCTTTGGGAAAACAATTATCTTAATTAACTCAAATAATGGTTTGCAGGTGCCAGAACCTAGCAGGAAGGCCGTCCTGGGAACACAGTGAATTCAATAGTGTGTACTTTAACAAGAGCTTTTCAGCAGCTGGTGTGATATGCAGAACTTTCCCCCGAAACATTGGGCAAGATGAACTAGGAGACTTGAGCTCTATCCTTCAGGCTGAACATCATTTAATGTACCTAAGCTATGTTTCTTGGAAAGTGACTTACAGTGACATCTGACTATGAAAGTTGAAAGTTTTCAGTTCCCCTTTAAGTAAATTAATTCAACTTCTCAAAGGGCCTGATGAATTCTCTTTAGAAGCAGTGAACAATAATACATTTGCTTTGACTCAGTGTTTGGAAGACACCCATTTTGAACTGTTGAAAGGAGCTGAGATATCAGATTGGAAGGATGATATATTATGACTAAAATGTCTGAGAAAGAAAAATGATACATATGTATTAAATGATATTAAGTACAAAAATACTGAACTGTCCCTCTAACACATAGATATATGAATAAGATATGACTCACTCAACTTTAAGTAAAGATCAAATGAAGGGTATGAATTCATGAAAAATCAAATATCCATAGAAATTTAAGATTAAATAGCCTATTGCCAATATGGCTCTTGATTAATTGGGATGATTATACACAGGTGAAGAACAGACATTTTAAGTTTAAGAAAAAAATGCACCTTAAATATTTATTTCAGTTGACATTTCTTATATTATCTCCAAGCTACTTGAATTTAAGCATACTTTTAAAAATATGTATTTATGCCTAATGCCATCTAAAGTGCTTGACACACAGACTGTTATTTTAATGTAGTTGAAATGTCGCGTAACATTTTATTCTATTCCTTATAGATGGTAGCTGTTATATACAATAAAAAATTATTACATACTCACCATGCGGATATTCTGTGTAAATGAAAAAGAAAGAGCCTCTCTTCTTTATATGCCCAGCACGCTGCACTTGCCCTGTAATCACACTGTTTCTTTTCTCGGAGAAGGTAAGGTACTTGACCTCAAGCACCACATCTATCTTTGTAATAACGGTTTCCTCGGTTCTGAACATAGAGCCTGGCAAATTATTGGAGTCCAGCTCAGACTGTTGAATGAGTCAGTTGTAAAAGCCTAGACTGAAGTAGATCGCAAACTAAGCAAGAGGAGCTAAGGAGGCTGGATAAGAAGTTTCCCTTAGAGTGATGTCATAGTTGAAAGAATGGGATTTGCCAAAGGGGAAAAAATAAGCATGAAGAGTGATGACGTATGAGAATGATGATATTGAAATAGATACAATAACAGGCAAATGATTGACCGTGTGGTGGGTGAAGAGTTGAAGACCCATTTGGGGCATGTGGATAATGGTGAGACATTTAGTGGAAATGCCCTAGATACATTTTAAAAGCGGGATTGGGTTGCAGAAGCAAGGTAGGACTGGACGTACAAATCTAGGTTTATCAGTAGTTTTATTTTTTAACATATTAAGGAATGTGTGATGTTTTAAGAGAAAGTAATACCTGAAAAGAAAGTGTGTAAATAGCAATAAAGGGCCTAAATATGGGGAAAGTTAATACCTAAGGATCAAAAGGAAAGAAGTAAAGGCGATAAAGACACTGATGTTAAAGAAGTTGGGCAGGTGCAGAAAGCAGTCAGTGGTTCTGTTTGGCTCCTCTGGAAACTGAGGCAAGTTATATAAATGGAGAGCCAACGGGTAGGGGACTGGGACTGAAACTTCAGATATGATGATTCTAATCATTTTGCCCTGGGCATGAAATATTTAGTATCAATATGTATGGCCTCACTGTCTGTCAGCACTTTTGTTTTTATCAAGGCCTAGGAATAGGTGAAGCAGGTGAAAAAAAGAGAAATTTGTAGAGACTACTATTTTGTGAACTGAAAAAAATGACTTTGTTCTGGTTGAGCTTGGCATGCAATTTGCATTACTTTATACTCGTCCAATCTCGTATCTTTAATCTTAAAATCAATGTGATTTGCAGCTCCCCAGACCCCACAGTTCTGATTGCCATTTTCTCTTTTGTACTTTTAAAATACTTGACTGTGGGGATTCTGTTTTTAGAGAAGCCCCAATTCCTTCAAAACAGACAGTGAAGCAGCAGAGTATTATAAATAATGACATTGTAATGTGTTTGAACTTCAGAGAAGAAAATGTGTGGGTGCAGAATTTATTTTATAAAAAAGTCACCCTGAGAACACTCAAAATGAATAGCTGTTCAGTCCCCAGTTATGACTTTAGGTCAATATCTACTTCTTAAGGAAATCTAAAAATAATAAAACTAACTGCACACATCATTTCAAAGAAAACTCTTCCTTGTGACCAATTTTATTAGCAACTCAAAAGTATAATATATATGTGTATATATATATATATATATATATATATATTCACAGTATGTTTTGTTTTAAAAATACAAATAATAAAGATCCATGATTTATGATTCACAGATTGCTGCAGAGCCATTTATCATGTACAGAAGAGTGTCATCAGTCAGTTACTCAGGAAATACTCCAATGCAGTTTTGTTAGAGAAGTTTTGTTTGTTCATTTTTTCTGATTACTCTAAAAATAACACCAGAGAGACAGAGAAAAAATCAGAAAGCAGGTGTGGGAAGAGGGAGCATATGAGCTGCAAATAGTCCCACAAGGAACTCTGGAGTTGAAATGGCAACTGAGCATCATCCCAGACTGGGTTAAAGAAAGTCACTTTGTATTCCACTCTCCTAGTTGGATGTGATCTGCCCCATGGAGGGAGGGATTTTAAGTAGGGAAGTTTCCTTTGGGAGCAGTTCCTGAGCATGAACTTAGCTTTGTGCTATCATAAGGCAGCATTTCCTGCAGCATCAGTGAGTCTCTCATGTTTAAAGGAGGCATCTAGATGGTATATTACAAAATCTACTATAGAGAAACATTCCTTGCTATTTTCAAAACCCTGTCATTCAAATCTATTTTTTTAAGGAAATGTTCCTTTCGTTTTCTTTTCTGTGGTGGACTAAAGAGAGCTGTTAATTCTTTGGCATTTTTCCCATCAAAAAGTGAGATTCTTTTACTTTCCCCTTGATTCTGAAGTAGCCTATGGCTGCTTTTACCAATAAAAGACAGCGGGCGTGCCACCAGGCCCAGCCTTTAAGAAGATGGGCAGCTTTTGCCTTCTTCTTAAAGGACTGAGCTGCCATGGGAGAAGTCTAACTTTCTGAGGAAAGCACATGGCTACCTCATGGGTACCCCGACACCTCATAGAGATGAGTACAGTTGAGGTCAACGTTACAACTTGGCCACCAGAAAGCAAAACCTAGGAGAGAGGAACCCAACATGTAATCGGATGCCCTAGTCCTCGCCGCTACAGCTAATGCTTGTTAGAGATAAATTGGACAGCAGGGTCCTTTCTGAATTTTTTGCCCACAATATTATAAATATAATTAATTTTTTTGATATTTTAATCACAAAATCTTAGGGTAGCATTAAATCCATAGATAACAGAACACTTTCCCTTTCTTCCATCTTTCTAGCCAATTGGTTGTGGTGCCTTTATGGACATCAGGGATTAAGAAGTTTTGGTTGGCTAGATTCGATCATTTATTCTGCGCAACGTGAACACATATAGGCTTTAGAAGGTATAAATCAAAGATATTACTGGGATGATGTAAGCAAGAAGGTTGTAGTAAAGTTGTGGGTTACACAATCAACATACACAAATCAGTTGTGTTTTTATACACTTGAAGCAAACTATCCAAAGTGCAAATCAAGAAAACAGTAGCAACAAAAGAAAGAATAAAATACTTCCGTATAAACTTAACCAAGAAGGTGAAAGACTTGTATACTGAAAACTGTAAAACAATGGTGAAATAAATTTTTAAAAAGATGCAAAAAAAATGCAAAGACATTATGTATTCAAGTATTTAAAAAATAAATTGGTTAAATGTCCTTACTACCCAAAGTGATCTACAGATTCAATACTCTCCTCTAAATCCTAATGGCACTTTTTACATACACATTAAAAAACAAAAAACAAACAAAGTCTTACACCCTGACCATGTGGCTCAGTTGTTCGGAGCATCGGCCGTAGGCAGAAAGCTCCCTGGTTTGATTCCCCGTCAGGGCACATACCTAGGTTTCAGTTTCGATCCCCAGTCAGGGTGTGTATGGGAGGCAAGTGAGGGACACCAATCTCTCTCTCTCTCTGTCTCTCTCTCTGTCTCCTAACTGCCGCAGCCCCGAGTTTATTTTCTCAACTCAATATATACAGGCACTGTTGATTGTGCTGAATAGCACCCCACCCCGCATTTCTTCCCTTAGCCCGATACAAAGTAATTCCTCCAAGGGCCTACGAATGCCTTTTCAGAGTAAACACCCTGCCTCCTGCAGGAGCTCAGGCCATGGAAAGTATCCTTATCTCGGCTTCTAATGGGAACTTTTGGGGAGGATTGAGTCCTTGGCTTGGCATGTGGCTTAACTATCCTTTAACCCTTCAGGCCGGGGCCAGCTTCCTAATTAGCCTTTCTAGAATTTAGTATTGCTTTGGTGCCTCAAGGACTGGGTCAGGGAGCAGGAGAGCACCTCTGCAGCTCACCCTGGCAGCTCCTCTGTGCCTGGGGCCACAGCAGCTCACCCACATCTCCCCGGCAGCAGGGGAGCACATCCGCAGCTCACCCAGGCAGCTCCTCTGTGCCTGGGGCCACAGCAGCTCACCCACATCTCCCCAGGAGCAGGGGAGCACATCCGCAGCTCACCCAGGCACTGTGCCTGGGGCCACAGCAGCTCACCCACATCTCCCCGGGAGCAGGGGAGCACATCCGCAGCTCACCCAGGCACTGTGCCTGGGGCCACAGCAGCTCACCCACATCTCCCTGGGAGCAGGGGAGCACATCAGCTGCTCACCCAGGCAGCTCCTCTGTGCCTGGGGCCACAGCAGCTCACCCACATCTCCCCGGGAGCAGGGGAGCACATCAGCAGCTCACCCAGGCAGCTCCTCTGTGCCTGGGGCCACAGCAGCTCACTCACATCTCCCAGGGAGCAGGGGAGCACTTCTGCAGCTCACCCAGGCAGCTCCTCCGTGCCTAGGGCCACAACGGCTCCCCACACTCTCTCTCCCTCCTCTCTCCTCTCTCCTCTGTCCCTTCCCCTCTTTCTAAAAATCAATGAACATGTCCTGAGGTGATGAATGAAACAAACAAGCAAAACCCACAAAAAACAAAACAAAAACAGTCTCAAAATTCATACAGAACCACAAAAGCCCCAAACAGCCAAAATAGCCTTGGGAAAGAACACAACTGGCAGCAGGACAATTCTTGACTTCAAACTGTATAACAAAGCTATTGTAATCAAAACAGTATGGTAATAGCATAAATACAGTATTGACATATAGACCAATGGAACACAATCAAAATTCTGGAAATAAATCCACTCATTTATATTCAATTGATCAAAGGCACCAAGCACACACAATTGGGGAAGGAAAGTGAAAAATGGAAGTCCCTATGCAAAAGAATGAAATTAAACCCTGTATCTTATACCATATACAAAAATCAACTCAAAATGGATTAAATATTTCAATATAAGATCTGACTCTGTAGAACTCCCAGAAGAAAACATAGGGGAAAAGCTTTTTGACATTGGTCTAGGAAATGTTTTATTGGATATGACACTAAGAAACACAGGCAACAAAAGCAAAAATGGACAAGTGGATTATATCAAACTAAAAAGTTTCTGCACAGAAAAGGAAACAATAAACAAAATTTTAAAAAAGACAACCTATGAAGTGAGAGAAAATATTTTCAAACCTTCTATCTGATAAAAAGTTAACATCCAAAATATATAAGGAATTCCTACAACTCCATAGCAAAGGACACATATTTGAATTAAAAAGTGGGCAAAGGACTTAAAAGATATTTCTTCAAACACATACAAATGGATAACAGGCACGTGAAAGTGTGCCTCGCATCACTACTCAATAGAGAAATACAAATCAAACCACAATGAGGTATCACCTCACACCTATATTAAGATAGCTATTGTAAATAAAACAAAAGACAGGTGTTGTTGAGGATGTGGAGAAACGGATATTTGAATTCTCTTGGTGGAATGTAAATTGGTACAGCCACTACGGAAAATAGTAATGAGCTTCCTCAAAAGATGAAAACTAACACTGTTATATAATATAGCAACCCCACTTTTAAGTGTACATACAAAAAATTAAATCAGGATAGTAAAGACATATTTTCACTCTCATGTTCATGGCAGGACTATTCATAAGAGCCAAGTTATGGAAACCACCTAACTGTCCATTGACAGATGGACAAAGAAAATGGGTAAAGAAAATGCAGAATATACATATTATTGGAATATTATTCAGCTTTAAAATAGAAGGATATCCTGACATATGCAGCAACATGGTTGAAACTGGAAGATACTTTGCTCAGTGATAAGCTAGTCACAAAAGGACAAACACTGCATGATTCACTTATATGAGATACGTCTTAGAAGCAAAGAGTAGAATGTGGGTTACCAGGATCTATGGAGAAGGGGGCATGAGGAATTATTATTCAGTTGTGCATCGCAGTGCTCATAGTTAACAATACTATAACGAACACTTAAAATTTGTTGAGGAGAGTTTTAAATAAATGTGGGTAAATTTCATGTTAGTGTTCTTGCCCCAGTAAAAATAAATCCATTATATTACAGCATATATTGTCATACTTTCTATCAGCTGGAATATTGGGTCTCACATATTAATACCAGTCAAAACATACATTTCCTGGCCTGTTTGGTCAGCCTTAAAGTTTTTATGCTGTTTTCTTAACCTTAATGTTTGAAGAATATTAACTATTGCATAAATCTTTGCTAACTTTAAAAATAAATTTATCCTATAGCCATTATTATATAATGCTAAAGTTACTTATTTTAAATATCTCACTAGATTCTTACTAGATTCTATTTCCATCTACTTTCTATTTATCTCAAGCCAAAAAACAACTTTGGTGCACATGTTTGTATGTGTACAAACCTCTTTGGAAATTTTGAATAGTTAGTTGACAATGGAAAAAACTCTCAAAATATTTGGTAACTTTGTGTAGAAAAGGTACCTTGGTGACTCTTCCTACTTTTGAATATTGACAATATGTTCTCTAAACATTGTCTCAAGTACAAATAACATGTTTATTTCATTGTGCTCTCGTGAATTCCCTTTCTCATAATAATTCAGAGCCCAGGAAATCTTTCTGACAAAGAATAGCAAAGGTATGTTACTAAGGACAGATTATAGTTATTCTTCATCTGAACCCTTGCTGGCGCCTTTTTCTGCTCATCCAATAAAATAAAATTGCTGTGGCATACAATTAGTTTTTTTATATCAGTTAAACTGGGGCCCAGTGAGAGAGAGAGAGAGAGAGAGAGAGGAGGGACGTAGAAAGGCAAAGTGTGTCCAAGTTCTGGTTCATTTGCTGATTCTTATGCATCCTGTTCCGGTTTATTTTATGTGCTAGATACATGGCCCAACTCTACAAAGCCATGTCTTCCAGAATCAATTGGAGTTCATTTTTATTTTAAGTTTTTGTTTTACATAATGTTGTCATGAACCTTAATGTGCAAGAGAGGTACTATTTCAAGGAGAGTTTTCTACACCAAAGTTATTCTCGTTTCATTTTCCCTTTATAATACTACAGTGTCCTGCATTATTCTTGAGCCCTCCGCAGGCAGATTTATCACTGGCTTGTGACTGGTATAGAACAGGACTGTGTCAGCGTCTTTGGGCTGAAAGCCAATTCTAATGTGTAAGAGACCCAGGAAAACTTCTGCTCACTTTTGATAAATATCTTATTATATAATTCTTTTTAGTTTTGAATATTTTATAGCAGGAATTGATTTCTAACAATCACTCTTATGTTCATTCAACGACATAGTACTAATTTTGCCAGTCATTTTAAAACATATCAAAAGTTCTGTGAAAGATTACTTCAACATTTATTTTATAAAATTGTGCTTATTAACATTTTGTTATGGGAAATTTCAGTCATATATAACAGAAGAAAAATAGGTTAATGAACTTCATTATACCCACCTCAAAGATTCAGTAATCATCCAATTCAGCCACTCTTTCTCCTTTATTTTTCTGTCCACTCTGCCTACCCCAGATTATTTTGAAGCAAATCCAAGATTTTATATCATTTCATATATAAATATTTTAATATGCATCTCTACAAATATTTCCTACTTAAAATGATAGCCTTAATACTATTAGCATACATAAATAATTACATCATGAACTATCTAGGTAGGGCTCACATTTTCTGTTATCAAATGAGTGCTAGATTTTTTTCAAAATTTAGTTGAATCATGATAGAAATAGTTTAAATATATTTTAAACCTTTTGAATCAGCAGATCTCTCTCCACTATTTCTTTCGCAATTTATTTGTTGATAAAATTGGGTCAGTTTCTATAGGAACAATTCTCTTGCCTACAGGATAAAATGAAAATGACTTGGCAGGCTTATTTTTCATCCCTCCATCCTTTCATCCATCCATCTACTCATTCAACAATTAATTATATGTGTCTATGTTATCTCTGTATCTGTCTGTCTTAACTTATGCATATTAATTAATATTTTAGTGTGATTACAGAAAAAATAATAACACACACAACCCTAAAGGCAATGGCGGATTATACTTAGGTGATGGGATGAGGGTTGTGTTTGTGAGAGCGAAGTGATTATAGTATAGATATTCCTAGGCTTTCCCTTCACCATGCCCAACTAGGCAGCTTTTGTCTCTGACTACTTGATATTTTTCTTATTTCTAAAGTGCTGAGAAAGGTTACCCTTGACAAATTTTTGAAGGGGATCTTTCTCATGCACAAAGTGGAAGAAATGATAAACTGTAAAAAAAAAAAAAATGTTCCAAGTCTAAGGATGGAAACAAGGTAGTCCAGGTGATGGACTATAGTTTCTAGAGTAAGTTGAAAAATTATTGAATGCTGTAGAAAGCCAGTATGTAGTGATAAATTGGGAAGCAAGTAAATACTGCCTTCAGTGAGTTTGAAGGGCATGTTTAGTGGGAGTAAGAAATTAATAATCTGAAAGAATGTAGGTATATAGATAGGTAATGCTATTTTAAAATTCTATAAGAGGAAGAGCAATTCTGTATTATGACAAAATAAAAATAAATGTGGAGTTGAGGAAAGACGTTGAAGATTGTAAAAATTGAGCATGTCAGTGATTGTGAGCTCCTACGCTGAATGAATTGTCCATTGGGGAGTAAAGTCTCCTTCAATGATGTATGGGCCTAAGACATAAAGAAAGAATGTAAGCCTAGATATATATAAAAAAACATGTTGAGGAAACATTTACAAGCAGTTGTTTTTGTGGAAAATAAAATGGGGTAGAAGGTATATAGCAAATGATATGAATTAAAAAAATGTTATTTTCAGGTAAATTTAGGGAAACAGATTAGGAGAAGAATAAAGATAAGAAAATTCTGACTGACTTTTGCTTATGAGAGAAATTAAGTGTAGAAACAACAATGGATTCCACTACAATTAGGGTTGCAGAAGAACCTGTGTCTTTTCTGCTACAGGAAGGATTCAGTGATGGTGCACGCTTATAAGAAGCATTACTTATCCCTGTCTGGTGTGGCTCAGTTGGTTGAGTGTCTTTCCATACATGGCAAGGTTGCTGGTTCCCTTCTCAGTCAGGGCACATGCCTGGGTTTCAGGCTTGATCCCAATGGGGGGCATAAAGGAGACTGCCAATCGATGTTTCTCTCTCACCTTGATGTCTCTCTCTCCCTTTCTCTCTCTCTAAAAATTCAATAAAACGTATTTAAAAAGAAGCATTAATTAAGGAAATAAGTATGTGATTAAATTTACTATAGATAAATGGAATAGAAAGATACAGAAGAATCTTAAATCTAGGCCTTCCCCCTAGTCCCATAGGTTGTTCTGAGGATCCATGCTGTGGTCACTTCACTAGAGCAGGAATTCTCCACTCTCTCTTTATGTTGAAGTCATGTGACAATGTCTGGTTCCCATCCTCAGATTCCTGCTAAATTTGTTTGAGGATCTGCCTGTATTTGAGAACCATTGAGCCACTGTGTGAGTTCCTAGTGATCAATCTACATCCTTGAGTTCTAGTATCAGCATAGAATACAATTATTGTTATATATATATAGGTGTCTGCCAAAAATATATACATATGCTTTGAATAATTATAAAGGCAATGTATATTGATACACATTTAATTTTCATTTAACAGCTATCTGTTGTTACAGTGTACATACATTTTTGGGAGATACCCTGTATATACCAAAGTTTATCATGATTAATGACATTGTCACTTTTCTCTTTGGATTATATTGCGTTGATTTAAGAGAGACTTCTTTCATTCTTTCAATATGTACTTTTGCAATACTGTATGGAGAAATATGGAGGGTTTTTGTTTTTTTTCCTGCCTAAAGCTAAAATATTGGTTCCAGCTCCTCAGCTTTTGAAATTTCAAGATGCACATTGATTGGAGCTGAGATTGCAAGAAAAAAAAAAATGTTTGCAGAACTTCAAACCAGAATGCAACCCAGTGTCCTAATATTGATGTTTTTCCTTTGATATCATGTTTTCCAGATTTGACAAATTTTAAAACATAGGTCTGTAGTCCAGAGAAAGATTAAAACATAATAGACATTTTGCAAAATCACTAAGAACATAGATTTTAGACTTAGACAAATATAAATTTAAATTCAGCTATGTTAGTTTCCAGGTGGAGAAATGTTTTCCACATCTGAGTCTTTGTTCCTAGCTTGTAAAATGACTATGGACACTCCATTCATTTGATCCTTGTGAAAGATAAATGCTACATGTGACATAAATTAGTACTGTGTTTAGTAATTACTAAATACTCAGTATTAAATATATATGCAAAAGGTAAAAATAAAATGCTAAGCTCTATGTGCAAGCAACATAGATTAGAGCAATGTTTCTCAAAAGGTTACTTGTCTCTTAAGAATACTTATAAAATCTACACTAAATGTCCTATTTTCATGAAGCTAAGCCCTAGGGAACACAGAAAGTAATGATGAAATCATACAAAGGTGTATAATCATAAATTCAAGAAAAATCCCATAATGCAAGTAAAGGAAAAGGATTTCTATAATAGAAGATAACAAAGGAATCCAAATTGAACTACGTGTGGGTAAATCAGAACTCATTGCTGAGGATGTGATCCTCTAATTGAAATACAAAGATAAGAATTCAGTAAATAATGGCTGCCGTGTGTATAACTTATTTAATTGTTTTCCAAAAGAACTTGAGAATCGCATTTTCTGAATAACACCTTTTTATAAATCATACACACACACTCAGAAATTTAGTTGATAAATCTTGAATTTGAAATTTTCTTATCCAAGTAATTGCCATTATAGAAAACGAGAAGGAAGAGAGATCCACAGGAAATGGAAATTTTAATTGGGAAAGAAGAATTGAGAATGTTTACAAAGACAAGAGTGTGATATATAAGTCTGAAAATAAGAAATATGAGGAGAGAAAAACAAAATGAAATTCGCATTGGGAAAGCACAAGTTATTATATTGGCTGAAACGGTTTTAAATGTGCGTTGAATGAATTTCTTCCAAATGAAACCAAAATCTATATACTAGACAAGACTCACGGCAACTCTAACTGCATGACTTGAGGGTGAATATCTGTGCCACTCATAGTGTGGAGCTAGCATCATTATTCTCTCCTCTTCATCCATGTTTTCAAAACACCTTGTTTAATTTTCCCTACTGTTTGCCTTGAAATAAACATGCTTTCATTATATAATAGAATTAATTCAGGAAAGGTAATTACTACTTTAAACTTTGTTGTTGAATGGGTTAGGGTTCTTTGCAGAAAGATTGCCTGACGTGCATCAGAATTTTTTACAAGACAGCTTCTGATGCTATTGATTTTTATTAAAGCGTCAAAGAAAGGGCCATTTTCTTCACAAAATTGCAGCCGTGACTGGGATAATTTGTAGCAGCTGCTTAACAGCTCTGCACACTGGAAAGTACAGGGGGAAGTTTGGCAGGTGGAATGCAATTACCCAAACTGGACCTCATCCAGGTAAATAGGGCAAGCACCCTCGCATTCTTACAGATTGCTTTCAGATTTTTAATGATCAGTAAAAAGACTAGTGACCTCACTTTTTTTTCGTATCACTTAAAATATATATGTATAGTATAGTCACATTAAGAGAAAATTAAAATGTGTTGTCTTGTGCTAAAAAATATTCTAATAATATTATTTCACTGTGGGGGCATGCTCATATAATAAGAGTAAACATATTTTGTGTTTTAAATTAAAAATACTTAATCAGTCTCACATATATAGTACATGATGAATTACAAAGAACATTTCCCTTTTTTCAGGTTGTAGTATGTTATTCAAATGAAGTCATTTCCCATAAGGGGCAGATATATTTACCTGAGATAAATGTAAAAATAATGTGCTTAAAATTTTATATATATATATATAATTATATATATATGTATATAATATAAATACTGTAGGATTGTGTTTTTTTTCAAGGCTTGATAGACTGTTCATCTCTTTACAGTCAATTCTGTTCTCTTCTGTACTGATTACTATTTTAAATCAGACTCTGGTTTTGTTCCAGCTTCTGCTACAATGAGGCTGGAGCAGATTTTCAGATTTCCCTTCTACTTTGCCATGCCACCTCCTGTGAAAACTTTCAGACTCTCTCATTTTATGTACTAAATTCGATAGGGTGCTTATTTTCAGGGGAAGACAATCAATATTTGTTATTTATTTTAACTGTGTGGGCAAAACTAAATAAATATTTGTGCTCGACAGTATTTTAAATTAATCTCAGAAATTACAACAATTAAGGAATTTTCTGTTGTCGTTAATCTTCACAGAGGATTTTTTTTCATTGATTCACAACCCAGGTTCGTGCTAGGGACTCATACCCACAACCCTTCTGTGCTCTGGCCGACCCTCTAACCACTGAACCACACCAGCCAGGGAAAAAATTAAGGATTTTATGTGGGTATTGACCTCCAGATGAATTTTAAGTTAAGTCACCCCACTTTTCTTTATTCTCCTGCACAATACCTCATTTGTCTGATCATATCTCACTTAGATTTCTTTGGATACTTTCTTCTTCAGTGTTTTTGACCTTTATTTTATGCTCATTTAAAATTGTGTTTCACCTGGTATATTAACTTGTACTTTTCCAATGCGAATTTCAGTTTGCTTTCTTCTGCTCATATCTGTTATCTTTAGAGTTATTTATATTCCTGTCCAGGTCAGTGTTCTTAAATCTTCCCAATTCAATATGATCTGAAATTTGATATGGGCTTTTTAGGCTCCAGATTCATTACAGGAGGTTGGAATTTAGTGAAAATTTGATATTATCTCATCAGTAACTTTCTAAAATCTTTCTAAATTCACTCCACTTATAGGGATTATTTCCTGTTTATGTTTTGATTCCTCCACTATCTCTAAAGGTAATAGATATAAAGTGAATGTTACATCTATAATGACTACTGTATAGGCAAATGCTATGAGAATAGATAAAACGGTATTTGCTTTGTTTAAATCTAAATGAACAGATTTAGTTAGATTCTGGTTTTTGTACTTACGTCTTTATACTATCCATTATTTTCCTACCTATTAATATCAGCATCACACAGACTTCTCTTCCCCACTAAAAAATGAAACATTGCAGATTCTTTTCTTTTCAATGTTACGCTTCTTTCTGAGTTTTCAATTTTTTTTTTCCTGAATAACATTAAGTGCTGCAAGACATTTGCCTGTTCCCTTACTTTCCCTAAGATGCTTGTCTTCTGGACTTGCTGATTTGCATATGTTCAAATTTTCAGAGTATTGCCTTACATGATTTTCATTAAAATCTATTTTGCAGTCCTGGCTGGTGAGGCTCAATTGGTTGGCCTTCATCCCGTGCATCAAAGGGCTGCCAGTTCAATTCCAGGCCAGGGCACAGGCCCAGGTTTGGACTCCATCCCTGGTTGGGGGTGTGCAGAAGGCACCCGATCAATGTTACTCTCTCGCATTGATGTTTCTCTCTCCTTCTCCCTTCCTATCTGTCTTTAAAAAATCAATAAAAATATATTTTTAAAAAGCCATTTTTCAAATTCTTTATTACTCTGCTTTAATTTTTTTCTTAGTCATTGTCAGAAAATTAAAATAGCTTTTATAATGAAATATTTCAACTAATTTACAAATAATTATAAATAACAACATTTGTTTTGAAATGAAGGCTTTGATCAATGATGAAGGGAATTTATTTTCATACTACCACTGTACTAAGAAATGTTCAAAAAATATTAGCCAGACTATTTAAGATGATTTTTCTATTTAGTGCGATGTGAAATTACATTGCATGAAATAAATTTCTATCATGGAAATTTTTACTTAAATACTTGACTTCAGTTACTTTAAAACTACACCAAATTACCTATTGTATTC
Organism: Miniopterus natalensis; assembly: GCF_054644295.1. Taxonomy (NCBI): domain Eukaryota; kingdom Metazoa; phylum Chordata; class Mammalia; order Chiroptera; family Miniopteridae; genus Miniopterus; species Miniopterus natalensis. The sequence continues at coordinate 22,174,668 of NC_142091.1, forward strand.
CATTATAGATTGATGAAGATGCTAACTGACAGTGTTTGGAAGGTATTGTTTTACTAAGGAAGAACTTAAAGAAGCTTTCTGCTTATGGATAATCAATGAGGCAGGGATTTATCATTAACTGTTTAGTATATCACAGGCTTTCTACCAGACTATAAAGGTTCAATGTTGGAAAAGACAAACCATTTTTTATTTATCCTGTAGCTTTCTTTCTTTTGGACAATACATGTAATTAGTATGTAAACAAATGGCAATATAAAGTTATCTATTCTCTATGTATGTATGTATGTATTTATTGATCTATTATCTGTATGTCATTATTACACAGGTGCTGCATTAATAGAATGACATTAGAGTGACTACTCCACACAATAGCATTATTTTATTTTATTTTATTTTACTTTATTTTATTTTAGTTAATCTTTGCCCGAGGATATTTTTTTCCATTGATTTTCACAGAGAGTGGAAGGGATGGGCGGAGGGAGAGAGGGAGAGAGAAACATTGATGTGGGAGAGACACATGGATTGGTTGCCTCCCACCCAAGCCCCAACTATGGCCTGGGATCAAACCTGCAATGCAGGGATATGCCCTTGACCAGGAATGGGACCCATGGCCCTTTGGTGTGTGCACAGATGCTCTAACCACTGAGCAATCCCAGGACAGGGCCAATAGCATTCTTTTAGATAGAATATTAGGGAAGGTTTCCATAAAAAGGTGATATTTGCAATGATGTTTTAAGGGAAAGAAGTGGGGGGCTTGTGGTGGCGGGAACACATTGAATTTTCTGGCATAGAAAAGAGTTTGATGTGTTCCAGAAACAGTGGTGATGTGGGATATAGATGGAGCTTACAGTGACTGAAACAACTAAAGTTTCAAGAGATCGGGAGAGACAAGTCAACAAACTGATTTATATTTTAAAGTTAATTTTAACAGTTCTTAGAAGATGAATACTAGGAAATGATCATTTCAGAAAGAAAAACAAATTAGAAAATGCTTAGAGTAAATTAGATCAAAATATCCTGTGGCTTGGACTAGGTGGAAAACATTGGATAGAAGTAGGGCTGGCAGTTCTCTCTGGCAATGGGTATGAGTAGGGTGGCCACTACCTCCACCCTTATTCCATTTACAGTACTAGATGTCCTGGCTCAGGCAATCAGGCAAGATAAAGCTATAAAAGATTGTTGACTGACTTTGAAAATTGCCACAAACCATGACACTTTTAACAGTATTACCTTTTATTATTGTGTTCTCCATATATGTAGAGACCCTACTCTCCTTTTTTCCTTCATTTCTCCCTTTCCACACCTTTCTTTCCCCTTCCTGTACCTCCACCTTTTCTATCTCATATTGTCTCTGTCTTATCTTTGTTTTTCAAGGTGAGAGAATAAATACTAACCATAAGGAAATTATTTTAAAAGGTTGAATATTATAAGACTGAGGGAATAAAGAGGGTTTTTTTTTTTTTTCTGTAAATCTGCCAGATTACAGCTATGGGAGTAATCAACTCCAAGCCCTCATATTTTTTATGTTACAGTCACTTTCTGATTGAGCTAATGGAGATCTCAGAGTGATGGCTTGTCAGGTGAGCATATTCCTGCTGTGTGTCAAGTCGTTTTTCTTTTCTAAAAATGTTCCGATTAGTCATGCAGTTTCATTTGTAAAATCAGTGAGAGTGCTGATCATTTTGATTTATATAAAGAAAACAGGATATAAATATTTAATATAGCATACTATGAAATCCCCCCAAAAGACAAACATTATGAATATGGAAAAGTCAGATTCAAGTTGAAAATAAATTAATTTAATCCATGTTGAATGAAAGTACAATATATTTGGATTTTTAAACCTGATACCAAAGTTTACCTATGCCTAACAGTTTTTACAAGATGGTGCCTTGCTTCAAATTCTCCCTTACCATATATATATTTTTTGAGAGTAGAGTTGAGGGTAAAGCAAGTATAAATGATTAACATCTCATGAGGCATCATTTATAAAGACCCCTTAAGATATATGAGTATAGTAATTTAAAATATGTATTTCTGTGAGTTCAGTCCAAGGTATATTTTAGAATTAATTTATGATAATTCTTTAATTCAAGCTGGTGTTCAACATATAAAGAGTCTTCGTGGATAAATTCATATGTAAAAATTAAAAGTCTCACTGCTTTCCCTCCTCCCACTCCCTGTAAATGTGTCCCAAATACCAGTGTTCATTGGCTTGAGTTTCACATGATACCTCTGCTTTCACCTGCACTGGGTGCTCTCAAGATACGCCTACTCACTTCACATTGTTCCTCATGGTAAATAACTAGCTAAACTGCATCTGTTTTTCCAGGCTGATTTTTCTAACCTTTGCTAAATCTCCAAAATCACTTCCATAAATAAAAAAATTAAAAATCATCAGTAAACTCCAAAACACTCCCTTGAAAACAGGTAACTATTTTTTGTATCTCGTAATGTTAAAATATGGCCTACCATTTATGGTTAACTGTTCACTTGTCTACTAGGTTCATGTACTATGTGTATGTTAGATATTCATTGCCCAAATTTATACACAAGATTATCCAATTGCCTCACAAAAGGAATCTTAATCTCTTCTTCTCTCCTTTTTTCATCGAATGGGTTGAACTTGACAGCTAACAACAAGCTTTACTTATACCTCTAATACTTAAAAAATAGAGAAGGTGAACACCTAGGTTGTCTTCTCATTTAATACTTACATAAGAATGACTTGAATTCTAATTTTGCAATTTTAGAACATCTTTCACTCATTGTGTTTCTGATTTCTAATCCTGGGAATGGGTATCTTAGCCACTACTAAGTTTCAGCTTTGCCTACACAATTCTGTTTGTGAGTCTTTCAATAATACTAGCTTTGTTGCCATTGTTGTTTATTGGATATAGCCAGTACCATTTTATAATGTTCCCATTCTGTCAATAAAACTTAACCAAAAAAGTGTTCAGTGTGTGTGATGGCTTTGCATTACCGAAATTCTAAAAAAACACAGCAAAAACAAACTTTAAATTCAGGGTGTTACTACCCTTGTTTAAAATTATTGTTGGACAGTCTTATCATCAAGTGTTTATTTTGAGATTTCATATACCTCTGCTTTTCTGTGTAATCCCTTTCAACGTCTCACCCCAGTCACCCACTTTACTCTTCTTTAGCTTATCCTGAATTCCAGGGACTACTAATGCCATCTCACTCTATTTTGAAAGTCTATCAAGTTTTCTGTGGCCCCCCAATTCATAACACAGATTCAGGCCCGTATTTTTGTATCTGAAATCCACCAACATGCATATCTGATATCTACTTAGAAACAAAAAATATCAGCAAAAACCCAGAGATTTCACTAACAGTGTATTTTGCTATTCATATAACAAAACAGCCATAATAATTGATTGACTCAGAATAATAGGTTAAAGATCAATGCTAATTATCTGTTGCTTAAATCTATTTTTTACACACTTTGTCTCTTCCACGATTGAAACCCTGTGAAATATGAATTATTCTTCTATTTATTCATTTAACAGATATTAAAGTATGCCATGGACCAATTATTAAGCCAGAAAATAGTGGAGTTTAAGACAGATGTGAAAGTATTACACACGTGCATTGAATCTAAAGAAGAAAGTCATCAAATCAGTAATGAAAAGCTGGATGAAGTTCCAGAGGGGAAAGCACAGTCCTAAGAGTCTATGTATTGGGACTTAACCTAGTCTAGAGGCCCTGAGAATCCATCGATATAGGTAGCAGGGATCTTCTTACTTGGCGGAAGAAGATAGATCATGGTGATAGCAGAGTTTCCAACCACCAATTATTTGAGTAGCACCGTCACACTTTTGTTGTCATGTGTTCACCCAAGGCCTACATTTCCAACTTTACATCCCGCAATGAAACAATGTACAAATGAGGTCAAATTCAAAATTTCCCAAAGCATTAGAAAATGACCATTATAACAACACTATCTACCCATTTTTGTTTTATGGATTTCTTCTAGAACCATTTTTTTTCTCTTATAATTATCTTTTCCCCTATACCTATGATAGTATCTGGATAGTAGCAAAAAATCCTTAATGAGGGAAGAAAATAAAGAATTGGCTGTAGCCACGTGTCTATCTGTCAATTTTGCACAGCAGCAAGTGAGATATTCGAGTCTTCTATATTTAAAAACCTCGGGATGTCCATGTATGTATGCAGAAACAAATCTTAAGTTTAGGAAATGCGCAGAACTTCAAGGTCATTCAGAAAACATTACAATCTTCTTAATTCTGGGTTTAGAGGTTATTTATAAGGACTGTAGGACACACACACACACACAAAATGGTGATTATTTTAAATCCCTTTGCTAAGGACATCCAAGTCCAAAGAAGGAAGGAATCGCCTTGGTCTATACTGTATGTATAACATTCAAACACTGCTGAGCAATAAATAAAACAGCTACGCTAGGACTTCCCAGAAGAATATTGAAGTGTTTCAGTCTATATATGCTAAATGAGCCCAAGAAGAAAAACCTACTAATATTGACAGTTGTGATTCTTTCAAGGAAATGGCTCAGCCACGTCACAGGGCAGTGAGGTCCAGCGCTTGATAAGCCGCACTTCCACTCAGAGCTTTCATCTGAGTACCACCAGACATTTGAGAAATGGCACTAACCTGGAAAAGAGTAAAAGAAACAAACATAGTGGGGGGGGGGGGAAGTAGGGAGGAAATCGAAAAATGAAAATAGGAAGGCTTGAAGAAACCATGTCTTCTTAATTAAAAAATATGATGAAATGGAGATGCTGAAAAAATCTTCCCCTCCAAAAAAACCCACCAAAAACAAAACCACTAAATTTTTAGATAAAATAACAAGAAAACACATTTAAAAGAATAGGTGACCTTTAAGAAAGTAAGCAAATCCTTTGGTTTAATGGAAGGAGCAGGAGTAAGAACTTTAGAGATGAGAGTTCAAAGGTCTTCAGATATTTTAGAAGGAACTAAGAAATTCTATGCCTGAAGGTTGCTTAGAAATTCTGTATCTTATGTTTCTTTTTTGGCAGATTCAGAAGGAAGTCAGTTTCTAGAAAACCTCTATAAAAACACGATGTAGGATAGAATATGCTTTTCCTGAATACTTTAAAATGGGGGGGGGGGTATCCTCTACAAAATGCCGTTTTGGGTTTGGCACTGAGAAAGGTTACAAAAGATGTTTTTCATGATAATTCATGAACACTGGGGACTGAATAGGTGGGTTGAAGATTGTGTACAAAATTTAAAAGGCAGCAAAGAAGAAATATGTATTTGGATTAACAATGTACTTGAGATCTGAGTCAATGAACTAAATCTTCATTATGACTTTGAGGTAGGTAATGATAACTTAAATAAGACACATCTATTCTTATACACCTAAGAAAATAATACTTATTGAAATAGAAGAAATAACAATCTAATTATTCAAAGATAACATTATTGTATATGTTAAAAATTCAAAAAGAATATAGGAAAACTTTTAGAATTAGTTAATATATCCATCAAAGTCACTGAGTGCAAATCATTTTCAAAAATCACTTATAGTTTCACATATCAGCTATGGACACATAAAAAAACTTTCTACATAATTTTATCATTTACAGTAACATCAAAATATTTCATGCCTAGGAGTAAATTAAATATCTAGGAGAAATATGCTGAAGACCTCCATGAAGAACTAAAATGGCTTTAAACTACTTGACACTTTTCCCATTAGGTAAGTTTATGTCTCCTCCCCTTTATCCTGGGTATGACTGCTTTGACCAATACAATGCAGCAGAAGTAATATTTCACCAGTTTCCAGACTCAGGCCTTAGGAGACTGGCAGCTTCTACTTTCTCTCATGGAACACTCGCTCTTGGAATCTAGCTGCCATGCTGGGAGAAAGACCAAGAGGCCTAGAGCCAACAACCTCAGGGGAGTCTTTAGCTGACAGTCATCAACATTTACTAGCAATGGGATCAAACCATTTTGGAATGGCCCCAGCTAAAGCTATATTGAGGAAAAGCAAGTTGTCTTCACAAAGCCCTGATCTAATTGCAGATTAATAAGCAAAATAAATTATTGTTATCTTAAGGTACTAAATTTGGGGGTAATTTGTTATGCAACACTAGATTACTGGAAAAATGTTTGTGGCTTTGAAGATTCTATATTGAAATAAGATTCTAGGCAAATTGATCTATAGATTTGGTGCAATCCCTGTCAAAAAAATCCAGACACAAAAATAGTATATGCCATAGGATTACATTTATTAATGTTTAAAACTAGACAACACAAATCTATGGTGTTAGAAATTTTGATACTGATAATTTTTGGTTTAAAGCGAGATGGAAATAAAGTATAACTTCTTTGTGGACTGTAATATTCTTGGTGCTATTTACATGGGAGTATTTGCAGTAAGAAAAAACAAGCTGAACATGTATAATTTTTGCTCAATTCCTCATACTTAATACTAAAGGCGGAGAGAGAGAAAGAAACATTGATTGGTTGCCTCCCATACACACTCATACTGGCGATTGAGCACCCAACCTAGGCATGTGCCCTGACAGGACTTGAACCTGCAACCTTTTTGGTGAATGGGAGGTCGCTCTCCCTTCCTCTCTCTCAAATCAATAAACATACCCTCGGGTGAGGGTTAAGAAAAAATCTGTCTTACAAGAAATATATTTTTCAGGGATTCGTTTGTAAGACTCTTCAGGTGTTATTGTCAGTTTGATTTACTCCTGAGTATCTTTGGAAAGTAGTTTTGATGTAGATGAATGAACACCTTAATGAAACAAAACCTGTGAAACTGGTCAGTGTAAAATGAAAGCTCCATGATAGAAGCCAGTGCCAATGAAAGTAAACTTATTACTTAAAAATCATTAAATACCTACTGAGCAATTACTAATGTGTTAGACACATATTCTGATCTTAGTAATAGTATAAGGCTCACCCCTCCCACCAATCGTCTTCCATCTTCCACAAGTCACACCACTTCTAGAGGGGGAGCACTAGGTTTAATCCGGCGAGGAACCAGCTGCAAGATGTAGCTGGAAATTCTGAAAGAGGAAAGGAATTATATATTGGAACTCTAACAGGGGCTGTAAGACTGATTTTTAAAGTGCTCTTTCTTATTAGGTACAGTTTCAAATTCATTTTAACATACATTTTTATGTCTTGACTTATCTATAGTTTTTTAAATTGTATAATTATGCTTTGCTTAAGTAAATGAATATATGAAACTTTGGATTGGTGTAAAAGATAGCCTTAGAGTCCATAATGATATTCAGTAGAAATGCTTTAAATGAAAATTTCCCAAATATATTTTGAGTGTGGTTTTATTTCAAAATTATTCACAGCAGACCTTTATAAGGTTGTATTTATTATTTAAGGTGAGCTATACTTATACAGACATTATTTATTAGAAGCATTCTGGGTTTCTTTTCTACATATTTTTTGGTAACATTCCTACCACTAAGATCTATTAATTAAAAAATATATTAAATATATTATTTAATCTGGGTTAGTCCTACATAGCTAGAAAAATGTGCTTTGGGATTTTTTCCTTTGCCTCAAATGTAAAGAACTGGTTATGCTGGAGGCAGCAAAGCTGACTAAGTGAACCTAAGATCTTTCCAAGGAAAGCAATAATGTATTTTAAGCCCAATACAGAAAATCTTTTGTCTAGAGTTACTGCAATGTGGTAAAAAACTCAGTTGTTGTTCAAAGGAAACATAGTTTATTGAGTTAGGCATAAAAAAATTATTAAATAATAAATGACCAAATACTCAAGTAAAATTACACTTAGAGGAAGGGAAAAAAATGTAGTGTAAATATCAAAGCATTTGTTAAAAGCTATAGAACTTTTGATGAAAGACTGAACCATATCGTATTCAAAGTAAAAAAAAAAGATAAAATGATGCTAGGATGGAATGGAGTATGTGACAAAACATTCTAACTGCATTGTAAATGTATGAAAGAGCCTCACTGATGGGGGTGGGGAGAAATGGTGCTACCCTAAATAACTTTCGAATTAAGTGGTCTGTGAGGAAAGGCAATAGAAGCTGTGCATGACTCTCTATATGACTTGATAATGCTATTTCCAAAGGATTGCATGTTGATAATTCTACACCAACAATCAGTCATACTGGAACTGAACAATTAAATACAGTAAATGGATGGTGGGAGCTGGATTTCTCAAGGTTGGAGCGGGAGTTTATAGATAAGCAAGGGGAGAAAGCCAGAATGACCCATATTGGTAATGGATTACAGTTAAGGACATCGGTATATACTCATGTGTAGCTTAATATAGATACATGTGATTACATGTGAAACATTTACAGATATTCATATACACGGGTGTTAATATATACCTGTACATTTCCTTGCTCTGTCAGCTGAGAGGGCCTAGAAAAAAATGACACCCTAGTGGGTTGCATATAGTAATTTTATTCCCAAGAATACTGTATGGGAAAGGGAAACAAGAATAACTGGGGTGGAGAAACCTGACAAACATAACCTCAACCAAATTATCAGGTTTCACATCAACAGGGATAAATCATGATAAGGGTATGCATCTTTCAAATGATGTGACAAAAATGACACCTTACCTCTACCATCCTCCTCCCAAAAATACATAACCCAAATCTAAGCATGAGAAAAGTATCAGACGAATTCCAACTGGGGCACATTTTGCAAAATACCCTGACCGGTACTCCTCAAAACTATCAAGTCCAAGATAGCTATTATGGCTCAAGTCTTTACATCCAAATTTTAATGAATAAAACTTGAGAACAAGAATAGAAAAAGCAAAATGTCTTGATTTAGGAATGCATGTTAAGTATGAGATGATTATGGTGCATTCATGCGGGAGTAGTCCATGGTTAGGGTAACTCAGGGAAGGGATTAAACTAGTCATGTAGATGTAAGAGTTGAGGCTAAGTCTCAGCCATTGGCAAAAAGCCTGATTAACAGAGTTGACCATGAACTAAGCTTAGATAAACAGAAATGGACATAGTCAAATTAATATTTGTTAGGGTAAGACTTTCTTAAATACGGGTAACTTTTGGAATTTTGGGGCTTAATGTGATCTGTGATTTCAATGGGATCTCCAGGTTTCTGTCATGAATAAGGGGACAGAGCATCATGAGTCTTATATAATCAAACTGAATCAGATTTAGTTTACTAATTTGAGCTGTTTTCATTGTTTATTTATCCAGCAAAAATTATATTCGCCTACTATGTGCAAAGCACTAGTCAAGGTAGTAGAGACATAAAAATGAATAACACAGAAATAACACCTATTTTTGGTGTCTACATTCTTAAGGGTGCATAAAATAAATATTTAAACAAATAAAATATGATTTCTGGTATTTAGAAATGCAAAGTAGAACATAAAATAGAGTAATTGGATAGAAAGTGACTAAGGGTAGTGATATTAATTTAGACAGATGCATATTGATAAGAGTCCATTGAACTGCAAGAAACAAACAAAAATTTAAGTAAAAATAATGACAGCAACTCGAAGGCTGGGTAGACTTCTGGGTTCATAGAATCAGCAGAGTAATGATAGCTGCAAGGGCCCAGATTTAGTATCACCTTTGTCTTAGACTTTCTATTGATGATCTGTCAGACACTTGCCAGGTACATGCTTTCTTGAACTTAGACAGTCTAAGTTGAGGGATAGAGGAAGAACAATAAATTTAAAGTCTTCTCAAAATATTAAGAAAGTTATTCTTATGAAAACCATAGTGTTAGTTTCCCTGTGTCACATGGATTCTAACTAGGTCATGCCCCTATCTCTAAAAAAAATGACCATAGTGAAATTTGGTATAATAATGATGAATTTAGAAAAAAGTCATCACTTTGGCATATTTAAGTTACCAGAGACAATGAAATGGAATTTCTGTTGGGAAAGCAACCTCAATGCTCACTGCCAATGGTGGCTGAAGGTTCTCTGAACCCAAGGCATGGAAGCTGAGATCTGAATTACCAGAAGGAAATACATAAAGATCAGTTGGAATAGGCAGAGAGAGAAGTTATTCCCATAATATAGGGAAAGCGTAGTGTTTTAAGAAACTCAGTTAAGAGCAGTATTGTGAATGAAGGAGAGAACAAAGTGAGATGTTTGAAATGAGGTTGGAAATGGGAGAAAAGATGTCAAGTAAGCAATAGAAAGAAGTTGAGGTTTTACTTTTTACTGTAATAAGAAGCAAGGGGAGAGTTTTAAGCAAGGTAATGATAAGATTAAGAGATCACATTGGCTACTCTAGAGAAATAGTGACAAGTCCCAAATGGCATAGATTGCTTGAGAGGTGAAAAAATTATCTGAGGAGTTATATTCAATAAGCAGAAATTTAAACCAAAAAATGGCTCTTCTTATGAGAATGTGTAGTAAGAAGCTAGGAAAATTGCTTGGCAAATGGAATGGGGAAATTGAAACAGCTGATTCAAACTGGCCCCATCCAGAACCCTGACTCATCTGCCTTCTCCTCCCTTGCACGGCCACCCCCTTAAGCATTTAAACCCTTAGGACAATGCGATTCTGGTCAGAATCAAATAATCTTAGGAGCAAAACCTCCAGTCTGTTGACCACAGTTACAGAGTTTTGGTCAAACTAGAGATGACATCTAGGCCTCAGTTGTGTTTCAGCTCCATGCCCAGAAAAACAGCAAGGCCAGGCAGGTCGCCACCATGGCTGGCATCAGGACCAGTGCCAACCAATCATTAGAGACCAGGACACTGACCCTATATGCTCATTTTGATGGACTAGCATATTAAAGGACATATCTGGAAAGCTGATGAATATTCTATTGAGATCCTCCCCAGAAACCTCCCTTAAAATTCCTGCCTTTAGAAAACAGATAAACACCATTAAGACATAGGACCCAGTGCACACCCTCTCTCTAGAGCATGGTTGTACCTTCTTTCTTCAGGCATGTATATTTGCTTTCTTCCTCCTGAACTCTAAGTGTCCCCGCGAGACTTGCAACCAGGGGAGCAGCAGGCAGTGGCCGCTCATCCTGGGCTAATCCCCTGAACCTGTCTCCAAGGGCTTGTCTTTTCCTCTATAACTTGTTTCCTGAGTCCATGCAGACATTCTGCCTCTGTGACTTTCTTCTAAAAGGCCAAGGCAGCTCTTTCAGCAGCTCAGTTAAATCTTCTCTCCGAGTGTACTTTTGCTTTGCATACTAAATAAACTTCCTCTTGTGCTAGAGTTCTTGGCTCTGAATTTTTTCTTTGCCGAACTCAAGATCCTAGAGCTGATATTGCTGGTAACACTTAAGTTTATCTTTCTTCTGCTGTTTTCCTCTTATTTTTTATTTTTATTGAATTTATTTGGGGTGACATTAGTTAATAAAATTGCATAGTTTTCAAGTGTACAATTCTATAATACATCATCTGTATTATTGCATTGTGTGCCCACCATCCACAATCAAATCTCTTATTGATTAATACTCAACAGCTTGTCTCATTGCATACAAAATTATTGTTAACAAATAAGTAAATATTAGAAGAAATAGTGTTGAAAACCTAAGCATACAAGATCCTCATTTTCATCATGAGCCTAGATTTTTTATAGATACTTCTAAAATTTATCTTTCCTATGTTTCAGCATATTTAGTTGTATATAATTCACACAATATAACATGTGAAATTGCAAGAAAATGCCTCTCACATCATGTATGGAAATTTATTTTATTTTTGCCTAAATATTTTGTAAAAAGAATAAAATTTGGAGTTAAAATCAACAAAGACTGCTTTAAAGTCTCATAACCAGAAGAATATCAACAGCCTACCAATTAGAATGTTACCATACAGTGGCCAGTAATACTAAAAGAATTAGTTCAATGTAATTCGATTTTTCTCCAGGCTCTCAACCAAATATCTATAAACCATCAAAGAGGAAAAAGAGCTTTCTCCTAAAAAATGCTCGGTGATCCGGTGGTTAGAAATGAGTATAATGAAAGCTAGGTCACTTTGAGGGCTTTGTTTGTCAATTAAAAACAGATTTAAAACTTGGATAAGACAGTATTTTGATGTAAAATTTAGTTTCTCAAAATTATTTTTAGTAGAATTCAATTGAAAGAAACTGAATCACACAAAATATTTTTTGACAATACAAAACACATAATTCAGATCCTACACACACATATCTTAAAACTTGTCATAGCTTGTTATGTATGCGATTCCTTTCTTAATCTATAATAGAAGCAATTTATATAATTTTAAATTATCATTGTTATTACTAAAACATATTAAATATACACATTTATATTATGATAATTACATAATTTTCAGATTACCAAAATAAAATGCTTCATAAATCAAATTAGAAATGATTAAATAAACAAGTCAGTGATGTTTTAACTTCTATTAATTGAATACAAAATAGTTTAAATATAGCTAAATATGAAAATTAACATCTCTCAAATAACTATTTTATATAGAAAATATTCAGCACAAATGTCAGGGTGAATACATTGTACATATCTGAAGTTTCTAAACTGTTCAGACAACATAACTTTTTTAATTACTTAATTTTCTTGCAATTCAGAATTCTGCATTTTGCTCTCTATGACCAAATGATTTCCCTTTACTTCCACGTTCATTTAAATGTGCATTTTAGTAATAATAAAATGTAATTAGCAAAGGGCATGATCATTAAAAATGAGTAGATGTAGTAGTCAGACCAACTAATTGCATGTGTATTTGCATTGATTATAACCAAACATGCAGTCATAGAAAGTCAGAAAACACTTCTAAACAACCCTCCATAGATATTTTTATATTTCTGCAACATAAAAACTACTCAGTTTCTTACATTAATTTTTTTAGATTGTTTTTATTTTTTTATTTATTTTTTATTTTTTAAAATTTTGCTTAAAATATTACAAATGTTCCTTTATCTCCCCAATGACTTATTCCACCCCGTACCACCCCCCTCCCCAGTCCCTCTCCCCACCATTGTCTGTGTCCTTGGGTTGTGCATATATGCATATAAATTCTTTGGTTACTCTCTCCCCCGCCACCCACCTGCCCTCCTCCCTTCCTCTGACATGTGTCAGTCTGATCTATGCTTTCATGTCATTGAATCTATTCTGTTCATCAGTTTATTAAGTTCTTTAGAGTCCACATATAAGTGAGATCATGTGATGTTTGTCTTTTTCCGCCTGGTTTATTTCACTTAGCATAATTTTCTCCAGGTCCATCCATACTGCCCCAAAGGGTACAAGAACCTTCTTCTTTACAGCTGCATAGTATTCCACGGTGTGAATGTCCCACAGCTTTTTTATCCACTCATCTACTGATGGGCACTTGGGCTGTTTCCAGATCTTAGTTATTGTAAACTGTGCTGCTATGAACATAGGGGTGCATATATTCTTTCTGATTAGTGTTTCAGAATTCTTAGGATATATTCCTAGAAGTGGGAACACTGGGCCAAAAGGCAGCTCCATTTTTAATTTTTTGAGGAACCTCCATACTGTTTTCTATGGTGGCTGCACCAGTCTGCATTCCCACCAGCAATGCACTAGGGTTCCCCTTTCTCCACACCCTCGCCAGCAGGAGTCATTTGTTGGTTTGTTGATGGTGCCATTCTGACAGGTGTGAAGTGATACATCATTGTGGTTTTAATTTGCATCTCTCTGATGATTAGTGATGTTGAGCATTTTCTCATATGTCTCTTGGCCATCTGTATGCATTTTTAATTTATGAACATAATTTATGTATTTTGCTTTATTAGTCTCATTTTGATTAAAGTTGTATTTCACTTACAGTCTTATACCAAGTTGGTGGAAATTAGTAAAATTGGAAGGATTTATTTTAATTTCATTTTAATTTATCTTCATGTCAAGCTAAATCACATAAAACTTTGTGTAAACATTTACAAAGCATGTAAGACCAATGTTTAATTAGTAAGTAATTTTCCCAATGATATGTTTATAGGTTTATAATTTGGGAGTGCTGTAGAAAAAGTAATTGGTTCTGTGTTGGTCCCCATGCAATTAAAAGTCAAGATTTTGGTGTCAGATAGACACAAGTTCAAATTCCCAGTGCTTCACTTTGTGGTATAGATTCTTTAGCAATTTACCTACCTCTTTTGCTTCAATTTTTTTTCTTTAGTATAATTGGGATGGGTCCAAAACACAGAAGTGGGAAAAAACACGTTAGGCATTCATGTTAGAATGGAAGAAATTAAATTACCTCCATTTGCAGATATGATTTTCTAAGTAGAAAACTCCAAGGAATCCTCAAAATATTTAATAAGTTTAGCACTAATCATTAAATTTATTAAGATCACAGGATTCAATGTCAGTATACCAACCCCTCATTTATTTCTATACACCAGCAACGAGAAACTGAAAAATATTTTGTGATGTTTAAATATCAGCAAAAACGTGAAAAGGTTACTTATAACATTATTTCTTTTAAGTAAAACATCAACTGGAAGTAGAAAACACACACACACACACAGGGTGGTCAGTATCCCTTTATTTTCGGAAATTAGGTTTTCGATGTTTTCACTTTTTGACATTTTCTTTCCCACTAAATGAAACCCACACCAGTCACTGAGAAAGATGAACAAACTATTTTAATTTCCCTAAAAGGAATAGAGGTTTATCCAGCTAGAGAAGATGTGAAGAGAAAGTCACTAATACAGAGCAACAGCACGTCACGGTGAGAATCCAAACTTCTGATTCACTTAGGGTTTATTTGCTATGTCACTTTGTAAAAGTGACCATATCTGGTGTAGAACAGTGGAATACCTTTGCAAGTTGTTACCTGAAAAGGTTCCTGCCCCTCCTTTCTCAAATCCTGACCTGAGAGGTATGGGATTAAGATCCAGAGCCTGAAGGCGAGCTTGTCATTCTGATGAGGTATTCCTAAAGGCCACACCACTGGAAACATTGAGCTAGCCCCGAAATAGATTTTAAATATGCCTCTCTCTATCGCTATGAACTAGCTAACCTGTGGACCACAAGATTTTATTTTACCACTTAGATGTCTGTCTTTCTAAACAATGGCATCACCTGATTATTCATTGACTTTTCACAATCACCTGGGCATGCACCTTGTGTATACTAGATGTATAAGCATATGTATGTTAACCTGTATAAACCAATTTTACCTACACTGAATTGCATTAGTAAATATGTAAAATATTTCCATGGGGAAAAAAGATGAATTATGATTAGAGGACTAGAGGAAGCTTTGTGAAAAAAATTTAAGACAATGAGATGATAGCTATAAGAGCCGGCTGGGAAGGGAATTTTAGCTGAAGGTAGAGGTCATAAAGACAAAACATGAAGGTGGTAATCCATATTTGTGGGGGGAAAAAACCACCATAATATGTTTTGGAAGTAGCAAGCAAATGACAAATAATGGAAGTTAGAGATTAAAGTACATGTCTATAATATTTAAATGATCTCAAATGCTAGGCAACTAAACTGATGATTCACTCCATTCAACAATTAAAGGATTTTGAGCTGGTGTAGACATTTCAACATTGACATTCTCTATTACAGAATACTTGGTAATTTAGAATACCTGATACTTTAGAGCATCTTAGAGTGGGAAAGGAGGGTAAATAGGCTGAGTCTTTAATAATTATGATTGTAACCATTAATAGCTACAAGTATGTTTCTTGCACTTACAATTTACAGAAGCATTTTCTCCCAAATCGCCCCAATGCAAATTCATATAGTAGATTTTCTTCTTAGGTATTTTGCAAAGTTGTTAAACTCAAGATCAAAGAGACTGAAATATGTCAAAATGAGGATTGCCTCTTGTTTTCTTGTAGCTTTTCCTCTAATATGTTCCCCACATCCATGGTCTTTTCTACCATTCCTATTTTCTAAACTGAAGAGTATAATCCTTGATTTTGTTTTGCTTTAATATCTATATTTGTTTTTCTGACAAATGGTTCCAGGTTGGAACTCTGGCAAACATTTGTATTCTTGGTGCAGTATGGCCAGCTAAGTGTTTTTGCCAAAAGTCCCACATACCAGCTGCCTCTCGCAGGCTGAAGGGTGGAAACGTTGGTAAAGTGAAAAGTGTGCAGATGGGACAATACAAACATTGTCAGGAACACTCTCTGTCGAAATCAGGACGGCAATCAGCAATCCCTCACAGATAGTCCCTGTACCTACTGAGGTTTTTTTCTTGTAATATAATGTCAAAAGCACCGGGAAATATTACTTTTTCAAGTTCTTTGTGAAACTATGGAGAAAAGGGGAGAGACATTTGTCTAAATTCTTTTCTGACAGCGTTAACAGAACTTTGAAAGCACCTTTGGTAAAATCTGACTTGATATTTGTGGGATTTCAATTTAAATGTCAGTTGAAGTTCAAAAGTAGTTTAAAAAAAACACCAGTATCTGTTGAAGGCATCAGTTAGAACTTCTCATTTGGATTTTCCTCCCAGAAAATATCACCTCATAATCTTATATTTCTTAAGAAAAATCTTTCGAAGGCATTTACCCTAATCAATTGTAATAATACTGCAATTCAGTATCATCCTGGCATAAATATATTCAAGGAAGGAAGTTAAAGGACAGATTTAGCACACCTGCCAGATCCCGATAACGATAGTGACAATGACTCAGTCTGACTCATTACTGTCCACGGAGCGAAGCCCTGTATACCTCAGCACTAGTCAACCTACTTAAATATAATTTGAATAGTCAGCCAAATGGGGTCTCAGCTATACTTCATTTTCTTTCAAATATTATTTTCTTTCTCACTGTCCATCCGTAGGTTTTTTAATTCTCAGACTACTGCCCATTACTAAGACATGCCCCATTTCACACTGTTTTGAGTGCTTATATAGAAACTTGCAATTAAATTGCCCCACCACAAAATTTAATGCTAAACATCATTAATCTGGTATAGGTGATTTATACTATTAAACAGATTCTAGGGTCTAAGTGCAGCAGGCTCCCTCCTCCAAGGATAGTTTGATAGATTTAGGCTGCAGATGAGATTCCCGTCAAGCCGAAAACTGCTAGTTTTAAGCAGTAGAAGTTTACTCAGATTGCACATGTTGCTTAGCAATATATATGGAAGTGATTATTGAAATACGGTGCTACTATTTTATAAAACATTTTTTTTGAGAATTTTTGTAAGGGTTTATTTGAGCCAACTATAAAACGTTTGAAGGGTCGTCTATAACATTCTAAGTGCCAGAAATGGGCTTGTTTTTCTCCCGCACAAAAGGGCCTAGTTATCCCCCACAAGTAACTGAGTTATGATTTGGAACAACAGATTGCAATAATAGTAAAGGCTAAAGAAGAGTTAC
The DNA here is from genome assembly GCF_054644295.1 of Miniopterus natalensis. Taxonomy (NCBI): domain Eukaryota; kingdom Metazoa; phylum Chordata; class Mammalia; order Chiroptera; family Miniopteridae; genus Miniopterus; species Miniopterus natalensis. The sequence continues at coordinate 22,191,957 of NC_142091.1, forward strand.
AGTAGGTGTACACATATATGTTGACACTTTAATGAAAACTGTCTATACAGTGCCCAGTTCTGTGCTTTTCAATTTCATAGAATATTCACAGAAATAAGAGAAAAGAAAGAAGAGCAATGTAAAGCGAATGAATTTTTAGCCTCACATAAGATTTGTGTATTTTTTATAATCCTAAAGTGATCTACACAAATGATATGACTGGGATAGCAGTAAATTAATTATCTGACTGACTATGATTTTCTACTTTAGGAAAATTAGAACATTCATCGAATTTTTGGTTACTTGGAGGAGGGAAGCTATTAACAGATCTATACGGTATGAAGAAGTGGAAACTATGCAGTGCTTGTTCTTTTAGTTCCTCTCTAAGTATAAACTAAGAAAAAGAAGGAAGATGTCCTAAGATTTTCAGTGTGTCGTGACTGTTCAGATACAGCACAGCTGCAAGGCAGACATGGGGTTAAACATTCATTCTAGAAGTAGAGCTTCCTGCCCTGCATCCCATTCCCTCAGGACAGACCTGATCTAATATTAGTATGGGGCCTGTAGTCTATATTTAATTTCTCCTTTGCAGCCAGAATCTTGAGGAATAGGGCATAAGATAAACGAGGGCCTAGCTAATAAGACTAAAATTAAAAAGTGACTAAAGTTATCCAAATAGAGAATTAACACTTCCTGAAAAACAGTTGTAGTGGCAACATGCTATAAATGTTCAGATCAAAAGGAGACCAATAAAAACAGAAATTGAAAGCAATAGATCACATAACAAATGCCAGCCGCTTCAATTTCCAATTTTCATCTCTAGAACATTGAGGTTTAAACAATATGTTCTCCATTTATGTATATTTTCACTCAGGTATACTTCTACTTTCTCCATTTATGTGTACTTTTACTTAGATATACTTTATTTATGTATACTTTTACTTAGGTATACTTATACTTTGTCCATTTATGTATACTTTTACAGTCTCTGAAGCTGCTTGCCATAGAAGAGTATATGGCAAATGTATATGTTAGCTGAGACAATGTGCTAATCCTTCATAAGTTTGAATAATAGTGCCCTGGACACTTTGAGATCTAGGAGAAATCAAGCCAGAATTAAAGAGCTGGCTCTTCTAATTGGTGGTGAAATTTCTAGAAATAATGGTTGGATTTCTCCCAGCACAAATTGGTAGAATGGGACAAATACACCACACACACACACACACACACACTCTGTGAGAAACTTAAGTGTGGCATATGAATGGGGACAGAGAGGGTTCATTTAAGTTCTGTACACTCATTGAATCTGATAATTCAATTCCTTTTCTTAAAAGAATGAACTATATTTAAAATATCTAAAAATAGCCTTGACTATAATATATAAATATGGCAAAAATAGTACAATTAATATATGTGATTTCTTCATACAAAGACCAAGATACTATAATAAAGATAAAACCATCATTATTTTTTAAGAAGTACATGGAGAACATAAAATCATCTGGAATATTTGAGGGTATTAATGCTGATGTTTATAAAAACTAGAAATACCATAGAGTAGCTTCTGAAAACTAAGCATATATAAGATACTTATGTAAATGTAAATTTTTTTATCTTTAAAAAATATTCATATAAATAAAATAATTGAGAGACATCAGTATGCTAACAATAGCTGTATTGGACCATGAGCAGATGTTTTGCTTTGTTTTTCTTTATGATATGTTTTAGCATTTAAAGTGTATCTTTTATTTTTTAAATGTTATATCTAATTTGTATCTAATTTAAAAAGAAACAAAATTTTTAAACAATTTCAAATAAGATTTATTCTTTTCTTCCCATTTCAGAGTCTAGTGATTGCCAAAGGCGACAATTATTTCAAATGCGTATCACCTTTAGCTATAATTTTTACTTTCTTAAACAAATACACTTAGGCCCATCTAGGAGCCCTCTATGCTACTAAAAGAACTCTTTCTATGTATTATTGTCATGTTATCAGAATTAAATGGGTATCTTATAGCTCTTATCTTATTTGGTCATTTATAAGTTTTTCATAACAGCTAGGTAAGTATTAACAATGAAAGATAAATTAAGTTCTTCTAGAAGTTGTAATTATAGTTGGACTGACTTTAGAATTTATGCTTTCCTGTTTATAAGCAATATACATAAGAAATGAAGTTAGATGCTATTTTTAAATTTTTATGCTCACCTCAGCATAATCTTTGCTGCTGTGGTCACTGTGACCAGCTCTCTAGAATCAAAAGTAAGAATATATGGTCATGAATAAAAGTAAAATAAAATATCCAACAGGGTAAAGAATCACAGATTCAGAAGCATTAATATCATTAGCTACTCTTCAACATTTACTGACTGAATTCATTGCAGAAAAATGGTGTCGCCCCCCCCTCCCTTTTTCTTATTCTTGAAGGAAGAAAGATCTCTTGACCTTTTATTTGCCAAAAAACACACAAAGCAATGGTTGTATGCTTCTTGTGACACCTCTTTGTTAAACTCTATGTCACGATTTTTTTTCTTAATTTCAGACTTAAGTTGTAGAGATGGTGATATTAATATATTGTCTAAACTTAAATCAGAAGTTGAAGGTGATTCAGGGTTTAAAAATGGAAGGAGATGTGTCCCCAACAGGGAACTTCTGGAACTTAATCTCTAAGAGGTTTTTATCTCTTTAAATAAAGTTCCTGTTCCTTCCTTTCTTCTCCTTCTTTGATCCCTGTAAGGCAAATATTTGAGCACTTGATGTTATCCCAGAGGTGCCTCAAACTATTCTCATTTTTTAAGTCTTTTATCTTACTACTCTTCAGATTGGTTGATTTCCACTTACCTATTTTCTAGGTTACTGATTCATTCTTTTGTGTTAGCCAATCTGCTGTTGATTCCTTCTAATATGGTTTTCATTTTAGTTATTGTATTCTTCAGGTTGGCTTGTATTTTTTTCTTATACTTTCCATCTCTTTGTTAAAGTTCTCCATGAATTTCTCTATTCTACTCTCAAGTATGGTGAGGATCCTTTATGACCATTTTTTTGAAATTTTTTTATCACGCAAGTCACTTAATTCCTTAGGAATTTTTTTTTTTTTGGTGGATTTTTCTTGTTCCTTCACTTTAGTGGTAGTCTTCTGTCTTTTCATTTTGTTTGATTTTCTATGTTTGTTTGTATGAATTATACAAAAATAACTCTTCTATCCCAGTCTTGGAAAATTGGCCTTATGTAGAAGTGGCCTATGTGTACACTGTGTGTGCCTGACGATTTGGGCAGGTCAGTAAGCACTGAGCAGGTGTCTAAGCCACCTGGGCACTGGCCTACTGAGCCAGAGCAGCTCCAGGTTTGGAGACCAGGTGTGTGTAATAATGCACTGTTGATCTGGCCTGCTCACTTTAAGCTGAAATGGACTTGGGTGATGTGTCCAGGAACATGCTGGAGAAAACTGGCAGCAGGCCAGAGCACCTGTGTAGAGCCCCTGCCTAACCTATGGAAGTAGAGGGGAGCATTAAAAATGCCTCTCACCAACCCCTCTGACCCCAGAGAATTCCCACAGCCCTCAGAGAGCTCCCATGGCTCGCCAGCCTTCTCCATTCAGTCTCTCTCTAGTTTGTTGTGCCAACAATAGTCCCCTGTAGGAGAGACCTCTGTGTAGGTTCTTTGTACAAGGTAGTTTTGGGAAGCCACTTGGAGCTAAGAAGGTACTTACAGCACCTGGGGCACTAACTTGCCACCCCTGAGCATCTCCCAGTAGGGAGGCCACGTGCTTGTGGTAACAACCTGTTGTTCCTGTTTGCTTGCTCTATTCAGAGGCAAAAGGCTCCAGGAAATATAGCTGTGAAAGCACTGCAGTGATCTAGCAGGTAGGTCAAAGCCCCTGAAGAGAGCTCCAGCCTACCCTAGGGAACATAAACAATGGTCCTCACCAGCAACTCTGCCCCAGAGAGCTGCCTGACCTCCTGGAGGGCTCCCTAGGCTCCTAAGCTTCCTAGGCTTCCCCATGTGGTCTCCCTCTCTTATTTGTTGTGAGAAGCTGTTCATTTAGTGCTAGGTTTTCTCTCAGGAGTAACTGCTACCTATATACTTTTCTGTTTGATTTTGCTCATGGGAGGAGGTGAGTTTAGCCTCCTCCTAGCAACTGCCATCTTGGACTTCTACGGGATTTTTATCTGTGTAAATCGTGAACTAGTTGTACCTAGTTGTCTGTTTTCTTTGCGGTTTCCTTCATCTACAGCACTCCTAAATCTCTCACTGGGAATGTGCCCCTCTGGTTTTAGAAAATCCTGATGGGAATGAATTTTTGTCATAAAAATGTTCACATACATTGAACTGTGCTTTTAATGTGGCAATCCATATTTTCCAATTCAAGCCATCCTTACTATGTTTTACTGTGAAATGTAAAGTTGCTCTCTGAAGTACATCCTTACCTTATGCTCTCATGTGACTTCAGGGATACTTGTGTTACTCTTTAAGAATTCACTTTAATAATGAAAATTAACAAAATATATAATTAATATATGAAACCCCTTTAGAGTTAATCTTTCATTACTTCTTTCCTATCAGAACTTTTTTGTCAGTGTTCCTCAGCACTGGTAGTATTTGCCTGGCAACACCCCCCCATAGTTTGGGGAAAATAGATTATTCACATACTTCTCTCTTTTTTGGTAATTTTATTTAGTTCTGGGAAAATAACTTGTATGCTTGCCCTCTAGACATTAATATATATATTTATTTCGTTTTTAGCAAATACCTACTCTGGTAAACACTGTGGTGGACCTTTAGTAGAGGCAGTGAACTTACTGACAGATTCCTTTTTCTATTTTAATTAATGATCCAGGGAAAAAGAGAGACAATAAGTAATACAAATAACCTGAAATTCTCTTTTCCACCTATAGAGTACAAAAGCTTAGAGACTTGGTTTGCAAAAAACAAAACAAAAACAAACAAAGAAACAAATACCTACTATCCAGTAAATGAATGTAGATGTTTTATTTTGAGACCTTAGCTGTCCTTTATCTTATTTTTCTAAATTTTTCTTGCCTAACAATGGTAATATTTTCTTACATGATGATGTATTTTTATTCTTTTTACTGATGTGGTCTCATCTGAGACTACATGGCTGTGCTAACAGAGTTTAGTGCTAAATCACATCATAATACAAACAAACATATTTAAGGCTACAATAAGTGCAAGTTCTATGTTTCTTGAAACTTTTCTAAATATTTGGAAAATTTACTTTCAAGAAAAATGCCTGTGTATTTATTTTTAACTCAAGGAAGTGTTACTCATTGGGGTTACAAGCTGGGACCTTGGTTCTTCTCATTGATGCAGAAAAATGATAAGGTAAACAACGAGAGTAAAGCAAAATGAGATTTATTAAAAGGACACTCCAAGAGAGGAGATGGGCCAGTTGAGAAAGACAGGGGCCCCAAACTCCTTGGTTATATGCTTTAAATGAGGGATTTTCTGGGTGGAGAATTTCATTTGCGCTCAGGGTTGATTGACAGAAAAGGGCTGTATAACTATATTTCTTCTGTGCATGCCTTTCCCATAATGCATACAGAAAAACCATGGGGGTGGGGGTGGAGTGAAAACCGAAATGCAAATTTTATTAAATTAGTCCAGGGCCCTAGTAAGTTCGCACTGAGGTCATGTCATTTATCTCTGAGCTTGTTCCAAGAACCAGCTGGCTCTGAACCTGCCTGCAGGTGGCCTGCTGGATGTTGGGCTGCCCATAGAGGCGTGGTCTGAATGCTGGTCTGACCCCTGTTCAGGACCCCAAGGCAGGCTCCACTCCAGCTATCATGTCTAACTCCCTACCTAACAGAAGTATTATGCTTTATTAGAGAATTAGTAGTTTCTTGATAGAATTCAACCACAAAGGTTCTTCCTACCAATGTAAAACTAATATTATTGTGCTTATATTTTTATACCAATTTCTTATGGATAGTACTTCTAATCTCAATTAAACTTCCTGAAAGTTTCACTGAAAGAATGATAAAGAATATAGTAACTGTTACATCTGTGTTAGGGAGAAATTACTTTGGACTTTAAAAAACCTTTGTTAGCCTCCAGGTTTTGCACATTAAGGTATGTCTCTGTGTCTCTGCAGAGCATTATGTCATACCATCACCACCATCACCACGGGGAGACATAACATTGCTAACAGGAGCATTTAGTGGCAGAAGCAAGGGATTATTAGAGAAAATTATCACCATTTCACATCTTAGAATTGTAAACATGTTTTACAAAAACCATGAAATAAAGATAACTGCAAAAAATACAATTCTTATCTGCATGAATTAGTGACAATGGAAAAAACAAACAGCTGGAAGTTACCAGTTGTTAATTATCTAGCACTGTCCACAACTGGAATAAAAACTAAATTGCAGAATTTTAAAACTCATAGGAAGAGAAACTATTTTAATGTCAATTTTTGCATTTAGATTTTTTTGTATGTGTGAGAGAGAAGCAAAAGAGCACAGATATTTCTTAAAAGTTGTCTGGCATCTAATGTTGACATATACCTTAATCAAGAGGGAAATATAGAATAGATATGGATGTTTATATATAACTCAATAACATTTCCCTACTGCCTGTAAAATCCAAGATAGAGAAATAAATTGAAACATTTTCCTTAGTTATCAATAAAGAATTTTTTGTCAAGTTGGAGCTATAATTTAATAAAATATAAAATTTGGTGAGATGACATGTCAAAGTTTAAAGAGTTTGGGAAGAAATTGAATGAATAATATAATAATTAGAATGTTGGGACTCACATTCAGGGGAAAAAACAAAACTATTAGCCCTGTCACTTTGCAACAAGGCTATTATCTTCGATGTAATCATCTATGTATAGTAAAATCGGTTGTCCTAAACAAGTAAAATATATAAGTTGAAAAGTATTTTATTTCATTTAGTGAAAACTTTGTGATTATATTTATAAAGTGTTCTTAATAAGCTGAAAACTTATAGACAATAGTGTTCACTTTGGAATAAATATATGTAAATAGTGCTATTAATGAAACTAAAAAGCAAGACCAGATTTAATCTGATATTTTGGTTGAACTGGACTGGTTGATTGGCATTTCACTGATTGTTAAGATAATACAGCCATTGATCCTGTTTTTATATTTCTAACTTTTAGGAGAACTTACTTTCCAAAGGGTTAATAGGAAAAAGGAAAATTCTGTCTAGCTCATTTAAAAATAAATGTTTGTTATGCATTAAGACACTAAGTTTCAGGGTATATGGAAAAATAACATGTAATGGAGATGTGAAAGCTGCTGACAGGTAACATAAGTAAAATATATGACATCCCAGCTTTGTCTTTATGAGGTAAGCATAAATGGAGTTTAAAAGAGGATATGAAATGGCATGGAGAACTACATTCTAGAACTCAAAGATGGAGAAAAAATAGCAATGACTAACCTAAATTGAGTTTCCAGGGCAGTACTAAGCACTAAGCATTTTTATCTTTTATCTCACTTAATTTTCACAGGCAATGTCTGAAGCATGTACTAGAAGTATTCCTATTTTATATATTAAGGAATTAAAAAACAAGGAGAAACTTTCCCAGTGGCACAGAACTAAATAATGGCAGGGCTGAGATCATTCCAACCCAGATATTTGGAGCACAAATACTTCCCTCTTTAATACATATATATGTATATGAATATATGTATGTACGCACATATATGTATGTATATGTATGTACTCAAAAGCACAAACGTATACACACACATATATGGGATAAATGATCATGATCTTATTTTTCAAATTCTCTATTTAATGAATGTAATAAAAAAAATATATAGAGCACTTTATATGATAGTCCCTGACGAAGAAGAAGAGAGGATGTCTAGAATACTTTTAACAATGTGTCAGAGATGGTCTTGCACAAATGCACTAAATGGCTTTAGGCATTGAGCGCTCACTTAGCCCATAAAAGAATATTACAGAAATGACAGTCTGGTGTTGTGTATTGAAAGCAATCTTAATATGCTAATTTTGATTTATAAAAAAAGATCATAGTAACTATGAGGAGCAACAGTGAATATCAAATTTGCAGTAGCTATATAAAGTGCAAAAGTTCTACAATTTCCTCAGCCTTAACCACTGTCAAGAGGCTAACAAATCTTATGGTTTTAGGAGTCACTCTCAGGTTCTTGGTTTCTTTACTAGAGAAATGCTATGTATTTCTTTCATATTGGTACCTTTATTTTTATTACCTGACCCATCTTCAGCATTACAGTGGAATTTATTACCTTCCTAGGTCTAGTATTGTTTGTTTTTCTGCTCATTTTTCTTGAATCTCTTCCATTGGGGGAAAAAATCCATTTGGAATCTATAACCTATCCCCCACACTTTTCAGTTCTCAATTGTATCTTCTGTTCCATATCACCCATCCTATGCTACAATGATCTCTTACTGTGTATCCTAGCACTCCAGAATTAGTGATAATTTCAATGATCATTTACTTTGCTCAAGAGTCTGCAATATGGTCAGGGTGTGATGAGGAAGGTTCATCTCTGCTCCAGGGGCGCTCACCTAAAATTAGAGGATCCATTTCTATAACTGCTCTCTCACATATCTGGCTATTTTCCAGTGACCCCCATTTCTTCCCTCAAAGCTGTCATCATGGGGCTACCTGGATTTCCTTGTAGCATTGCAACTTGATTCTAAAACACTAAGAGACACCTGAAACATATGAGGCTATTCAGAGCTGCAGAGCCAGTGGCAGTTCCCAGGGTCATGAGGCCTGGGGTCACACATTGGCGATGGATCCCTTTTATAATTTTCTAATGATTGAGCAATCACAGAGCCCACACAGATTAGACTGTTGGGTATGTAGACCACTGCTTTTGAGGAAAAAACTGTCAAAGAATTTGTAGTCTATAATCTACCATAGTCCACAAGACTAAAGGCCACAAGTATCTATTTTTTTACCCCCATGTGCAAAACACATTGACTCCTGCCACAGCCTCCCAAGTTCCATCTCATTGAATCCAGCATCTTGTTGTCTAATTCAGATCCAGGTGTTGTTGAGCCTTTTGGGGTGTGGTTCATGTTAATATGAAGATGTGAATTAAAGGGTACAGTTGTCTGCCTCCCCAATCAACATACAATGATGGAATTATAGAGCGATAATTGATAACCAAAATAATTACTTCCACTCTAGAAAGGGGAAGGGTTGGAGACTAAAGGCGTAGAGCAGTCATGGGCTCATAGATATTCTCATATCCATCCTGTTGTGTGTTTCTGGTTGTTTGCGTAGGGCCCAATCCTGCTATCTATGATTCTTTGTAGTTATTGACTTAGGCCTGTGAGATAGCTCTTCCTTCACGCACACACATACACACACACACACACGTGCTCAGGTTTGCTACAGGGTAGCTATTTTAGCCTGCCCCCTGATCATTGAAGGTTGGGGGTCCAAAAAATTTTTTTTAATTTTATGAACTCTCTTTCCTTTTTAATCCAAGCTGTACAAATATCACTGGCTTTAGAATTCAGGAGGCAGCACAGCACTTCTAGGTATAAAAACTCCATCCTGATTACCTATTGCTGTGCAACAAACCTTTCCAAATTGAATGGGTTAAAACAATTGCAATAGTTTATTTTGCTCATGACTTTGTAATTTGGGCAGATTTTCCTGGAGGGAACACTGCTTGGCTTGTTCCATGTGATGTCACTGAAACAGCTCAACAGAATAAAGAGATTCACTTTGAAGATAACTGCATCTCAAGGGTGGGAAGATGCATGCTTGCCGTTCCAGGAGAACTCAGCTAGACCCGAAGGCAGAAGGCCCTCCCTTATTCCCCCATGGGCCTCTCTATGATGCATTTGGACTTTTTTTTTTTTGAAGTATGGTAACTTGTTTCCAAAAGTGAATGTCCTAAGTCACAAGAAATAGACCCTGCCAGCTTCTTGAGCTCCTAAAACTGCCCTGGCAACAGGTCTGAAATTAACCTTTGAATAATGAATAGCATCAATTCTACCATCTTCTATTAGTCAAAAAGCCACAGAAATTTCCAGTTACAAAATAATGGGACCTAGACTCAGAGGTAATAATGTCAAAGAATTGTAGTTGTCTAATTCCACAATACTGGTACATGCATCACTTAGAGAAAAACATCATTGACCAGCTGCCTCCTGCATGCCCCCTACTGGGGACCGAGTCCACAACCCCAGGCATGTACCCTGACCAGGAATCGAACCTTTTGGTTCCTAGGTCGATGCTCAGACACGGAGCCACACCAGCTGGGCTGGGTTGCAGGTTTGATCCCCAGTCAGGGAGAGTAGGGATGGCAACCAATCAATGTTTCTCCCTGTCTTTCTGTCTCTCTGTCTGTCTCTTTGTCTCTCTAAGCATGTCTTTAGGTGACGATTAAAATATATATATTACAAGTTATTACAATGTAGCTGAAATCATCTCTACATACATTTTTATATGTATAAGATCCATGTTTTTAAGATTGTTTAAATACTGAAAAAAATGTTATATCTTCAATAGAGAGAGGAAAGAAACAAAAAGGAAGTGCTTAAGGGAAAGATTAGACATTTTGTCTTAGGCATAGTAAATTTGATGTGATAGAAAGACATTTAAGTAGAGATGTCTGGAGACAGAGAGTGATAAGAGACTAGACAGAAAGAAAGAGGTTAGAAATGAGAGCGGTCTTTCTATCAGTGTTGATAGAAAGCTGTGAGGGAAATGAAAGCTTTAACTACATGGTTGTACTGAGGTAAGAAACCTGAGAAAAGTCCATAAAATATAAAAGAAATTGCCAGTGGCGCCTACCAAAGCAGGCTTTTTGGTACTAATATCATTTGTATAGCTTTTTGCAACTATGAAAAGCCTTCACATGCATTATATAATTGTGATAATGTGTGTAAGAGTGATAATTACCATTCTTTTATAGACACTAGTGGTCTGATCTATTGATTTAGCAGCTATGTTTTTAATGGGGCAGAAATTAGGTCCCAGACCTATCTACCAAGAAACATTATGATGAGGAATACATTTGAATGAGGTTCTACTAGTTCTTTGTTCACTTTAACATCTGTTTCCCAGAGCCAAATAATATGCTGAACGTCTCATAGTGTCGACCTGCTAACCTAAGCTTCACCGTCGATCTAAACTGTAAGCACTGTCAAATTTCCCCAGATTTCTGGGCAAGTCTTCTTCACACTCATTCAAACCTCTTAACAACAACAACAATAATAATGATAGCAAACAATTATATATTAATTAAATGTCCTAGGATTATTTAATGTTTTTTATGGACAATGAATCATTTACATCTCACAGTAATCTCTGAGTAAGAACAATCATTATTCTAATTTAATAGATGGGAAAGTGAGGCAGAGAGAGGACAAGTGATTTTCCCAGGGACATAGCTAGAAAATATCAGAATTGGAATATGAAATTAAGCTTTCTCTGCGTGTGTGTGTGTATGTGTGTGCTTCCTTGAGGCATGGTGATTCTTAAGAAATGGACTGTAACTAAATTAATGGTCAGTGCCTTAACATTTTGGTTTCATATAAAAAAAGATTAATTTATTCTGGAAGAAACTTGTAACATCTATTATATGACACACATTCTTCTACACATAGTGATTATGGTAGTAAACAAGACAAAGTGTGTCTGCGACAGGCCTAATCTGTTCTGTCAAAGGAGCCTGAAAGGACAAAGAAAAGCAGGTGCACACACACACACACACACACACACAATACACACATATATATGTATATATTGATATAATACACACCCATTACCTATGTATATATTGATATAACACACACACATATATATGTATATATTGATATAATACACACACATTACCTATATATATTGATATAATACACACAAATTATCTACATGTATATTGATATAAATATAATGATATAAATGATATTTCTATATGCACATAAATATATATTTCTATATAAGTACTAACAAGGGAAAGGACAAAAGACCTAATAGTCACTTCAAAAACAATAATATAAAAATGGCCAGTAATCACAGAAGAAAAGGTACTCAGCAACAGTAGTTAGCAGAAAATGCAAGTTGAAAGCCGCAGTGAGGTAGAGACAAAACCAGGCTGAGAGCAGCAGGTGCCGCTGAGGGTGGGGCGGGCGGGCTGAGGCCCGAGGGAGCAGCGCAGTAGGTGTGACCGCCCGAGACCGCTGTTCCTGGAGAGGGGAAGCAGAGGTTAAAAAGTGCTGGGACCCATGCAGTTCTTCGCTCATGGTATTCAAAACCTGGAAACCAGCCAAATGCCCATCGAAAGAACACTAAAGAAATTATGATCTAGCCAACGCAATGGAAAATTTATCATCAACTAAAAACAAACATGCAACAACATGCCCCAAGTCTTAAAGCCCTGGCTGCTGTGGCTCAGTTGGCTGAATCTCATCCCAAGAAGCCAGACAGATAAAAGTATATACAACGTTATTCCATTGACATGAAATCCAAGTACAGGCCAACTTCAATTCTTTCTGTGCTCATCAAAATACTGGAGTATAGAGATATGAGTGTGGATGGGGGACATAGGAAATAACTGCATATGGGATTGCCTGAGGGGAGAGCAAAGCCTTTGGGAGCAGGGTTTGGAAATGTTTTATATTTTATTTTGGGTAGTGATTACTCCAGCGTCAAAACTTTCAACTCAGCCATTAATATCAGTACATTTTATTGCATGTTGACTATATTGCAATAAAGAATAATTCTTCACATATCGTGGCTTCAGAAATTTTAAATTCTGATTCTTAATAGCCTGCTTTTTCCTCTATTATTGAGTTCCTTAAATTAAATTTATTTCAGTATAGTCTGAAGCTTACTTTACCACTGCTCTCTTCAATTCAGAGAATGATGTTAAGAAGCTGGTCTAAGTATTAGAATTATTATAAATTGATATTGATTAAGCTGCCAAAATGGAAACCACTTCAAGTCAGAACTATAGAATAGTTAATATTATTGGCTATAGGATAAAGACTTTCCTTTAAAACTCCAGTTTTGCTCCTTAATAGCTTTTTAGTCTTTGCCAACGTCCTTAAACTTTCTGTGCCTCAAATTTCCTTATATGGTAAGTAGCAGTAATGATATTTTTTACCACAAAAAGATTCATAAACAAAGCAGTTTGTTTAAATAGACACTACTTCATGCATGATAACTACTTTACATCAGTCCAGGCTGGCTATCAAGGCCTTTTGTGATTTTAGCTCCTGCTGTGTTGACAACTTATTCTCTTTTCCTTCCTTATAAGAAATTACTATATCAATTTGTAGTTGACATGACTTTATATACAGAAAACCCTTAAGAATTCACCAAAAACCTACTATACCTTATAAACATGTTCAGCAAAGTTGTAGGATACAAGAATAATATATGAGAATATGCTGACCTGGAAATAAAAATTAAATTAAGAAAATTGCATTTATAATAACATCAAAAAGAATAAAATACTTAAGAATACAAAGAGGACATACAGAGGATCAATAGACATAGGAAAAGATGCTCAATGTCACTAATCATCAGAGAGATGCAAATTAAAACTACAGTTAGATATTACTTGATACCTCTCGGAATGGCTGTCATCAATAAATTGAAAACAAGTGTTGGGAAGGATGCAGAGAAAAGACAACCCTCGTGTACTGCTGGTGGGAATGTAGATTGATGGAGCCACTGGGGAAAACAGCATGGAGTTTCCTCAAAAAATTAAAAATGGAGCTGCCTTTTGACCCAGTGATGCCACTTCTGGGTATATTACTTGGCCATTAAAAAGAATGAAACCTTACCACTTGGGACAGCATGGAGGGACCTGGAAAGTATTATGCTAAGTGAAATACGCCAGTTGGTTCTAAGACAAATATCACATGATCTCACTTATATGTGGAATCTAATGAACAAAATAAACTGATGAACAAAATAGGAACAGAGGCATGGATACACGAGACAGAGTGACAGCTGTCAGAGGGGAGCTGGATGAAAGGTGAAGAGATTAGCCAGAGAACATATATGCATAACCTATAGACACAGCAGTGTGGTGTGGCCAGAGCGAAGGGGGTAGGAAGGCAGAGGGGGGATGGGGGCAAAGAAGGGGAAAATGGGGACATCTGTAATAGTGTAAACAATAAAAATAAAGTAAATGTTAACCTCAAGCAGAAATCGGGCTAAAGCTGGACTGTAAGTTTCTTGCAATGTGCCCCTTACTTTTCTCCCCACCAGCCAGTGAAATAGTTAATTACATAAGAAACAATCCTGATGAGTGCACTGCATTATTTCTTCTCTGTTAACCATATCTTTTGGGTATTAAACAAAAGCTTATTGTGATTTAAAGATATAAAGGGTATCCCCCCCAAAATTTATACACACACTTTGAATAATTATAAAGGCAGTGTTTATTAAAATACATTTCACTTTCAAATTGAGCTATCAGCTGTTAAAGGGTGTATATATTTTTTGGGACACCTTGTATATAGACCTTTTTATATAATCTTATTGATATTAAACAGCAACCAGGAAATGCCACAAATTTGTATGTAATTATGACTTAATAATTAAACTTAAGAGCTAAACTTGAGCTAAAATATATATTAGTTATATGGCTATTGGCATGTCACTTAAGCCCTGTAAAATTATGTAATTGTCCATAATTTTAGTCAAAAATATTCATCTATTGTGAGGATTAGAAAAAAAAAGTGTTTTTTGCTCCAGTCACATTGTGTTTAATAAATATGTCATATTATGTATTTGTCTTAGTTATTACAAATTATTCTGAAATGTTTGGTAGGTCATATATAGCTATGTTAATGCACATTTGTTAAGTATCTGTAGAAATATGATAAGACATTGATATAAAAATGAATAAAACATTTTTTCCTAGGGTAAAACTTTAATTGCAAGGCATAATAAGTTGAAAAATAGTTACTCAGAAGAAATTACAAATAAAACAGATTATGCAAAGTAGAGATATAATGAGATTGTAAGAAGAAAGGAATTATAACCCCAGATTCAAATGTGGAAAATTCTGAAAATCATCAATATGATAAAACCTACAATCACAGAACATTTAACTGCTCTAGTATTTGCATTACCACTGATACAAATAACAAGCTATCAGATCAAAGATATTGTGCCTACCTAAGCCTATTATTGTTCCATACTATGGATTTTTTTCTTTGTACCAGCATTCTTGAAAGTCCTATTATTTTCTTTTAAGACATTTTTCTCTCTCATGTAATAACTACTTTTTAAAGTGATGGCTGAAATAGCTTTTTATTGATGGTATTTCATGATTCTCTAGCTCTGTGCTTTGCATTTGATTATACATTATAGATAAGTAGATCCAGAAAGAGATAAAATACATGTGTGTGTTTGTATGACACAGTGAGGGAAGCTGCGACATTAGTATAAGAATGTTAGTAGAGGGCTTAGCTTGGAGGTTTCTGTATCTTCATTGCCTTTGAACAAAGACTTGTCTTTTATGTTCATTCATTTTTACACTTTCGCATAGAATGACATGAAGAACTGATACCCAGATGGAAAATAATGTTTGAAAAGCATTTTTAGAAGATTAACTTTTTTGCTGTTAGCATGTACCTGCATCTTACCATATCCTAACATTAAATTATCAGAGGCTTGAAAAATATCAGTTTCCTCATGTCCTGCAGGAATATCACTAAACTTAAGGTACAATTTTCTTTCTATAACTGATGCATTAGACAAAGTACAGAAACAGTTCCAGGTCTTCTTTAATAGAAAACATAAGCAGGAAATAAGGGGAAAAACCATTAGGTATAATAAGTTCTTTAAAAAAAATCATAATTATAGAATTAGAGGGTTCCTTTATTAGTAGGGTTTCTTTAAGGATAAAAGCCCAGATCTGAAAAATAAAAATAAAAATCTGAGAATCTTTAAGATACATGTTTGGGAGGAAATCTTGCTAAAGATGAAATGTTTCTTTCTTTTTTCTTCTTCTTCCAGAAATTATGTGGATTAGAGATAAAGCAACTCACTAACAAGATTCTACTTATATTTCAAAAGAGAATACTTATTTTTAAGCATTGATGAAGTATAAATATTATCATTATATATCAAAGAAACAATAACTAATCTTGAGAATCATGAGTCATGAAAAAGGTGCTTGTCTTTGGAGTGAAAATATGTATGTAAGATAAATATACAATTTTATCAGTCAGAAAATCTGTGTTTGAATCCATCAGTTAAGAGTTCACCCTCTGTCATCAAAAGAAGCAACATTTTTTAATTGAATGCTCAGCCATGTATTGGCAGCATTATATATAAAGCTCAATCAGGTGTAACAAGCCCATAGAACTTTTTCAATTAGCTAAGGCTAGGATCAGTGCAGGCGCTCTGCAAGAAGAGCTTGTCACCTTCAGAAAAAATTTGGCATCTGAAGTAGATGATAAGGTTACAGCGTAGCTATATCCTAATCTGACAGAATAAACACCTGCCATGAATAGGCGTAGGGCACTGAAAACCTGTGCAGGTGGGTTGTGGCCTTAGTTTGACCTTGTAATGAAGCTAGAGATTTCTGTGTTAGAAACTCTTTTGATTTCTGACTCTGATCCTGTGAACAATAGCATGCTATAACTCACATTCCTCCTCTAAAAACACAATTAACCATCAGGAGAAATGAAGGAGGTTTTGACCTCAATTCCATGAGCTCTTTCACCTTATTTCTGGAAGCATCCCATCATCACCAGGCTGGCCACATGTGTGGTGGCTGAATTCCCTAGCAGGTTCCCTATGGATGAGCTAAAGCCTGGCTGGTAAATCAGAGAAGCAGATTAAGGGCACTAAAGCAGAAATTAAAGTGGCACGGTATCGTGGCTTGTCTACTGGGACATAAGGAAGTAGCAGCTGGAACAGACTAGAGAGCAGCAATCAAAGCAGTGAACCCATCAGAAACCTGGGGAAGATGCTCATACAAAGCAGGGAGAATAGCAAATTCTGCCAGGCTCTGCCAACGGAGATGACTGGCATCAATGGAAAATTCTCAGGGCTTCTTTTGTAACTTGACTCCCATTGATTATGTTAGCAAAGCATTGCACAAATAGGGGGCAGGAGGAAGGTTGTCTGACACCCTATTTCATATTTAAATGCAGAGGGCACTATGCTAGGTCTTGGGAGGAATCAAAATAAGAAACAGCCCACAGTATTATGTATAACTCAGAGGGAAATGCATGGTTGCCACAGGACTGCATTCAATAACTCCATGTATTGTTTCTTCATTCACGTATTTGGACTAGTGCGGACAGGAAGGACAAACACGGAAACATCTTCGAAAATCTTACATACCATAGCCAGCCTCATGGAATCTTATTTCTAAAGGAGACCTGGCTTCCTGGGAATAATTATGAAGACAGCTATGGCTACATAACTGAAAACCTGGAGTAAACTACTTCATACAAAATAGAGGCAATAGAGATTAGTCATAAATATCATGTGCACAACTAATTTTAGGGACCCTGAGGACAATATAGAGAAAAATATATCAGGGTCTAGTTCCAAAAGGATACAATCGTCAGTGAAAAGTATAAATATGGAAAGAAATAATTACAGGAGAGTGATAGGTGAGGTTTGCTCGAAATAGAAAGTATGAAAAGAAATATATTTGGCAAGCACAGGGATAGTGTTTGAGTTAGGCCTTGAATAATGATCAGCAGTCTGACAGGCAGAAAAGTGAGGATAGCATGCCAGGCATATTAACAGTAAGCAGAAAGACACAAAGTATTAAGTGTCCTGCCATTCAGTTCTTCAATATGCTTCTAAAGTGCTGCGCTTCCCTAACTCTTCCATAGTTGATGGTTATGTGTTTCTTTTTTTAAAGCTTTCATAACTCTCTCAACTTTCTAAAATCTCTAAGGCGAATGCTGTTGCGTTCTCTGTATGTAGGACAGTGCTTCTAGTTTGATTAATGTTTAGTAACTCCTTTGAATGATAAATAGAATAGTGATATTTTTAGTTTGGTCACTAATATTTGCTTATGTCATGATCCATATGACAAAACTTGCTTACAAATTAACATAAATTCTAGCTGCTCTAATGGATCAATATAAGTGGCTTCACACAATTGAAATACATTTCAAGGCAGGTGTCCCTGATCTCGCAGCTCGCCGGCAGAGATGACATAGGACTATGGCACCTTCCATTTTGGGGATGTTTTCTGTCTTCTCCTCATGGCTCCCAAAGTTATCCTGAGGCTTTGATTACAGTTCTGTGAGCAAAAAGAAGAAAAGGGCCCGGCCGGGCGTGGCTCAGCGGTTGAGTGTCGACCTGGGATCTAGAAGATCGGGGTTCGATTCCCGGTCAGGGCACATGCCTGGGTTGTGGGCTCGATCAATGACTCTCTCATCATTGATGTTTCTATCTCTCTCTCCCTCTCCTTTCCTCTCTCTGAAATCAATAAAGATATTTAAAATAAAAAAAAAAAAAGAAGAAGAAAAGGGAATGGAGGGTTGTGTGTGAGGTGTTTCTTCAAGTGAGAGGTTTAAAAGTCATATATAAATATATTTATATACAGTTTGTGCTGAAGCTGCTCACGAGAGCTGATTGTGCATGACTCTTTCCAACTCTGTGTTCAGCTCAAGTTGGTAATTTTTTTAAAAATATATCTTTATTGATTCAGAGAGAGGGCGGGAGAAGGAGAGAGAGAGATAGAAACATTAATGATGAGAGAGTCATTGATCGGCTGCCTCCTGCACGCCCCCGACTGGGGATCGAGCCCGCAGCCCGGGCATGTGCCCTGACCGGGAATCAAACCCTGATCACCTGGATCCTGGGTCGATGCTCAACTGCTGAGCCACGCCCGGCCGGGCCAAGTTGGTACTTTGAAGTTAGTTAGACAATTTAAACCACAAAGATGGGCAAACTATACAAATGCAAGTTATTATTATTATCATTATTATTATTACTAGTATCATTAATTTACTTATTTTACAGAGAGCCTATTTACCAGCCACTGTAAGATAAAATGCAGGACACCCAGTTATATTTGTATTTTAGATAAATAATAAATACTTTTTTGGTATAATTATGTATGTCCCAATTATTTTGTGGAACATACTTATACTAAAAATATAATTTTTAAAATTTCAAATTTCACTGGATCTCCAGTATTTTTATTTGTTCAATCTGGCAAGGGCAGATGGTCACATGAAGGGAGCCTGGGAAATGTAGTTTACCTGTGCGCGCAGGTAAATAGAAATGTGATTTTAGTTAACATTTAGTAATATGTGTCACACCAACTTCAATTTTCTTTTTGGTATATAGGCTGAGTATCTGTCTTTTGCCCCTCTAGTGCTAATCTTCACTCTTTACCACCCTGCCCTGTTCCTAGGTTAGGCTGCCCTGCGTGGACTGTATCAACATGTTCTTCCACCTCCAGCTTCTGGTTGAGTTCAGTCATTTGGAGCAGAGGTAGAAACTGAAGAATCACAGTAGGCTGGGACCAGAATGCTTATTCTCTGCCACGTCATCACTGCTTGACCCCCCCCCCTCACTGAAGGCCACAATCCAGTCAGAAAACTCGGTAAAATCATCTTGATACACAGGGTGGGGCAAAAGTAGGCTTACAGTTGTGAGTACATGAAACAGAGTTTGTTCTTGTTTTACTACTTATTAATTATCGCAATATTTTCCATAGGAACAACTGTAAACTTACTTTTGCCCCACCCTGTATTTATTTCTCTATTATATGTAGATGGAAATTTTTAGGTTTTCTCCTATTTATGGCTATTTTTACCTGGCCCCTTTTTTATATGAATGCTTTTTGAAAGTTTACGAGGATTAAGAATTAGGCATACACACACACAGGAGCACACGTAAACACACACACAAATATGTCAATACATGACTGCTATATTAGTAGCTTGTAAGCCTGTAAAAAAAAAATGTAGCCTTTAGCTCCTTATACCAGAAAGGCAAGAGGAGGCTATAGTTTTGTAAAAAGAAAATAGCTCTGTGATTTGCCTGATAGGAGTTAGAACCAGAGGAATGATGTCTCTATGTTACATGATTTCAACTCTGCCATTTCTTCCCAGTTCCTTCAGTTTCCCAAGTGAAAACCAAGAACAGGTCTGTTGAGTCAGTCTCCTGATGAAAAATGAGAATGGAGAATGGTACAGTGTGAGAGAGACACATGGATTGGTTGCCTCCTGCAAGTGCCCAACCTGCAGGGGATTGAACCTGCAACCCAGGTATGTGCCCTTGACCAGGAATCAAACCTTTCAGTGAGTGGGCCGACACTCTAACCATTCAGCCACACCAGCCAGGGCCAAGGATATCTTGATTATATAATTGGGTTGAATAGTTTGCTTTCTAAGGATAAATGCCTCATAATATCCATATGAATGGAGGTAAAGACACTAAACGCAAGCTCTTCATGAAATCAGGCAATCATTTTATATAATTTACCTTGATTAATTGACTATTAATTTTTATAAATTTTAATGTTATTTTTGTTATCCATCTCCCTTGTGAATTACTTTCATACATATATTAGCAAATATTTTTACAGGTCTCACCTATTTGCAGAATAGAAGACTAAGGTCTCTTTTATTTTATGAAGCCAGAAATTTCTATCCCTGTCTGTTCATCTCTTTTATAATTACTGCATTATTACCTATTAATAATGTGTACTTTATAATAATCAATGGAAGTTGAAGTAAATGCTGTTCATTCATACTGTCTCATAATATCTTACTACAGATTACAAGAATATATTTCTTCCTAACATCTGATTTTAATGGATTTAGCTATAGTACTAGATTGTCAGGGAAGAGTATTTATTCTCTTATGTTTAGGGGCTAGTCTCTTGTTTTTTCAGTTTAAAAATTTTCTTCCTTCTATAGCCACCACTTCAGAAATGTCCTCTCTCCTTGAAGTCAGTCCTATGTGTTTTCCCCTACAAATGCTAACCTATGGCTTTCCTCTCTTGACTGACAGTTCTTCATTCTGTAATGCTCACTCACTAGCTGGAATTTTATCCTGAGTGTTTCCTCAGCTCTTCACCTAAAATATATGATTGTTTGTCCCAAGTCATAATAAATACTGACAAATAGTTGTGTTTAATTTGTGCCGGGTACTGTTCTAAGCATTTTACATCTAAAACATATGAAACCTTAATCAAAGAAACCCCTTTAACAGAAGCATCTTTGGTAGGCATTTCTCCTGTTCATCGCTATCTCGCTCTATGGCTCCAGTCACACAGGAGGTTTTACTTCCCCATCAACAGAAGTTGGGCATGGCCATGTGACTGACTTTGGCAAAGTAAATGTGGGTGGGAATAATTTGTTCCACCTGAAAGTAATTGACTGCGTTCAGTTGCCCGGCCTCCTTCTGGGAACTGTGGGGGTCATGTGATATTACGGAGGTGTTTTAAGACAGAAACAATCCGGGCGTCTAGGCCTGCCCACGGACCGAAGCTTCCCTGCTGAGTCACCCAAACCAGTAAGTTGGCTTTGCATGAGCAAGGAATAAACTTTAGTTGTTCGATATCAAAGTGCTAAATACCTTAGATATTATCAAAGAATTCTTTGGAAAAAACAAAAACTGTGTGTGTCTGTGTGTGAGTGATGTATAAATGGTATTTAAAGCATGGGATTAGAGGAGATCTTCAGGCGAAAAGGGTAAAGACTGAGCCATGAGAACACCCCGGAGTTAGGAAATCAAAGAGAAAAGCAGAGAGCAGTAACGGAGGAAGGGGGGAGAAAAGCTAGGAGAGTAATCAACCCTCAAAAGCTTCTGATAAATCAAATGAATTCACAGTTCATATTTAACAGTTTCACTTGGCAACATGTGAAATGTTGGTGACTTTGACCGAAACAGTTTTAGAAGAGTGATATGAGAAAAATATTAATTTTCAAGTAAATGCACATTGATTAACTGCACTGTATATTCGGAGACTTCATTAATACAATTGAAATGCTGAAGTACAAAGTATATTTGGGGAACATTACAGTTTAAAACTGTAGAATTCTCATTTTTCTTTTACTGGCCAACTGAGCTGCTAAATGTCTGTTGCACTGAACATACTACTGTGAGAACAGTCCTGGATGAGAGATACAATTATTTATATATACCACAATTTATATCATTAATGCAATTTGGAAATAATACTAGCAGTTGCCATAGGTTCAAATCTTACTAAGATGTGTTTATCAGGCTTTATTGATGAGGACGATACCTAGGGCATTAGAAATATTCATACCAACCTCTTTCAAGCAGCAGAGTACTTCATACATGTTTTATAAAAGTTGCAGATAAAAAGACAGGTGGTATACATCCAAAAACTTTGACTAATGACAATATTACCAATTTGGAAGGCAGCATGAGATACGGGGAATTACTCCAGGTGATTCTTGGGAACAAAAGGTATTGATGCACTTAGACACGTGAGAATACTTGCTATTTAATTAAGTGAAAAACAAATCACCTTTTATGCAGGTGGTGATGAGATCACAGTTTGCACTGACAGTGGCTTTACTTGCAACTATTCTCACCCTATGAGTGATGTGATAAAATTATAATTTTAAGTTCTTTTAACACAGAATCTTGAGATAAATATAGCTTAGTATTGAGGAAACAATACTCTTTCTGAATGCATTATAGAAAGCAATATTTTGGGCCAGTGTTCTTTTATTCAAAAAGTATTCATTGTATTCCATGTTAGCAAGCATTTTTATTTTATTTTAGTGATGGGCAATTATTTTAACAAAATAAATATCAAAATTAATTATATCAAATATCATACATTTGACAAGCTCTAATACATATTTAGGCATTGAAAATTTTATAATTCTAGTAAGTAGATCAAATGTTGCTCTCTCTCTTTCATCATGGTAAAAAATCAGACCTGTTGAGGCTACTGATAAAAAGATTACAGGTGACTATGATAAAATTCCTGCTACGCTATGATTGTAGAAGTCAGAGTGTTCAATAGATTTACTCACCTAAGTATTTCTCTAGTAATACTTATTTTTTAAAAAGCTGAATGGTATCTATGAGTGTCTAGTGACAAAGTTGGATTTTAACTTACAGTGTCCATGTTCCAGTACATCTATCATTCTTAAAATACCTCTTTTCCTAGTTCATTTCTATAATTTATATTCTGTGTGCAAAGGGTTCAGGACTTCAGTTGTTTTCAAACAGAGCTCAGTGAGAAATCTGAACACTAGTGACCAGATATTTGTCATCAGAGTTGTCTGTTTGTAAGTGACAGAGATTTACAAATAGTAAACTCATGAAGAAAAAAGGAAGAAGAAACAGCCTGTCAGTTTAATGTTTTAGTCATAACTGAAAAACGGAAAATCTAAAGTAAGCTCTAGATTCTCTATAACAATTGAAAAATAAATATGCTGGGTCATCATTGGAGAATTCTATTGAAAATGGTCATCTCTACAAATAAGCCTGGCCTGAGTGGTTGAGCTGGAGTAGAAATGAAAACTGAATAGTGCACCTTTAATCTCTTTTATACACTGCAGAGACAGAAAAACATTTATGTTTTCTTGGTTTCTACTGGTTACACTCTGAATTTGGTGAAGTAAGACGTCAGGAAACTAAATGCATTAAGCCTATATGACATTTTGACAACAAGTCCACTAAAAAGCCCACTAATTCTAGATTTTTTTTTTCCCCACTTTTTCCTTATGTGGGAAATTCTGTATTAATTTTATTTAGAACTTACTATTTTGATTCTCCTATTGTTCTATTAAGCAATGTAGTAATTATTGAAAAGAGTCTAAAGTTAATATAAAATAGTGTATTTTTTCACTTATATGATATTTTCCTACTTTATACATTCTTAATTGGTTTTATTCTGTGCAAGGTAGGCATACCATAATGTATTATATATGAAGCCTTTCTCTTTCTAAGGACCTTGTAATACGTTAAAGATTAGAACAAAGTAGAACACACACATACACACAAGGCAGGAGACATATGCACCCCTATGTTCATTGCCCCACTATTCACGGTGGCCAAGGCATGGCAACAACTGAAGTGTCCTTCCAAGAGAACGAGGTACAGATATACCGTGGAGTACTACTCGGCCATAAGGAAAATGAAACACTGCCAATTGCCGCACCATGGTTAGACCTTGAGAATATCATGCTAACTGAAATACGTCAGTCTCAAAAAGCCAAGAACCACATGATTTCACTCATATGTGGGATATAAAATGGAAATCAACAAATGAACAAACAAGATAAACAAACAAAAACATAGACACAAACAACAGTATGGTGGTTACCAGAGGGAAGGAGGTTGGGTGCGTACAAAGGGGGCCAAATATATGGTGATGGAAGATGATATGACTTTGGGTGGTGGGAACACAATGAAATATGCAGATCATGTATAACAGAAATGTTCAATTGAAACCTACATATTCTTATTAACCAATGTCACCCCAATACGTTTAATTAAAAAAATAAGAACAAAACACAGACTTGAAGATGCTCATACTTGAGTTTTAACTTTAGTCCTGACGCTTTCTACCTGTGTACTCTTGGGCCATTTATTCAGCCTTTCTATACTTCTTCTCTACTGTGTGGATAATATACCAGGCTGTAATATTACATAAGTGATGTTATTGTGCCCTTTTATAGATACCATGGCTGGGGGCACATAATGCACCTCTATTAACTAATTACCCAGATCAAAGTGTTTCTTATTTTCTCCACTGTAGTTTTACTATTTTATTTACCCTTTCAAGTGATTAGCCATCTCTTATGAAACACTTTGGAACCATGCAGATATCCTTCTTATCATGACCCAGCCTCTTTATCTCCCTCTGAAAGCATTACATTGTTTCATAATGTACATGTTTATGTATTTACCTTTCTTAACAGAATAACGGAATGTGTACTATGTTTAAACCTGAGCAGTATGTCTTCCTCACCTTTGCACCCTGAGTGCCTAATTTAGGTCCACTTCACTGGTCCACAAAGACATTCAATAAGATGTGTTTAAGAATAAATTAATAGTTCATTAGTATTAGTTAAATCAATATAATTTAGCTTTGGTTTAATTACTTAAACCTTAATCACCATTGATAATTGCCTTCCAAGTGAAATAAATACTATTAATATTGCCTGTATCATTTGTCATTAGTAATCACTTTGTGTCACTTTTACAAGGTCATAACTGTTAAGGGTATAAAAATCACATTTGCAATATTGATTATTAATATTTTATTCACTTAGACTAATAGAGGTGTCTTTTTCACTAGCCTATATCTTATGCTCACACCCTCAGGCTTGGATTGCTCTCTCCTCTCATTTCTACAATTCCAAATTTTATGTCTATTTCAATATTTAGCATATGTCAGTTCAGCCATAGAAGCTTTCTTATTATCACAGCTCATTTTGATCTTAACCTTCTCTCTATCCTGTAATTCTGTATTCTGATAATAATAGTGTGTACCAACTATGTTGCCCTAATTAAAATCAAATAAACTACACAAGGAAATTTTGACCTGAAACGCTGGCATATTCTGCATCAAATAATTCCTTTGAAACTCCCACAGTGTTTTAAACTTTATTACTCAAAATATTTTGTATATCTTAGTCCTCGGCAAATTCTCAAGTATGGTATTATATTAATATACATAAAGCATAGTATTATATTAATTATACAATAACTTCTTCACAGGGCATGACAAAAATGCTTTGAATCCTTATAGCTTATAAATGGATCATATAGAATGCGATGACTGACTAATATGCATGCCCTTCCTATTATAATGGGAACACAATTCTTTTTCTCTTTATAACAGATAAATATGTAATTTTTTTTAATTTTTATGACTAAAAGGATAGTCCCTATAGAACTCAGTTAAGACTTGGATCAAAATCAAATGAGATGTTTATCTTCTAAACCACCTCTGGTGAACCAGACCTCCATATGTTAATCACTTAATTTATGAAAACAATGGCAAAGATAAAGATTCCGTGTGCCGTGTACACTCCCCAATTGCAGGCTTAAGGGAGACGTCTATGAATTACTGAAAGCAAACGCAGTTGCCTTCTTTGACTCATGCTTTTTTAAAAAGACAAACTTGTTAGTTAGAAAAAGAGAAAAAAGTCACAGTATGTCTATTTTTTTTCTACAAACAACATTGAAAGATCATTATGAAAGAGATGTAGAAAAGCCTCAGGACCTAAGTTTAGGGTTTGTAGTTAATAATATTGAGAATTTTAAGTATTTAGTATAACACTGTGTAATAAATCTGAAATATCTGAAATAACAATACAAGGCATTTATACTATATAAATATCACTGAGAAAAAAATAGAGTTCTAGTCTACCCGACCTCAAGTTCTCCATGTATGAAATGTAATTGATTTTTATTTTCAAGTAATTCTATTCCATATCTCTTGTCACAAAAATAGTGTGGAAATTTGCAGGGATTAGGAAAAATTATTCTGACATTGGAAATGATTAATTTTATACAGTGGCTTTTATCACTTTAATGGCTTTTTGAGTTTTATTAATCATTATTGTAAAAATAACATTCTAATAGTTTCTACTTTGACAGGATCACCAAGGTATTACAAGAGCTTTCTAAGATCATAGATTTCCCCTCCCTCCTTCCTTCCTTTCTCCCTCCCTCCTTTCTTTCCTTTCTTCACTCTTCATCTCCATTAATTTCAAGAACATTTATTAAGTGAATGCTCATTACTAAGTGTTAGAGAACAAATGGTGAACAATATATTCAGAATGTGTGTTTTCATCAGGTTTGTATTCCAGTGGAGGGAAACAGAAAAAAAAAAAATCAAATAGAAAAACACGGTAAAAACCATAGGGTAGGATAAGTGCTGTTAAGAAAAACACATGTAAAGGTGTAAAACACAGAATAAGTAGAGGAGAGCTGACATGTTTTTATTTTGGGGTTAGCAAAGTCCCAATGGGATTTAAGTTGAAAAAATGAAGAAGGTATCATTTCAGGTTTTGTAGTTAGTGTTAGAAGGGAAGTGTTATAAAGGTAGGAAAATATTAAAATGAAAGAAGGCAATTTTGGAGGCACTAAAAAACTCAAGGTGACAGAAGAGAATTAGGACCTATTAAAGGAAAAGGCAGGCATAAGATCACAGAAGGCTTTGTAAGGAATTCGAATTTTATTGTGTGTTGATCGGGAAACTGAAGAATTTTAAGCAATGGTATTATATGGCACAATATAGATTTGTGTAAAGTATAGATAATGCCAGTTCAGACTGAGTCTTTCTCATAGAAAACGTGTAGGAAGCAATATCGATGTAACAGTGTATGAACTATTACCAACATTTGAATGGGGATATTAAATCATCATTATGACTTATATTTCATTTCAAAAATTAAGATCATTAAGCTTTACTGAAAAGAAGACACTGGTTGAAGAGGTAGGATCCACTTTAGTTTGTGCTCCAAGGTTGGGATGTGGGAATTTCGCCACTGTGGGACCTCCCCGCTTCAGTCCCTTGCTGCTGGCCCTCCAGCTGGCCCCTTAAGGCCTCTTGCTCACCCCGGGCGAATGCAGCGTTTCACTCTCTCTTGGCCTCTCCTGGCCTCTCCAAGTAGCCCTCTTGACATTATCCAAGATAATTAAAACTTCTTTCACACATGACCTACACTTGTTTCATGACATCTTTTTTCAAAACAAGTATTGGGAACCTAGGCTAAACCCTATGGAGCATTAAACCTCATCAGGGCATCAGAAAACATCTTAGTCACTAACTCCCTAGTTCTAGTTCTTAAACGTGAGTCACACAACAATCTTTTGAGCTCCAGGAATTGTTGGTTACAAATGTTAAGCCATCAGAGTAGGCCCCACTTTGGAATTTTATATCTATTATCTATTTATCTCAGATCTCCACTTGAAAATGAGACAAAAGAGTTCTGTTTTAACATCAAGTTAAAAGTCAGACATAATGGTGAATCTTTTTGAGTAAATCATTCAGTTTACTCTCTTTATAATGAATAATGAAGATCGCTAATTGAATTTTAGTGGATGACTTTTGTATTTTTTATTCATTCTAGCAAAAATAAAATGTTAAAATTAATACTAAGATAGTCAAAACTATGCTAGACACTGGGAACACATCATTAAATAAGACTCCTCTTACCTTACAGTCTGTATTCAGGGTGGGGCAAAAATAAATTTACAGTTGTGAGTACATGAAAGTTTATTTTTGTATTAATAATTATTGTATTTTTTTCCATATGAACAGCTGTAAACCTACTTTTTCCCCACCCTGTATATATCTATATATAAAAAATATCCAAAGTGCAATAATATATTATGTATATGTATATAGCCCCAAACGTCCCATGTAAACATATATATATATGGTGTATATGTGTGTATATATGTATATATTTAACATATATATATACTCTAACATTAACATTATAGATAATAAGTATTTGAGAAGCCTTAAGGTATCATATTTATATGTATTTCTGAGCTGTAAAGTCTTGGAAAAAAATAACTTTCCATGGAGACTATTTTATAAAAGCATTATACTAGTTAATTGTGTACCTGTATAGTGGATTCATTATTTTAAGGTTAATGTTTAATTATAATCATCTACTTATCTCTGGTTATTACATAATTCTCAAATGAAATCACTGGGCTAATCTGATTAACAAACTGGTGAGCCAATGTTCTATGCCAATTTAATTTAAAAGCATTAAGAAGTAGTGGTTGTGGAAATAGTAGAAATTTTAAATAAAACTTAATGAAGAAAACAGAGGGCTCTTTCTGTGATCTTTTTTCAAGCTGACACCTATTCGCTATTTAGAAAGCAACTGAAAATCAATTACTTTATAAAACCTGCCTTGAAGAATTGATGCCAGATTGGTAAATCTTTCTATGTGATTCCTTTTCATCCTGACTGCAGGTATCTACAGCAATCATCTTATTTCCTCATTGCCTTTGTCTCTCTTATTGGACCATGAAATTTTAAGGCAAAAGTGCTGATTTTTTTCATTTTTGTCTTAAGTTTTTAATAAATATGTATCAAATTTTAAAATTACAAAATCTTGATTGATTTTTAATAAGTATTTCTTACCTAATAGTTTTGTAACACATCTGCTCTGATTTGTAGATTGTAGAAAAGTAATGGTAAACATTTTAAGCACATCTGTGACACATATTTTCTTTCATCAAGAAATTGCTTGAGATTTCTACCCTTATTTCTTAGTAATAAATAATTATTTAATATGAAGAAATCCAAAATTGGTTTAATAATTTGAAATGAAAATATACTTCCAAATATATAACTTATTCAAGAGTTGTAATTCAGGAATTTAATATTTCTTGACATGAAACTGGAACATTTATTCCTCTTTGTTGCAAAAGAAAGAATATACATTTCATTGGTATAATTTCTTAAAGCTTACATATTGAAAAGCAAATGAACAGATTTATCATATCAGTGTTTCTATTAAACACAGGTAGCTTCAATTGTCTTGATAATTTCTGCACAGTGAATCTGCCCAGACATCTGATATATTTTATATACTTATATTAATTTATAGGTGATTATAAAACACTTGGAAAAATACAATGCACATTATAATTGACATCTACGCAAATCCCACTAGATTTAAATTGTTCACAATTCATCGTATTTGTGCCAGCTCTTATTTAACTTGAATATTTACTTATATTCAATAATGCCTGCTCCTAGTTTGAAGATAAATACTAGTATGAACAACAAAAAACAACAAATTAGAATTCTCCTCTTACTTTAACTTCTATTCACTAAAGGAACTCACTTTAAATTGTTTTCAATGCTTATGATGATATTTTTTCACATTTCTGAATAACATGTTTTTAATATAGCTTGTTAATTTTAGACATTTTCTAAGTAGGATTTAATAATTATACACAACTTGTTTTTAAAAAATTTTCTTTGACCCCAACTCCTTCCAGTGTTAGACATTGTGGAATGATGATTCTGCTTTCTAATGCAATATTTTCCTCCCCCACCCCCACAGCAGACATGCATATAGTTCTTTCATTTATTTATTCACAAATATATCTTTATTGATTTCAGAAAGAGGAAGGTAGAGTGGGAGAGAGAGAAACATCAATGATGAGAGAGTCATTGATCGGCTGCCTCCTGCACGCCCCCGACTGGGGTTCAAGCCCGCAACCCGGGCATGTGCCCTGACTGGGAATTGAACCTCGATCTCCTAGATCCTAGGTCGATGTTCAACTGCTGAGCCACGCCCTCCTGCCTGCATACACTTCTTAATTAACTATAACAATATTTGGTTAATATGGCATTCGGTGTTTACATTATCTTGATACTATTATTTTCACTTGAGTCTGTAGTATCCTGAAATCATGTATACTTTATTCTACAAAGTATTAGTTTCTGGAGTTAATGATCCCACATTTTAGATATAATTTTCTGTTGACTTACATTAATTTTTCTCTAAGCTCTTCCATAGAACTAAAAATTACTTTTTAATATTAGCAAATTCATTAGACAACCTATCAATGCCCTTTGTCCCATTAGAGGAATCTCTCCCGGAATTGTGCGTCCTCACAGATCTTTTCTTCATCATCAGTCTCAGAATTTCCTTTGCCTCTCTTCTGTTCTATAACTCCTATTTTCTGAATAATAGATACTCTTTTTTTTACTTTCTGCAACAGATTTGTTGATATACCCTTTATTAGTGTCATGATAATGGAAGAATAAAATATAAATACTTTGAGACCTAGAACATTGAAAATAAATTTATTCTAATCTTGTAGTTGATTAATGGATGATTGAATAGTGACTTCTTAGTTCATGCTAATTTTTCTTCAGATGTTTGAAGCCATTGCTGATTTTTTTTTCTGTAGTCTAATGTAAATTTTGAGAAGTTTATTTAACTTAAAGTAAAAGAATATCTGATAATTGAAAACCTTCTTCCACCCTATTACAAAGAAACCTACAACAAAATGGCATTACTTACAAAATTTAAACGTGGTGCTGCAGGTATAAAATGCTTTAAAACCAAATGATAATCTGAACCAGCCCCTCCCTGTTGGGGGCGGTGCTCCTATAATAAACTCAAAATGGATAAAAGGTTTAAATGTAAGCCACAAAACTATAAAAATCCTGGAAGAAAACATAGGCAGTAAAATCACTGACATTTTAGGTTGTGGAATTTTCACTGATACATCTCTTAGGGCAAGAGAAACAAAAGAAAAAATAAATGGGATTACATCAAAATAAAAAGCTTCAAAAAAAATTTTTTTTAATAAATAAAAAGCTTCTGCACAGCAAAAGAAAACAGCCTCAAAATACAAAGGAACCTCATGGTCTGTTTTTTTACTGGAAACATATTTGCCAAGGATGTATCTGACAAGTGTACAAAGAA
Source organism: Miniopterus natalensis (assembly GCF_054644295.1). NCBI lineage: Eukaryota > Metazoa > Chordata > Mammalia > Chiroptera > Miniopteridae > Miniopterus > Miniopterus natalensis. Next base: position 22,223,317 of record NC_142091.1, read on the forward strand.
CTCATACTATTTAGCAAGAGGAAGACAAACAACCCAATTAAAAAATGGGCAAAGGACCTGAATAGACACTTCTCCAAAAAGGACATATGGATGGCCAAGAGACATATGAGAAAATGCTCAATGTCACTAATCATCAGAGAGATGCAAATTAAAACAACAATGAGGTGTCGCCTCACACCTGTCAGGATGGCACCATCAGCAAATCAACGAACTACAAAAGCTGGGGAGGGTGTGGAGAAAGGGGAATCCTAGTGCACTGCTGGTGGGAATGCAGACTGGGGCAGCCACTACGGAAAGCAGTATGGAGGTTCCTCAAAAAATTAAAAATGGAGCTGCCTTTTGGCCCAGTGTTCCTACTTCTAGGAATATACCCTAAGAATCCTGAAACACTAATCTGAAAGAATATATGCACCCCTATGTTCATAGCGGTGCAATTTGCAACAGCTAAGATCTGGAAACAGCCCCAGTGCCCATCAGTAAATGAGTGGATGAAAAGCTGTGGGACATTCACACCATGGAACACTATGCAGCTGTAACAAAGAAGGATCTTATACCACATGGGATAGTATGGAGGGACCTGGAGAAAATTATGCTAAGTGAAATAAGCCAGGCAGAGAAAGACAAACATCACATGATCTGGCTTTTATGTGGAATCTAAAGAACTTAATAAAGTGATGGACAGGAACGATTCAATGACAGGGAAGCATGGACCAGACTGACGAATGTCAGAGGGATGGAGGAGGGCTGGTGGGTGAAGGGGGAGAGATTAACCAAAGAACTTATGTGTGTATAAGCACAACCCGAGGACACAGACAATGGTGTGGAGAGGGACTGGGGAGGGGGGTGGGGTGGGTTGGAATGGGTCATTCAGGAGAAAAAAGGACATCTGTAATATTTTGAACAAAAATAAAAACGAAAACAAATGACATGTACTCAAAATTTTTAATTTTCTATATTTGTTTTATTTGATTAATAAAATCATCTCCAGATGTACTCAAGGGCCAGGAAATTACTAAGGAAATTTACTTTTGTCATGATTTAAGTGAGTTTGACATTTATACTGAAATTATTATCTACATTTTTCCATGATGATGAATTGACTCTTTTGGGAAACAATATACAATTTGATTTTTAATATTTTACCTTTTTGTATTTAAATGTTCTTGGTATTAATTTAGCTGTGATTTATGTCATGGTAAATTAACTTTTAGTAGTCTGTGTTTATAAGATTTGTGGTTTAAATACACATTTATTTAAATGTCTTTAGAGATTTAGTTTCATATGAAGATAGAGGATCAGAAATTTCCCTAATGGGAAGCTAAGGGACAATTTCAGATATATACCTACAGCCACCTGTGCCTCTGGAGTACCTAATTGCTATTGCCAACTGATAGTGTAGAGATTATCTAAGATGTTATATCTTTTTTATGCTTTCTATTTTTATTGCTTTCTTTCTTTTCCCCTCTCAACCAGTAAGTGAGCAGGTTGTAACGACTCAATGACTATTTTAGAGCCACCTTTAGGGTGCTTCCCACAAGAGTAAGAAAGTGATCAAAGTTATGGCGATTGTTAAATTTGGGGAGAGAATGTAACTTTAATTCACAGCTGGTTATGACAGCATTGAGCATAGTATTGCAGGGTTAGAGAAAATAGGTTAAATATATTAATAAGATATCATGAAAACTGGGTAAAAATAATTTTAAGTGGAAAGGAGCTATCTACTTGAACACATACCTTTTTTTTTTTTTATCTTCCATTATTTTTCAAGATGACTCTTGCTCTACAATTTAATTAGTTTCTTTCCTGGTGTTGTCATCCATAGATTCAGTAGTAATGAGAAGCAGCATACTTCCCTCTGAAAATATCCAGGTATGATGTAGGAAATCACGTTTTGTTAAAATAATTCAGAACTCCTTCATTTTTAAATTTAGTGCAGGAGAATTCAAGATGATCATGAGATATCTTGCTATTGTCAGAAACCAGGGATTCACTGAGAGGTAGCATAGTCTTAAAAACAGCAATGTGATCATCATGTAGGGAGAATAGATCCAAAAGAAAATAACGACAGCTAAGTGGATCCAGTGGGTCTGTGTAAAGTTATAGTTGTGATACTTCAAAGAATATACAAATATTAATTGTGCTAGAAATAATCCTGTGTCCAATTCTTGTAGTAAATATGGGGGCAAATCACTCAAATGATAAATACATTTGAAATGTTTCAGGTGTAACACTACTTCAATATATTTTTCATATGGGGAAGTTTAAATAAATGTCATGGTGAAATGGTAATGTCTTTATTTTGTTTTCTTTCTACAGTACATGAAGTAGTAAATTTTAGAAACATTCTCCAAGGCTTGTTTTACCTTTCTTCATTTATATAATCACTTATATTTCAACTTTCTCATTTTTGCTTACTCAGTTACAATTTTTCAGTTGCTTTCCATCTTTAAAACTTTGTTGATCTCTTGTCTACTACTGTCCTTGTGGTTTGCATCTTTTGTACTCCTTAACTGTTATTTTGGGAGAGTATGAATGAGAAATAACAACATAAGTGAATATCCATTAAATCATGTTTAGTGTGTAAGTAAAAATAATTTTGAGAAATAAAATATTTCAGTTATAACTGAATTTTTTCTCTCACTTATCTCCCTTTAACCCCAGGAGACAAACAATATCCTGAAATTAGTGTGTAATTTTTTTTCTGTATTTTTAATCTAGTTTGCTACTTATGTAATAATCTTAAATGATAAGTGGTGTATCTCCTTGTGTTTAAGTACAAAAGTTTTTATAGGACAGATACTGAGGCTACAGAATGAGCTTCCAATATTATACAAATTTAAAAAGATACATAGCTGCCAAAACTAGAGGGATATTTTCCAATCTCTTTTTTGGCTTGATATGCCCATGGAATATGATCTGGAATAATGTGTGCAAATTTCTTTAAAAAAAAAAAAAAAAGTTAATTAGCCAATATATCTTCTCGCCTACCCTTTCTGGAAACAGATCCAGAAATGGAAGTTGCTGGCTTCATTTTAGAAGATGACTATAGCACTCTACACATGGCTATCTGAATTAAAATTGCATAAAATGAAGATTATACCTTTGTAGTTGCATTAACCACATTTTACATGTCAATAGCCATATGTGGTTAGTGGCTGTCAGTGCAGATATAGGACATTTCCATCATCTCAGAAAGTTCTATTCACAGTGCTCTATGGGAATCAGGAACATGAAAAATGAAAGTAATCTAGATCAAAGCCTGAAATCCTGCAATACCTTATGGAATAAGATCTCCTTATTAAATTTTCTGGCTATCTCCAGACTGTTTTATGAAGGAGAAATAATTATCTATCTTACCTGAGTCACATGTTTGGGGGGTTACTTTATCAGAGCAGTGTAGCCTATATACCCACCCACATACCCTTTCATACACACACATGTGCATGCATATATGTATGTACATTTATGCGTCTGTCTGTCTGTCTGTCTGTATGTGAATGTTAGTTCACAGGCTCAGGAGTTCCAGGGGCAAAATTAAAAACTGACATCTTTGCGTGGAGGGCAAGGAAAGATCAAAGAAAGAGGCCGATCACTCCAGATTGATGGGGGCAAGATTGGCAAGCATGGGAACTTACTTAGGAGGCTTATTTGGGGCAGCAGCAAGACTAGTAAATCTCTGCATTGCCTACAAGAACTTGAAAATTTAATACATATCCAGTACAAATGGCCTCAACACATTACTCTCAATGTTGCATCCTTGAAGATAACTACCCATTATAACCAGTAACAATAAATGTTCCCTAAAATTTTAACTAAATGAATTGTGTTCTTGCTATGTTTTCATAATCTCTTTTGTTAATCTTACTGTAATCTTTATAAAAATTACCTTTTATGCTGAAAATTATTTTTCTGTAGTTCAGAAATTCTTTCAATTTTAAAAGTTTTGTCTTTTAAATACAAAAAATAAATTTAACTTTAACTATTAAATATCACTAGTACAGTTTTAATTTTCATATGTAACGTATATCCTTTTACCAATTTTCTACTTGCATATGCAAGGTAAGATGCCAGGAAATGGCTACGAAGTGTACAACATTGACGAACTTAAAAAATACAAAGTTTCTCATAATAATCAGTGATAACAAGCAAGAAAAAATTTACTAGTAAATTTGAGAAAGTTTACTTTGCAAACATTTAAAAAAGTTAAGATATCACAATCTTGTTATCACCTGTCAGCCTCTCCGATGGTAGCCAAGAATGTAAATTTTTAAAATAGTTTTATTAGGATCATGAAAATCTTTAAACAGCATATTAAGCTGTCTTATCCAAATTAACTAAGATTTATTAAGCACTGATTATGTGCCAAACACCATGTCAAGTGCTTTATACATATATCACTCAATTTATTCTTCATAGCGATTATATTAACTAAACATGATGGCTCCATTTTACAGGGATAATTAGTAAGTAACTTGTCTAAATTTATATAGTTAGTAAATAGAAGGTATTGAAATCTACGTCTGACTCCAGAGTATGTACTTTTAACCAGTACAATGTATTGCTTTATAAAGCGTGGTGTTTGCACATGCTTTGGCCTCACATAAACTGATGAAAGACAGCCAGGGAAGCTTTGTATCCCTGAAGATTTGTTTGGATCTCCCGGAGTGGTCTCGGTTATGGTAGACTGCTTGTGGATATAGCCAAGAAAAATGGGAATCTGAAAGCATGCTATGGTAGAGTTGAGGGAAATGGTAAAAGATGGTTATCTGGGTATAAGGGTATGGCTGCTATTGAAAGCTAAGATATAAGTAGAAAATTTGATCTTAAGAACAATGGACAATTCAGTTAAGAGTTTTGTAAAACGGGAAAAAGTATATTTTGAAAATAAAAACATTAAAAATTTTTTTCAACTTGCTGTTTTCTTAGGATTGAGCATAGTCTGAATGGATGTAACAGAGGGATCAGAGGGGAGAACACATAGTGAGTAACATCACCCACAACTTTTATGGTGATCAGTTCTGAAAGCTGTAATTAATCTGCTGTTTTGTGACATGTATGACAGCTTTAGCCAGGAGGAATGGGCTAGTTGTCAGGCAATAATAGAATAAAGATCAGTGCATTGCAGAGTGATTACTCCTTTTGCCTTAGGTGGCATAAAATACTTCTGTTGCCTAAAATTTGCATGAAACTTTTTGCAAATGAACGTGATGACACCTAATTGATATTGTAAAATTAAATTTGTAAATAAATACATGGGAATTTTTCATCTTCATGCTGCTCATAATTAACATTGTAGAATAGTTTTACAGTCAATTAAAAATATTCACTATTCCTATTTTGTTTTTTAGAGAGTTTGTGTTCATATAATGTGAGTCAGTCATCGGTGTTGTGGAGAAAATGTTTAAATATATTTCCCTATTTAATGGGCATTTGTAAACTATGCTTCATATTTTATAATTTTCCAGTTTTTTGTTTGTTTGTTTGGTTGGTTGGTTGGTTTTTGTGTTTTTTGGTAATGAAAGTTATGCAGAAAGCTGGCTCTAACATTGAGTTTATAGAGCAGTGTCTGAAAATTTGCCAACTTAATCTGAATTCTGTGTATTTCAAAATGTCCACTGGTATGGTATTATCTAATTAAGGAGCTATATTAAATTACAGACATTAGTTTAGTGCTATCAGTTACTAATTCAACTTTTATGGTAGCTATCAGAAAGTTTTATCTCTAACAGGTTGCATATATAAATTACTGATAAATGAAAATTGACTACTACTTTTTATTACTCTTTCAGCAAGTCTAAAAGTTAAAAATTATATTAAAGACACTAACTGCTTTAGCAACTGCCTTTATAGCTATCCATTCACATTTTTAGACCACTGTGAATATCATCTAATACTTAGATGAAAATGATACTTGCATAAAAGATAGTGTGATGATATAAGTTTAATATAAGAACTTTAAATTCCTCAATTTTGCATTTGGTCTTATAAGGAAAATGTGAATACCTTTACTAGATAATTTCCATTCTTTCCATTCAACTACATGAAATGTGCGTGGAGGGATGTATAAAGAGCTATATGGAGTGGAATAAGCAAAAAGATGTAGCATATATTAATATATTTACCTTAAAATGTAATCTTATAAAAGTAAAATTATTTTTGCTTAAATTTCAGGAATCTATCTTAATTTATCTTAAGTCAAGGTTATGTCCGCACTTATAAAACCAATAAACACAGTGTCTCTTCATCCATTCACCCAGTACATTGATTAAAAACATGTATTGAATATTTGTTATTACTAGGCATTCTTATGTTTTAAAATACAGATACAATAAAATTTCTGTACTAATTATGTCTGAGTCCATGGAGTAAGACAGGAACATTAAGGGACAAGTACATGGTAGGTCTCTCAAAAATAAGACCAGGAGTGATTATGGATGTTCAAAGAAGGGCTGCCAACTCGGCCTGGTGACTTTAGTCAGGTCTTAAGAGTGAGACCTGAGTTACAATATCTCGTTCCTTTTAAAAACTACATATGTTCAGATAAAATTACTTACTAAATATTCATTGATTTCCATTTTAAATGTGGAACGAGATAATTATGTAATGATTAGTTAATATAGTTGCTGTCGGGACTAAATGTGTCAAGTACTTGTGCCAAGAACTTGTCACTTTCCTTAGGTGTAATTTGTGCTTAAAAATCTTACCTCTTTCCCATTAGTTATCAATTCTCTCTCTCTGTGTCTCTCCCTCCTAACCCCTTTTATATCATTTTTGTGCACCCACATGCACCCTGACCGTTCTCCACATGCCTGTTCCCATCGCAAATCCTGACCGCCCTGCTCCTCACGCTTACTCTTCAGACGACCTCTACGAGAAAGGGTTACTGAGCGAACCATCTACTCATATGCAATGCTACATTAGGATCAGAATAAAAACAGATGCTAGGTTACTAAACCTAACCCGGGATGAAAGTAGATGAAGATAAACAAGTTAAAAAGTAGACAAATGAGATGAACAGACAGGGAAGATCCAGGTTTGAAATACTCATTGTTGAACATCAAGAATTCTATAACCTCTTTCTCTTTGCCTATTAGTCTGTAGAAAAATAAATCCCCATCACCTAAGTCAATGCCTGAGTCAGAGGAAAAGGGATAGTTTGGAAGACATAACGGGCCCCTACTTCCATCCAGCAGCATCTACCCCATTTCCCTTCTGAGGGGTGGTAATAGGTTACTGCAGGGCCAGTGTCTGGTTTAAGAGAGGATTTTGGTCAACAGAAAGTCTCCTTAGACCCTTGAAAGTTCTTTCTTAAAATTGCACACAATCTTTTCTTACGAGCTTATATTTTTCAAAGCTTAAAACTCAAATGTTTTCTTCCAAATGTATCAATGATTTTTGTCTAAGAGATCAGATGCTTAACCTTTTATTTAAAATAATGTTAATAATAGAATGTATCAAGAAAAATATGGGGGCAGGGATCAACTAAAGTGAGAAGGAAATAGAAAATGTAAGAAAAATTAATTCATACACTAGAAGGGTATGTCTAGATGCATATTTATTTTAATTATCTTAATTATAACAGCACTATAGGTAAATCATATGTCCCACAGGTTTTGTGGCATTATCTGTAGCATAAAAAGTTACTCTCTTCTATTTTAAATTAGGTTAATAGCATTGAGAGAGAGAGAGAGGGAGAGAAAGAGAGAGAGAGAAAGGCAAATTGGAGAAATGAATGCTGGAGGTGAGTTAGCACTGTCAAAGTGAATACTTAGAACCATTGAAGAGCTGAGAAAATAGCCGCTAGCTTTACGTAGACAAGGGTTAACCTGGAAAATCACAATCAGTGAAGTGAGAGGCCATGGTTTCTAAGTTGTGTTAGGTTGTCCTGGCAACTAGGAGACTGATGCTTCTTATGTTTTTGTAATGAATATAAAAAAGCTCTCTTTGGAAACAGATGTAATTGATTTCACATTTTGATTCTGACACTAGCTATGTAGACTCAGGTAAGGCACTGGTTCCTTATCTATATAAAGGTGACGATAATAATTTTCATGCACGTAATCATTAAAGTAATAATATATGCAGGGTGCCTAACACAGTGTCTGGCAAAGTGAATAAATACTGGTTAATAAAAATTGAGTTAATTTGACATATATAACAAAGCTTGCATTATAAAAGAAAACTTTACTGTGAATATTTTTATTTTTGCAAAAAGCAAATATTGCTTATTGATTTGACATTTCTGTTAAACATTTTAGCTTTTTTAAAAGAGTTTCTTTTTACTTTTAGGTTGATATGAAGTAAAATGAAGGTGTTAATCCAATTTATTATTTTTGCTGCTGTAATATGAAGCTTGGGGTATTAGATATGAAACATGATGTGTTGATCTGTCTAGAATATTTTCACCAATGTGTAATAGAAAACTGACAGCCTCTCTCATGCTTTCATCCATCTTCAAGCAGGAAATATTGATGACATATATTTAGATCCAAATCTGAATTCCTTTCTCTAAACACATCAAGATAATTTAGAGAGTGGCTACACATAGAATGGTGACACAGTTTTCTACATGAAAAGTGTGTAGAAGAGTGACTTAAAATTGTTAAATTATTTTTGGAAAGTTACCGTTTACAAATGCCACAATAATGTGTTGGCTACATAAATAAAATAGAAATAAGGGAATAGTGATGTTAAAAAAGAGACTAGAGAGGCTTGTAAGTAATTGAAGGTGAGACACATACATAAGAAAACAAACAAGCTTATGTTGAGCTCTAGAACATTCATTTAGTTGAATGCACTTTAATACTAAAGAATGCTGAAATAGGCAAGTACATAGAATTTAAGATCATTCTTAAGAAATACTGTATATTAAATGTTAACATTAGTGTGTAGGTACTGAGCATATTGTCTGTATAATTAAGAACAAACATTTTAGGAAGATATGTTTTCCTATTCAAATTCTAGTTACCTCTGCATTTACTAGGTCACTTCATGGTTTTCCACCTTTCTTTGAAGAGGCATAAGTTACCCATTTTATCATTAGTCACTCTCTATATGTAATAAAAAAGCAGTTTGTAATAATTCTGAGTTTCAAGTTAGACACCAATTTAATTCATATACATACATATATATATATATGAAAAGCAATAATTTAAAAGGTAAATATTGCTAAAAATATCAAGTGTGGGGCAAATTTTTGACATGCTAATCAGTTGCATAACCCTTTCTGTAAGACTGCATAATCGATCACATATATTTTTATCAAAATTGGCTAATTTCTAATGGAACATTTCTAATTGACTGCTAAGATTGGGTACATGTTGGACTCAATAGTCCTTAAAAAATAAGACCTCTGATTTACTATTTACCATTTGAAAGTTGCATTAGCTATCCTTTAAATTCTGTTAGTTGCATTTTAACATGTCTTAATACTATAACATATTTATCCTTAAATAGAAGAAAATACTGAAAATAAATGCAATACTAAATATTAACTTCATTTTCTTCACCTAGTCTTCTAAAAATTGATTTTTAAACTTTAACTTTTCTTACATTCAAGAAAAATATTATGGGATTCAGAGGCAACAGAAGCTCGAATGATTTCAAATACATTAATAAGGTCTGTCCATTTGTTATTTGAGGCAGTATCTGAAAGCTTATATCATGGGACATTTTTCCAAATATTTCCCTAAACACTTGAAAGAGTTGCCAAGATTTTGACTGTAACAGAATTTTCAAGTAATTATTGTAATGCTTTCTAACTGGTCCCTAAAGTGTTTTTGGAATAGTATAATTACAGCTACTTTTCAACTCTGAATTGCATAAGCTTATATACGAACATTTCCACAAGCTGCTGTCTTTTAGTATCATTTTCTTGGAGTAACAGAGCCTCACATTTTCTGGCCCTACACATTTGTAGCTTTTGATAACATTGTGATTTTCCATCAGTGGTTTTGAACATAAGTGGAACTATATATCAAGACCTACCACCTAATCTAATGCAATTTAAATTACAGTGTAATTTTACTCTACCAACAAATCAATACACTGTAATTTTGGTGGGCTGATTTATCTGGAGGGTTTCATGAGAACAGAAAGGGAAAAAAATGAGACAAACTAAATGGTGACATTCTTGGTATTATTGATCCCATGTATGATGTTAAAGGAGTGAATCCACATGGAGATTGAGTGTCAAAAGATTTACTTTTTATGATACCCTTGAATATCATTAAAATGTATAGAAAATTTTCTGTGATCTAGATATTTGAGCCAAAGTATAAAAAATAATGCAGAAGGTCTATTCTGACTGAGTTCTTTATTAAATATATATAGGTTATTAATCATATGTTAATATTAATTAATCAGCATATCCCTTTTATAATTGTAGACTTTTGTACAAATAGTAGTTGTGTGTTGACAAATTTATGCTTCTTATTAAATCCCACTCATAAAAACCCTAGTTATTTTTCCCAACTGGCTGAAGAACCCAGCTACAGAGATGTTTTAATTCAAATTAACTGTTTCAAATTAATCTTAAATTTTATCAAATTAGAGACATTAGAAAAGTACAAGATAAACAAGTAAATGCAGAGAAAAATCTCACTACTTCAAACTCCCTTCAGGTATCAGAGTTATATCTCAATTGTCCTTCTCTGCAATAAATTACCTCTAAATCATTAAAGGAAATTCAATCAATAATTTTGGCTATTGGTATACAATGCAATGTTACTTTCAGAGAACTCAAAATATTTTTAAGGAAAGAGATTATGTATACTAAAGACAAGTGCAAAATGATACATACTAAATTTATACATATATATTTTTTTGATACGCACAAGTAGTTGTGCGTGAGTGGGTGTGTATTTCATATAGTTCAGAAGTTCAGATGGAGAGAAGATCAAAGTGGGGATAATTTTAGCTCAGGAAAAAAATCATTTTTATGAATCTACACAGTCACACACTCAGTGAAAGAAGTATGTGCCTTTTTACGTCAGCATTTTTGGTAATTAATTAATTTTCCTATATTGGGCCAATAGGAAGAACTAAGTGAATGAAATATGGTTCATCTCGACTATTCAGCCAGAAAAGAAAGAGGTTTTTACTGATAATATGTTATCTCCAACATATATATGTGTGTGTGTATATATATGTATATATGTGTGTATATATATACACACACATGTATATACAGGTGTCCCAAAAAATGTATACACACTTGAACAGCTGATGGCTGTTAAATGAAAATGAAATGAACTTTAATAAATGCTGCCCTTATAATTATATTCAAAGTGTGTGTATACATTTTTTGGACACCCTGTATATACATATATAAATATATGTAGAGATCCTTTCTAGGCTCATAATTTATCATTTATTTTTTCTTTTATTTATTTTTATACAGAATTTAGCTTTTTCTGTGTGCATTAAAAGTAACCAATATAACTAAAAATTTCAGATGGATAATTATTCATTTTATACACATTAATTGGTTAAATATTTGTGATTTTATTTTAATATTTAAATATATGCATTTTTGAACAATTTTAAGTTCTACTTATTCAAAATAATCTCCATGAATATATACATACGGATATATGCCATTAATGTGCATATGTAGGGATATTAATATAGTCACTCTCTTGTTGCTCACTTAAAGCATTTGTCACAGTATTTATGATTTAATCATTAAGCGACTGTAAGTATGTTGTCTGGACATACAGATAGAGTTTCAAATATTAATTGCACTTGGCTTCTTTTTTATTGTTGACACTATTACAGATGTCCCCTATTTCCCCTCTCTTTCCCTTCCTTCCACCCGGCTCCTGCCCCGCCTCTGTCTGCTGTGTCCCTTGGCTACACATACATGTTCTTTGGCTAGTCTCTTCACCTTCTTGCATCCAGGCCCTGCTTGTCCTCTCCCCTCTGACCTCCGTCAGCCTGGGTCCTCAGTTTATCTTGTTCATTCAATTCCACATGTAAGTGAGATTATATGGTATTTGTCTTTCTCTGTCTGGCTTATTTCTCTTCGCATAATAATCTCTACTTCTTTACATAATGCATTGAATCAGATTATTTTTTCCTAGGATCTTGCCTCAAGATATACTCAGATGTAGGGATGAATTATAGATAATAACATAGGGTAACTATTTTTAAGTAATACATTTTAGAACATTTGTAGAAATTAATGCAAATGCCTATTTTGTGTGCCTAAGAAGAATACATGTTTTGGCACCTGTCCTAGTAATTACATATATTACTATGGCATATGTATACTATATATACACACACACATGAGTATATAAACTCCATATAATATTTGAGTTAGGTTTACTAGCAATTATCACTATTTCATCTGAATAGATGCTTTCAAATTGTAAACCTTTTATCTTTTCACATACTTTGAAAAGTATCTCTCTCTGCTCAGTCAAGAAATTAAGCATGTGTAAAATGAAAAAAGATTGTGCTTGTGAAAGTGGCAGAGTGGATTGACTTTTGCAATAACTCTTCTGTTGTGAACAGCGAGGAAAAACGGACAAAAGCAAAACCGAATTATTGTTTTGGCATCGGACATTTGTCAAATGAGTGAGAAATGGATGCATCAAAAACAAGGAGATACATCTAGAGCAGCGACTTTCAACCTTCTTTATCTCATGGCACACAATAATTACTAAAATTTTGTGGCACACCCAAAATAATGCATATATTTTGCCATTCTGGGGAAAAAAAAAAAAATAGGTGCAATTTTGACTCATTCACAATCTTTCTTTGGAAGTATTTAAACACTTGACATAAAACTACTTAATTGGGACAGCAGGGGAAGCAAGGACTTTTCTACACTGTGAGAGTTAAAAATAGTAAAACAAGCGCAGCCAGCACGGCTCAGGGGTTGAGCATCCACCTAGGATCCAGGGGATTGTGGTTCAGGGCATGTGCCTGGGTTTTGGGTGGATGCCCAGTAGGGGCGTGCCCGAGGCAGCCAGTCAGTGACTCTATCATTTATGTTTCTCTCTCTCTCTCCCTCTCTCTTCCTTTCCCTGAAATCAATAAAGACATTAACAAAAACAAACAAATAAACCAAAACAGTAAGAGACATAGGCCCCACTTCTCAGTGGAAGAAATGTCAAAGAATTTACAGGCTTTAAAAAACCCCCACAAACGTGCCAAAATTCTCTGCTGAGTTTTGAGAAAACTGAGGGTTAAAGTACTTTCTAATGATTCCATGATTCATAAATCAAGAAATAATTTCTGAATAATTTTGCCAAATAAATTTGCCTAAATCAAATTCATTTACTTGGATGAGTACATACTCTTTGTAGAAGAAAGGCTTCTAAGATAGATTCTTTTTAGGATACTAGACATTATTCTGAGTTTATTTTTCCTGACTTTGTAGGCTCTAAAAAAAAACACCGTGTGTTCAGCGAAATTTGAGCTGACTCTTTAATATCCCTCATTATTATTTTTCAGCATGAGTGGCTATCCATACGTTTTCCTGTTTCCAAATATAACATCCATGGGTCATGCAGATGTAAACAATTCTTTCCTAAACACTGAAGCATTTCAAGAGTAAATATAATATATTGGTCAGAATGAAGACTCTGACACCACTCCATATGCTACAGTTCTATTTTTATGCCAGGATATCAAACTCTGAGCCCTAACATATACCCTGATCTCTCATTAATTTTTGCCAACCTCTTAAATAAGTCCTGCACACTTTTGCTTTGCCTTGCCTTTTTTCAACTTACTACTTTATTCAACAAATATCTATTGAGCAACTACTACATATAAATTTCTTATCCACTGTTAAAAAAAAAAGGCAAAAATACATGCCTCAGGATAATTTTATATACAAATGGGAGAGATGGAAAAGATATTACACACATATACACACATGTGATGTTAGATAATAAAAAGAAATCACGACAAAAACAAAGAGCAAAGGGATGTTAAGTTTGGTCAGAGTGGACACTGAGCTTTTACTTTGATAATCAGGAAAGAACAAACTAGTCAGATTATTTATGTTGCTTTTCATGACTTTATTTTTTACTTATCCTATATTATAAATATGATTAGAATAATGGTTATTATTTAAGGAACCGTCAGAAATTTCCCGAGGAAAAAAACACTGATTAAAGCGAAGCCAGGATAAAAAATTTCAGATACTCAAATTTTTATGAACTACCCTCATTACGTATTATAGTTAAGTACCAGTTCAAAGCCCTTTGGGGTGTATAATCATTATCATTCCTCTTTTTAGACATGCCATTTTATCTATGCTGCCTACAAAGTAGAAACTATTTAATATTCCATGCAGAGGAAAAATGGGCATGTCCCTTAAAGTGGGTTAATGCTGGTAGTTGGACCAAATACAGCCCATCCTGTCCTTTCTGTTACAGCTTGTGATAACCTATTGTTCTTGGAGGTAAGAGAGTTTCCTATAAATCCAGAACAATAATGGCATTCCCACAATAATTACTAGTAGTCTTTCAATGATTCCCATTTTAAGAATTCATCTGTAGGATATATTTTTCTTCATTTAAACATAATAGTGAATTAGATTATTTCCATCTCAGATACTTCATTAAAGTAGTGATATAATAATTGGGAGCTTCTTCAATGATATCAGACTTTGAAATAGAATTTCTAAAATATTGGCTTATTTTGGTTTATATTGAGTCAGGTCTTTTATTTGAACGCTGTGGGTGAGATATATTTGCAACTGAGAGCTCTTCAGGTTTTGGAAATGTAATACAGTTTATATTATAATGCATAGTATCCTCAGCAGGGGCTTGGACAGCAGTTTCTAATTAAGCATATTAAATTTTTCAATAAAATATTAATTAAAATGTTAATTATAAAGATAGAATGAAAATAGTTTTATATCTTCAAGTTATGCTTTCCACCAAATCGGCTCAGGCAAGTCAGATTTTTGCAATGAAAAGTACTTTTAAAAGCTCTTATACTTTATAAAAGAAAATTTTAGAATTTTATATAGCGGAGAAGGGATTTTACAATCTGTATAAATATTTCATACCTGGTCACAAGGTCTAAAACTTAGTTGCTTTTAAAATACAAAATAGCAGCAACGAAACAACAACTAAATTACCATTTGATTTTTTGAAAAACTGTATGTATCTTTATTGATTTCAGAGAGAGGAAGGGAGAGGGAGAGGGAGAGAGAGAAACATCAGTGATGAGAGTCATTGATCGGCTGCCTCCTGCTCGCCCTTTGCTGGGGATCGAGCCCGAAACCCGGGCATGTGCCCTGATTGGGAAATGAACTGAGACCTCCTGGATCCTAAGTCGATGCTCAACCACTGAGTAACACAGGCTGGGCTCCATTGGATTCTTCACCCTCCCAACCCCAGTACCTAATATTTCCAATGTGTACTTACTTTGCTTTACAAGAAAAATGCTGATAGTCAAAAGAAATATTTTGTTTTCCAAGAATTGCTCTTAGATCTACATCTTATCTACATTTTTAAAAATCTGAGTCCATCCGTCATATAAAAATTGACTTTTGTCTTGTTGCTATTGCTCTGTTGAGTTTTTATAGGGTATTTTATGTTTACTGTATCATCCAGCCTTCTTTTTGTCCTGTGATGCAGGTCATATGAATCCCGAGTCCGAGTCCCGTAGAGACTGTAACCTTCCCAAGCTTACTCCGTCACTACACGGGAGTCAGGTTTAGAAGTGCCATAGTACTAAAGACTTATATTTTTGTCTTATATTTCACCCAAATAGTATTAGAATATAAGAAGGCAAGGTAGCACAGATTAAAACAGAAATAAACAATAATAATAAAAAAGAGGCTGTGGGCTTATGATTACCTGAGTTTGAATTTAGATGCTTTGTAACTGTCTAACCTTGGACAAATTACTCATGCTCGTTTAATCTTACTCTGTTTCTTCTATTTGCTCTTTGAACATTTTAATCGCAACTTACTTTAAAACCCCTTTCATAGGCTTTTAATATCTGCGCTTCCTTCTCTTTTCATTTTCTCATTTCTTTCCATTTTTGAATTCATTTCACATTTGTGGGTTTCCTGATGTGCTTTGTCATTTTATCGGTGAGATCGGTTTTGAAAAATATCAGTCCCTCCATGAGTCATCCCTGCAAACTTGTAGTTAGAAAAAGAAATTATAAACTGTGATGTTTTACTGGAGAAAAATTTAAATCTTTACATGACATCCTTCAGACTCCTTTTAAAGATCTTTTTTTGATGTCTGTGAAATTAGGCGACAAAGCCTGCCGTCCCCTCATTTGGTGGCCATCTCTGAGTCTTAGGCTGCCAAACTTCCACGAGGCTCTTACTTCTTTGCTGACCAGGAGGGCAATTTTAGGAGCCCATTCTAGGCTGTGACTGTATGTAAATAAAAGCTGTAAGTACAAGAATTTAAAAATGGGGAAGGGAAGTTTCCCCAGTTGTTGGTTTGTAAACTGGTTTATCTTTTTCTTATGCGATTCATGTTTAAGTAAATAGTAAATTATATGTTAAACTGAAGTCTGTTTTTATTTTCTAGAGCATTCTCATGGGAGGCAACCATATGCCATAATATATACATGAGGGTTTTAGTACACAGAAGTTACATAGTTTACATTTATTCTGCTAGATCCCATGAGTTTTGGAAGTTGTAGAGCCCACTCGCTCTCCCCCCCGCCCCCTTTTCCCTCTCTCCCCCCCCACCTCCTTTACCCTCCCCCCTCCATTTTCGGTTTGTTTTGTTTTGTTGATGTTTTAGTTTGGACTCAGAATTGCTGTGCTGGCAAGTGGTCATCAGGGTTCAAAACATATTCACAGTCCAGGCCTGGAGCTCCTTTTCGTTTTTTCTTTCTGAACGCCTTACTTTGATACAAAATTCAGCTTATAAAGAAACAATGTTCTAAAACAGAACAACGAACACTCTTTTCTTCAGCTTTTTAAGAAAGCTGCCACGGTGCCACATCCTCGGACATGTTTTGTGCATCTTTCCTGTGCACAAGGCCATCCGACTCCATAATCCCGGTGTAGCCATCAGAGCCAAGGAATTAAATGGAGCCAATAAAATTGTATCGGTTTTCCCCACACTGTCTTTAAGAAGTACGCAGACCAGAGTCTTTTCGTATTTGGTTTTCATGGCCTTGAGTTGTCTCCTATATGGAATGGTTTCTCTGTTTTCGTGGTCTTTCAGGATCTTGAGCTTTTTTGTAATTCCGGGCGTTTGTGGAACGTCTCTCAGGTTGGGCCTGGCGGGTGTTCCCTCGCATACAGGTTATGTGTCTTTGGCAATAACGTCCCAAAACGATGCCGCGGTCGTCTTATTGCATCCTGTAAGGTGGTGTGGAATTTTAGATTTATTGTATCCGTTTATTGGCGGTGGTAATTTTGGTGAATTGAATGGGCTAATACATTCACATAGTTTAAATTAAAATATATAAGGTTTCCCTTGAGATGTTTAGCTCCTACCTGGCTGAGGGAGAAATCTATGCAGAAAATATGATTTGCCTACTCAATAGGCTTTGCTCCCAGTCTCCTACTTTCCTACTCCCACTGCCCCCAGATTCTTGTTCATCCGGGGAGAGGTTTGTGATTGACCTGAAACACTCATGGTAATAAATCTATGTGACATGAGCTTATCATTTGATTCTGGCCGAGGAGAGGTAAGAAGGCCTTCGGGGCGGGAAGCTGGGAAACGCCCTTGCTCCCTGGGGAGCAGGCCCAGCGCCCTGGCTTTCCTCCCTGCTCCGGGTGCCTGGTGACAGCTGGCGGTGCCATACACATCTTCCAAATGTGACCAAGGGGGAAGGAGCTCAGGCTTCTGGAAAATCGTTAGGCCATCTAAGCTACTCGTGGCAGCTCTCAACTTGTTTTGACATGGCATATTCTAAAACCGTCCTCAAATAGTTATGTAAATTTTTAAATTAGCTAATTCACTTAAAATTTTTTTTTTTTTAATCTTCATCTGAGGATATTTTTTTCCATTACTTTTTCAGAGAGAGTGGAAGGGGGAGAGAGAGAGAGGGGAAAAAACACCATACTGATGCATCAATTGGTTACCTCCCGCACATGCCCTGACCTCAGCCAGAGATGAGTTTGCAACCGAGGTGCCTGCTCTTGGCCGGAACTGAACCCAGGACCCTTCAATCTGCAAGCAGGACGCTCTAACCACTGAGCCAAACCAGCCAGGGCTAAATTGAATTAGAAGAATAAATGGATAATTTTACAAAGAAATTGAATTAAAAACAAGCAAAAATTTACTCTAAAACTGAAAAGCAAAATACATCTGAAATTAAGACCAAAATGGATTATTAGATACAGATGAACACAGGAATAGTGACCAGAAGACAAAATAGAAAATATCTACATTTAGAAATAAAAAAAGACAATACAGATAAGACTACGTGAGAGCATATTAGATAAGTGGAAAATATTCGGGAGCTCTTATAGAAATATTCAAAAACTGGAAAAAGGCACAAATCTAAGTAGATGTCCAGAGACCATTTAGGAGGTTATTGAAATAGCCCAGGTAAAATATGATGGAGTCTTGGATTATGTAGCAGCAGTACAAGTGGTACAAATGATCACACAGATCCTTCCTTTCTTCCTGCATTCGAAACATATTAAATTAGTAGCTATAGTATTCAAAAGAAGCTGGTAACCTGACTGAACAATATTGAACAGGACAAACAGTCACTGCTATTGTGGAACAGGTGTTAAAGCAGTAACTATAAAAGTATTTAATTGTAACTAATAGAGAATTTCAAACTATGGCACTAGTTTATTATCAGTAAACTTGTTTATAAAAAAATAACCCAGCTCTACTGATAATAGCCATAGAGGATCAGCTAATGGTAGACGTTTGCAACATCCTAGCAGGATAGTCATGTGTGTGATGGGGACAGAGGTGGGGGAAGATACATGTTTTGTTACTGAAACATTCCCTTGTGTAAATCCAGCTTGTTCCCCATAGGGAGACTCTACTTAAAAATCAGTAAGACCAGAAAAAAGATCATCTTCATTGTTTGTGTAGTGATGAAATTGTGGGATAGAAATACACCTGCAAAAGGGGATTCTAAGTTTCTAGGCTTCTTAAAAAAGAAAAAACAAAACAAACATAAACTGAATGTATTTTATTTAAAATATATATATATATATATATACTTGCATTGCTTGTTTGGAGAGATCCCATTTATAGCAAACAGTTTTGTGTTTTTTTAGCAAACATTTATAGAGCACGTTACAGATTTCCAAGTACTTTCACTTAACTTTTAAAAAATACGATCCTCACCGAAAGCCCGTGAAGCAGAAGGGAACTTTTATCATCATTTCGTCGCCGAGGAAGCTGTAGGTTGAGAGCTTCCCCAGCAGGCGTGCAGCCCCACACTGATAAGGAGAGGGCAGGAACTCGAACCTGCCCCCCTCCCGTGCTAGCCGCCTATTATACTTCCCATAATAGCTCACAGTTCTATGAGTATTTGCTGATAACATTTGAAAGAGAGATTTAGAGCAATTCATACCAGCATCCTATTGCTAGTCTGTCAGAATTCAGCTGAAACCTACCTTTATTGCTACCCGCATAGTATAATTTTACCCTGGTGCCTTCGCTCCTTGTACTTATGTATTATTTTCTCCTAGGACCTGAAACACTTAACAGACATTATCCAATTAAACCTCGAAAATTTCCCTGTGAGGTGATATGGGGTAACTGTTAGTCACTTCCCCCTTCTACAGTATGTGTCTGTTGAGAGCTGTAGAGGGCTTAGCACCCGGATAGCGTATAATTATTAGCCTTCCTGAATTTAAAGGGGGAAAAAGCTCAGACCACTAGGGCAGCCTCCATTAAATTTATGTTTAATTTCCATTAACATAACAATGGAAAGGGCGTAGCTTGGAAAATACATAGCAATACACAATATGACTTTGGGCTTATCACACGAGAGCTGTTCTATGGAGAGAAATTCACAATTATTGCCGCCTGTGATAGAGGGCTTGCTCGTTTTCCCATCACATTTTCCTTTGAATTAGTGAATATATACAAACACAGAGAACTTAAGTGCAGTATCTTCAAATGTGGTGGGTCCTACGGAGCCTTCTGACACTCTAAAAATTATGATTTTTCTAATAATTCAAATAAAAAGATGACTTTTTAAAGTTTCATATTTAACTATCTTACATATCATTTCAGAAACATTGACTTGATATTTATTTGGGGAATATTATTCCAAAGAGACTATCTCGTAATTTGACATCGAGCACTCCAGCTTAGCATTTGATATCCTGATATATATCTGCAGATCTGCATATATTTATTCCAAGTAGATACGTAGAATTGCTGGTACACAGCAAAGACAGGTGGAACCCTCAAAGTAGGTGACTGGAAGAAGATTTAATAAAAGTTTTCAAAGTTTACAAAATGCAGATTGGGTTTCAGGAGGGGGATGGGAACAGGGCAGTTTAAGAATTATAAACTTAAGGTGCCAGCACCACTCTGGACCTGAAAGGACAGGAAAAGAACAGTTACTGAAAGCCGGACCCAGTAGTTGTTTGGAGAGGCCTGTGGTCTTCGGTACTGAGACGCAACGCACCAGCGACAAGCTGGGAGGCATGGAAACAGCAGGATAAATGTGCCGTCTCCTTTCCTCCTGCCCTCTGACCCCTGCTGCCGCCTTGCATCCAGCGTAAGTCATACGGCAAAGCTCAGTGACACATCCCATGTGAGCTATCCTCGGCGACATGCTTGTGCGATGTGGAAGGGGGGACCCTGGGTGCGGGAGAGCAAACAGGCGATCACACCAGGGACTTGAGGAAAATGCGTCTTCATTATATTATCTACTGCTGGCATGCCTGAGCCGTTACATACAAAATGTATATGATGACTTTTATTTCTTTTATCCATTTACGTCTTCTTCGTGTTTTTAACATGTGGGAATCCGTCGGTTGCATAGTTGATGAAATACTTTAAGAGGATGTAAAGGAAGTGCGTGTTTCCTTCCTGGCCCCGTGGCGTGGCTGGTGGCTGCACCAGCAGCCTGGCTGGGCAGGGTGTGCCCCTTAGGGCGGCCGACGGAGCGCCCCGCCTGCCAGGGTCAGTGCTCCCGCGGGCTTGGTTCAGACAGTGCCCGCAGCAGAGAGCACACTCGTCTCGGCCGCAGAGAGCCCCTAGCCTGGCTTCTGCAGAGACGAGAACAGCCAGAAGCTTGTTTGAGACGGAAAGGCCTGAGCCCGGGGACTTCTGGCTCCTGGACCCCTTAGCGGGTCATTGCAGCAGCCAGGGCGCACAGGTGCTCCACAGCCCGGCCCTGGGCATCCCTGGCTCGGGCGGCATTGCTGTCATTTTCCTTCCATGAGAGAAGGGAGGTCCCCTACAGTTGCTCATCCTGGGTTGCCTCGCTCTCTTCACTTACCTCCTTCCAACACTTGCACACCATGACTGTACTTGTGCGGACCTCTCCCAGATAATTTCCAATGCTTTTTAATCTAACATATTCTACATCTTCACCAAAGTAGGAACTGCTTTTATCTCAGACTTTCTGAGCATAAATTTACATTGAGATTATTATATCATAATCCTAGGTATCTTACCTATGAAGACATTATTATATATTAATGGTATTAATTAAAAAAATCAGTTTCTCTTCTTTAATAAATATTCACACATGCAAATTTGCAAAACTTCTCTTACCTTTACCTCCTGTAATTGTGGTATTTTTTCCAATTTAGGGTTCTCAAAAATGGCAGTTTAAATATCCATATACCCTTGCCTGCATAAAAACTGACTCTAATGTACAGACTCCAATGTACTTTAGAGTATCATGGGTTAAAACATATTTGCAGATAAGTTATCTCTGGGGAAAAATAGGGCGAACTTTCTCACTCTTATTTTTGCTACAGGCATCACTAAATTTCTCACTCCTGCAACTGCCATGTGTAGCTCACACACATTATAGCTTTTTAAAAATTGTTTTTATAAAATTTCGTTATTCATAGAAAATCCCCATGTCTCTGTTTGAACTACTGTCACTTTAAAATAGCAGGCTGACCAAATTTTCTTTTGTAAAATGGATGCCATCACAAAAATTTTACAACATTTAGAAATCTAAGCGGACAAGGAATTTACAAACGCTAGTTTGTACCTAAGCTCTTCAACATAATTCTCTTCTTTCTTTCTTTTACTAACCATCATTGTGTTTCTATGGACTCCATTCAATTTCAGAACTCCCCACATAATCAATCTTAAGCTCCATCTTATCTCACTGCTCTATTATTTTGCAAATAAAATAATAAATTGATCTCCTAGTAATGCCTGGTATTCTGCATCTGAGTCATTTATTTCCTGTATTATGTAACGACAAATGGCACAGTTTTGCCATAGTAATAACTGTTAACTTCCAGCTGAATGAACAAACATCAACATACAGGGAACATTCTGGGATACAATTTATGCAAATGGAAAATGTAAGACAACATTTTATTGCTTCCCTACCACAACCAAGATGTCACTTCTATTTTTTATTGGTATATGCAAATGGGAATTTCTCCTCGCGTGTATTCTTTTTATAGGGACTTATTTTAGGATTGTCTTCCTTTGACAGCATAGTTTATCAGAGGTAACCCACAAACATTGCAAACAGATAGTGCAATACTGTGCTTTGCCCATATAATGTATTTTCCCCCAACATCTGAAAATTTTACATTAACACTTTGCTTTAACTACAGGATTCACTAGTGTCTAGCAATTTGCTAAAAGTTAGGCAAAGGTGATTTTACTTGATGAACTATATTCTCAATTTACTTAACCTTATAGCTACATAGTGGAGACCGTGGATTTGCTTTATCTGCTATTAGGTTAAATGCCTCAAAGTTTTCCGTCAGTCAGTAGTGGCACCAAACACTTGTGTTTCTTTGTTTGCTTTTGTTAATCTTTACATGATATTTTTTTTCCGTTGATTTTTTTCTTTAAATATATCTTTATTGATTTCATAGAGAGGAATGGAGTGAGATAGAGAGAGATAGAAACATCAAGATGAGAGAGAGTCATTGACTGGCTGCCTCCTGCACGCCCCTGACTAGGAACCGAACCCACAACCCGGGCATGTGCCCTGACCAGGAGTCGAACCACAGTCTCCTGGATTCTAGGTTGATACTCAACTGCTGAGCCATGCCCGGCTGGGCTTTCCATTGATTTTAAAAGAAGGTAGAAGGGAGGGAGGGAGGAAAAGAGGGAAGAGAGGAGAGAGAGAGATTGATGTGAGAGAGACACCTTGATTGATTGCCTCCTGCACACAGTGTGACCAGGGCCAGGGATGAGCCTGCAACTCAGGTAAGTGCCTTGGCCTAAATCAAACCTGTGACCCTTCAATGCATGGGCCCACGCGCTAACCACTGAGCAACACCAGCCAGGGCAACACTTGCTTTTGAAACCTGAACTGCTCTTACAAGAAGTTAAATAAAAAGAAAAATAAAAGCAAAATGATCCATAAAGATTTTTTTCAGAAAATATTTTATCATGGTAGGACAAAAAGAATATAAAGAGAAAAATTATATCAAACATTTAAATTTAAGAATCAAAATTTCCAAATAGCACTTGATTGTAAAGTTGTCAAAGTATTGGAAATGTATTCAAATAATATGCAAAATATGTCTTTCAATAACATAAGGGGTTTAATATAAAATTAAGAAACAGTTTCTGCCTGGCCGGCATGGCTCAGCAGTTGAGTGTCGACCTAGGATCCAGGTGATCGGGGTTCGATTCCCGGTCAGGGCACATGCCTGGGTTGCGGGCTTGATCCCTAGTTGGGGGCGTGCAGGGATAGCCGATCAGTGACTCTCTCATCGTTGATGTTTCTCTCCCCCTCTCCCTTTCTCTCTCTCTCAAATCAATAAAAATAAAGGAAAAGAAACAGTTTCCACAATTCATGAGTAAATTTTTACTATTTTTCAATTAGTATTGGTCAATTTTTGTTACTGTCCTTCTGTTAGTTATAATAGGTGGATTTCCTGGTATAATGCCCTCACAAAGAGTTCAATTTTTGTGACTTTTTCTAGTCTTAAAACTCTAATAGTAGATTTGACACTACTAAATTTCAGCCATCTGAAAGATTTTGATTTGAATCTTTCTGGATGCTCAGAGATTTTGTTTTTTACCCAAATCCCACCATTTTTTAAGATCTGAAGGTGCATTTCTTATCTGCCTTCAAAAAAAAAAGGCATATACATCTTTTCAACCTTAAAATATTTTGACATTGCATAGTTTCCGTAAGAACTATTTTAGGTCACGGCAACACAGTTCTCAGACTATGACATTTAAATCTAAGCCCTTCTAATATGCACTATCATGGGAAAGTTATTACTCTTTCCAAGCCCAGCATTCTCATCTCTGCAGTGGGAGTAATAATAAGCCTGCCTTTGGGTTTGTTATTAGGATTAGATGAGATAATGCACATAAAGTATCAGAGTATATTTAGTACATATGAGCTCTAGCTTGTCATAAATTTATATTACTCTCTGATTTACATAACATTTTTTCTTGTACATACTCCCAGTTTTATAAACTGTAAGCTTCTTGATAATAGTTAACCCTTTATTCAACTTTTAAATTCTCATTAAGCCTAAAAATATGTTATGAATCTCATTTTTATTAAACAAATATGATATATTCTTTACATGTATAGTGTTCCATGTTGAAAACACACTACAAAGGGTGTGTGAGGTTTTTAGTTGTATATATGAACATAATCCAATCAGCACTTTAATATCTCAGAGAAAAGCTATTTGGTCCGACTGGTCATGGGTCATTTTAATAAGTATAATACTTTGTCTCTTCAGCTTATCTTGAATACTCCTTTTTAATGACTTGAATGTAATTTAACAGAGCTTGAGCCATTAAATTTAAAAATATCGCTGTGGAATCAAAGAGCATTCACTATCCGGCGACGTGCATTATGTGCCTAATTATCATTTCTAGAAATATAAGTGATTTTACGTACAGTGCAATTGAATAAAGGTGATTATATGACAGATGCTTTCATGGATTTTATCTTGGTAGAAAATACATTTTTGGTGAGCTGTCTTCAGTAAAGAGTTTAAGTGTGTGAACTTTTAAACTGTTCATTTTGTGAAGGCTCCATTTTTTTTATTCAGTTCAATATTTCTGACACTCTAGATTTTGAAGTCATTAATTTTATTTTTACCTGATTTTAAGGGCTTACTCCTTTATAATGTGAGTGTGCGCACGCGTGCTCATGTGTGTGAATCCCAGTGCTGTCTAGATTATTGGGATATATAAGTCATCATGCTGTGGCATCGTTCCCCTAGGGCTCTTCCCTAGGACTGTTCTTTTCACTACGTCAGGCTACTCTAAGTTATAATGGTAGATAGTAGAATATTATTACATGATAAGATTGTGTCAAACTGCCCAGGTAATATTTCTGTAGACATTTGGCGGATGATGCTTAAATGCAGAGGCTTGACTACACTGGTTATTGTGTTAGATTCTATGGAAAAGGCTTCTATAGGGAAGGAAGCATACTGTGGAGAGAATAGTCTATGTTGTAGCTGCTTTCAGCAAGCTCTTCATTCATTGAAGATTTCATAGACACCAGGCACTGTTTTAGGCAGGAGGGGAAAAAACCCAATAGTGGTAATAAAACCTTTGCTCTCATCAGATTTAACTTCTAATGGGTAGATGAAGTGAAGGCCTTGGGGGGGGGAGCGGGTGGTCAGTGGGAAAAAAGAGAACATCTGTAATACTTTCAACAATAAAGATAAATTTCAAAAAAATAAGTATGTCATTTAAGTGATTCCTCGGTCTGTTAAAACGGGATAAATGATGTTATAGATGACAAACAGAAATGAGGGTCAGAACAGAGAAAGGAGGCTTATAGTGTTGTCAGAATAGCTACATTGAAAAGTTGACATTTAGGCAGAAACTTGCAGAAAGTGAGAGTGTTAACCATGTGGGTGAAGGGCCAAGAGCATACCAAGCAGCGGGAGCAATATTTCCATGCCTGTTGGGTTCCAAAAACGATAACCAGGACAGTTTAGCTGAAGGGGGTTTTGCAGGAGACGTGGTGCAGCCTAGAATCATGGCACGGTGACTGTGTCATGGCCCAGCCATTGCTCAGTGGAGGAATAGGAAGTACTAATGCATCATACCCGCAGTATCTCTTCACAAAATATACTGTGGAACTCATGCAGTCTCTTGTTAGAAGTTCTCCTTTTTCTGGGAAATATAGACTAAGGCATGTGTCTTCTACTTGGACACACTTGATCTGTTGTATAGGTTCTACCAGATCAAGCCTCAAAACGTGAAACAGTCACCATGTCCTTTACTGCCTAGGAGATGTCTGGGCTCTCTACGTCCAACAGAACAGATGACCTAATGTGTAAACAGGAATTCAAACAATTTTAATACGTATCACTAGTTACATCAAGCTCACACCTGTTATTTTATATTGTTTTACTATAATTAAATTTTATTTCCAAGGTGGCAATTTTCTTAAAGACAAAAAGTAAATTCTTTGATTTAAAAAATATCTTTCTCACTGTGCCTAGCAAAGTTGTTATACATTAGGAACTGAATAGTTCTTGATGAGTCGCCTTAGTGACAACCTTTGGAGGAATCCTATAAACTTCTAAATCCCAGGGAAACCAATTGTTTTAAGAAAAATAGACTTGGCAATAGATTTAAAAATGTAAATGCCACCTGGTGGTTCTAGGACATTTTAAGCTCTTTTATTAGGAACACCATTTATTCCCAGAGGCAGATAAAAATTAGAAACATTACATCAAATACAGCACTATGCAGTAGAAATTATATTGTTTTTTTAAGCCATGTGACATGGGGTTACATTTTATTTGTTATTTTGTGAATCACCTTCGTTAAATCTTCATTTCTCCATCTCTTTCATGGGAATTCAAAAATGCTTTCTCCTACTAGACAGTGTGCTCTTAAGTTCAAATGAAAAACAAATGTTTGTGAAATAATTCTGTGATCTATATGGATATAAAATAAAAATTATTACACATAAAAGCTTACCTAAAGATTTATGTTTGAGAATTTCATAAATTCACAGCAATTTCAATTATTAAAAGTTCACCCAGTTTAAAACTTCAAACTTATACCTGATTTTTAAAAACTGCACCCCACTCCTGACCCCTTCCCAACACACACTGAGTGCTGAACTTGTCCCTTTAGTACCTAAAAATGGAAAGGAGATATGGTACACTCTACTACTCCGCTTCCCTCCCATCTTGGAATGAAGGTGTGGTACTTTCTCTGGGTCTGGCTTAATACCACCCGTTACAGTTTTTAGGTAAATGCCTCTGATATTGGAAGCTGGGAGGCAGTTGAGGAGAAAATAAATGGATCTTTCTTAAATAATACAGTTGATTGCTGGTTGCATTTCTTCTCTGGTTAATGTTGACTGGACAACCAATGTCCTCTAGGTAACAGACATAGAAATAGTTTTTCTTTTTGAAGGAGCAGTTGGATAATTTGCATAAATTTCCAGCTTTGTATCCAACCCTTCCAGCACCCTTTGAGCCCTGACACTGGCCTTACGCTTTTCTGTAGTCTCCTTGTTCAGCTGCCCATAAGGTGGCTCAAGCCCAGATGAAAAATTAACGCATAGAACACTCTCACGTCCTTTCCAAGCCAAAAGATAGTCTTATAAGCTACTCCATTGCCATAATTTATTTCCACTTTTTAAAAAAATATCTTTTCCTACTGCTCAAATAAGTGTTAGATCTGTTATCCAAGTCAGCTGTCCATACAAAATTCCATCTCAGAAAAATATGCCCATCTTTGATTTTTACCAACACTGGCAATCTCTACAAGCAGTTCTCTTGAAGGCTACCTATTTTGTCTTTAGCCTGAGATACACAAAGTGGGCAGGGGGTGCAGAGTACCCTTTTTTGAGTCACAAACTCAGGATTCTTTTTTAGGCATTTGTTTAAGAAATATTTGGGATTATCTGACTGTGCACAATCACCTCTGAATGTGCTTTAAGGAAAGTGCCTGGCCCGGCCGGGTGAGGCTCAGTGGATGAGCCTTGGCCTAGGATCCAGAAGATTGTGGTTTGATCTCCTGTCAGGGCACATGCCCAGTTTGTGGGCTCGATCCCCAGTAGGGGGCGTGCAGGAGGCAGCCGATCAATGACTCTCATCATTGATGTTTCTCTCTCTCTCCCTCTCCCTTCCTCTCTCTGAAATCAATAAAGACATATTTAAAAAAAAAAAAAAACAGTTCTGGAATGAGAAAATGAAGGTTGTTTTAAAAAAAAGGAAGGTGCCTGAAATCATTTTTTGTGGCTCCTATTATATCTTGTTTTATAAAAGAAGATATTTGAAACCTAATTTTCTCAGGTTTATTCCACAATAGATGATTGCAAGGCAAGCAGTATAGTCTTTCCAAACATTATTGTCTATATGTGTACCAAAGGTAATATGTGAAGTAATTTTTACATAATACAGATGTACATTTTTAATGTATAATGGTGATATATCCACTCTAATGCATATTGAAATAAATATAACTGGCATAGAAAACTCTCATGATTTCTTAGACCTTGTATCTTAGAATGAACCTAACTTGAAAAAAAGTTTATATAATTTTATTTTTTTAAGTGGTAAGAAAATATTCATAAAGATAATAATTAAATGTTAGAAAAATTATAAGGATATGTGAATTAATAAAGTCCAATATCCCACAAGTCTATTTTAAAGTAATTTCAAACACAAGACTTTATTATTTCTAGTAGGGGAAAAAGACACTATCACATTTTTAATCAAGATCTATCACATTTTTAATCAAGCAAACCAGAAACATATTGTCTCAAAATTGAAGTTTAAATGAATACTCATATTTTTAAATGAAAATAGAATAATAGTTTCTGGTAATTCATATGATTCAATATCTTAAGTTACATATAAATGCAAGTTTTTATCTTCCTAACAGAGGTAGAGTGTAAAATGTTATTTTTATATTCCAGAATTTTTACATTAAAGGAATCTTAAATAACTCTCATAAGTTATAAACAATAACTCAAAGCTTAGTAATGTGGTATCATCTTATCTTTACAGAGTCCAAATGGACTTATAACATAAGAGGCTTGTGTGGGATATCTCTGATAATATAAAACATAATTTCTGGCACTCTGGAAATATAAACATAAATAACACAGGGTGTTTGCCTTCAAATGTGTTTACAGTCAGATAGGGAAAGAGACAAGTTTTTTTGAAAATTGTATAAAGGAAAGAATGGCTGGAGTGCAGAGGGCTGATTGAAACTAAAATGGACACATGGAACATTAATATTATAATATGTTTTGCATTTACCTTCAATTCCAAGAGCATGATCAACATGAGGGACACCTGTCTTGTGTGTAAACACAAGCAGTGTAGAAGAAACTAAGGAGCTATGACAAAAATAAACTGACTTGAGCTTGAGAAATGGCTTGAAGTAAATATATGTGACTCAGAATGATACAGAGGATGACAAGACCGCGCGCTTCAAGAAGTCACATAGATGTCACACAGAAAGCAAATATCAGAACGTTCTTTTTCTCTATCAGAACAGTGGATGGGCACAGGAAGTTTATGTCCATTTTTAATAAAAATAGTAGAACTGTCCAGAAACGTAATATTTTGGGAAAGTAATTCTCTATTTGAAATAGATTCAAATGAAAAACGGATGACCACGGAAACACAATGTTACCACGATGATTTAGGCATCAGATAAGAGTGTGGTCTTAATAGCCTCTAAAATACAACTATTTCTATTTTTGGTTCTATGATATGTCATTAGTACAGCAGATAAAATAAATTAAAATATTTGCACCTGGAGTTCTTGTATGCATTTGTCTTTGGAATATAGATTAGTATAAACACCAAAGTTTGACAGTGCCAAAATAGGCCCTTTTGAAGATAGATTATCGTAGTGAATGCATATCCTCAAGACTGCAGTGGACATAATAGTAGAGTAAATGTAGGACTGTGGAGGTTTAACTTTATAGGGAAGTATATATATCTAGAGGTCACTTCTGTATGTGTATTGTATGTGCATACACATGCAGAATTGCTTATATATTCCCTGTATTAAGGAAAATAATACCTTTAAAGCAATAGCTAAGGCTATTTGGACACACACCTAGATGTGACTATTCATGCTAATTTAATCATAATCCTTGATAAATCTATGTTGGGCTCAAAATAAATTTTAAAATTTTCATGAGTAATATAAGGTTGCAGTACAATGTGTGACCCATTTTGTTCAAGGATCATATAGAAAAATTATGTTAAAAGCCATTTTGTGAGTTTTATAAACCAGAGGAAGGAAACATTTCTGCCAAAGGCATCTGACCTCAATGAATCTGAAATGTAATTTTAAAATAAAGTTACTGCAGCCAAAGAGAACGAGATGAATTTCAGAAAACAAACTATGACATGTAATGAATATGGACTAAAAGTGCCAGATTATTCTGAAGTATTAAATCATAATTTTATGTGAACAATTTCCATGAGAAAGTAAACTTAGATTAATGCTTTGGAAATGGATAGAAGTCACTGGGAACAATGATTCAGTCTATGGTGGGAGTACAGGTGAAAACAGAGAGATGTTTATAATGTCAGAAATGAGCCCTATAAGCTCTGCTTTCTTACAGTGTATTAAAGTAGTGCTTAAAAGTCATCTTTGTATATCAGAAGTACAAGGACTTAGTCATTTTGTGGAAAGGTGTTACAGAAATAAGAGAAAGCAAACAAAAATCCATCTGTTAATTAAAAAATTTCACAGAATTAGACTAAAAAATTGGGTAATTTGATTTCCTCTCTTCTCTCTCCTCTTTTTGTCATACAATTTTAAATCTGATTTGAAATCTAGTTATTACCATTCACAGAGTAGACACTCAATAAATATTTGTAAAAAAATTATTAAATAAATGAATCAATGAATTGTTATACTGAGACATTTGTGTTCTGTATTTGGCTAAGATCTCTGAAAAAATCTGGCTATTTTATTTATTATTTAATCAGTGTAGTTTAGTAAATATTAGAATAGAGTCATAACCCTTTGAATTTTTTGAAGCTATAATTTATTACTACCTTTTGTAAACATTAATGCTCTGTTACAGCGCAAAGAATGGTCTTTCATCCACTCATCTACTGATGGGCACTTGGGCTGTCTCCAGGTCTCAGCTATTGTAAACTGCGCTGCTATGAACATAGTGGGGTATAAGTGCTTTGTGATTGGTGTTTCAGGATTCTTAGGATATAGGCTTAGAAATGGGATCACTGGGTCAATGGCAGTTCGATTTTTAATTTTTTGAGGAACCTCCATACTGTTTCCCATGGTGGCTGCCCCAGTCTGCATTCCCACCAGCAGTGCACTAGGGTCCCCTTTCTCCACACCCTCGCCAGCACTTGTCCTTTGTTGATTTGTTGATGGTGGACATTCTGACAGGTGTGAAGTGATACCTCATTGTGGTTTTAATTTGCATCTCTCTGTTGATTACTGACTTTGAGCATTCTTTCATATGTCTGTTGGCCACCTGAATGTCCTCTTTGGAGAAGTGTCTATTTAGGTTCTTTGCCCATTTTTAATTGGATTGTTTGTCTTCCTTTGTTAAGTTGTATGAGTGCCTTATATATTTTGGATATTAATCCTTTAACAGATGTGTCGTTGGCAAATTTGTTCTCCCATACAGTGGGCTCCCTTTTCATTTTGTTGATGATTTCATAGCAGAGCAGTTTACAATAGCTAAGATCTGGAAATAGTCCAAGTGCCCATCAGTAGATGAGTGGATAAAAAAGATGTGGGGCATTTACACCATGGAATACTATGCAGCTGTAAAAAAAAAAAAAAGGATCTCTTACCCTTTGGGACAGCATGGATGGAACTGGAGAGTATTATGCTAAGCAAAATAAGCCAGTCAGAGAAAGTCAAGAACCACATGATCTCACTCATATGTGGAATATAATAAACAAAATAAACTGATAAACAAAATAGATCCAGAGACATAGAAGCATGGAACAGATCTCAGAGGGATCTCAGGGGGAAGGCAGGATTGGGGGAATGGGTGGGGAGAGATTAATGAAAGAACTTATATACTTATATTGCATAACCTATGAACAAAGACATTGGCATGGGGAAGGCCTGAGGGCAGGGTGGATGCAGGGTGGAGGGGATCAGGGAGGGAATAAAAGGGGACATCTGTAATACTTTCAACAGTAAACATAAATTTTTAAAAAAAGACTGGTCTTTCATATATATTTATGAAAACGTTCCACAATTCCATAATTCTGTATTAGTATTGTTAAATGCTTATTTACTGCAAGATGGCATAGCAGGAACTATAGAGGTTATGAGAGATCAGTCACCAGTCTGATTCCTGGTCAGGCCACATAGCTGGGTTGTGGGTTTGATCCCCAGTTGAAGTGCATACAGGAGGCAACCAATTGATATTTCTCTCACACATTGTTTCTCTCTCTCTCTCTCTCTCCCCCCCTCCCTTCCTCTCTCTCAAAAATCAATAAAAACACATTTTAAAAAAGTGTTTGAAATAAGGCAATATATTTTAAGTCTCTATTGTATTTATTTTGCAGAAGTGCCTACCTACCTTGTGTCTGTGCTGTAGTCCCCTGAGAGGTACTCTCATTGCTCTCTGCCTATCTGAAATTTCCAATGATTGCTATAACTTTATTTTAATGAGATCATGTAGCATCTTCTAATTTTTTACTGAATGATTTACTTACCTTCATGGAAACTTGGCTTTGTCCTTAAAACTACTTTGCCTCCTCTTTTCCTATAGATGCTGCTTAGGAATTGGTATCATTTTCCCTCCAAACTATTATATTCCTTCATCTTTCTAAAAGAGAATGTGGGAAAGGGGAAGAAAGGATGAGATACAGAGAAAGAGACAGTGAGAGACAAAATAACTGGTGTATGTAGGTAATTTTTAATTCTGTCATCATTTTTGATCAATTCTAAACCTCCCAGATAATTCACCTGGCCTCCTAGGATTATGTATATGTAATCTGCTCAATGCCATTTGATCTACACACTTCTAGACCCATAAGCATGACCTTCTATCAAATAGCAGAACTGTTGCACCACCGTTTGTTACTCCACTGCAGGAAAAAATATCTTATAGCCACCATAAATTTAATCACCCTAATCACATTTTCTTTTTTTAAAAATAATAAAATGTGAAATGATTTATTTTTGTATCTTCTAGAAGTTTTTATTTCTTTTTATTGAATTTATTGGGATGACATTGGTTAACAAAATTATACAGGTTTCAGGTGTGCAATTCTACAACACATCATCTGTATACTGTATTGTGTGTTCACCACCTCAGGTCGAGTCTCTCTTCATTACTATTTATTGCCACTATACCCTCTTTTTAAATGACCTGCTGAAATAAGTTATAGGCTCTGGTGATTGCAGCCAATATGTCTTTGCTTAATAGTCTTTATTACTTTCTAATTTATTATAAAATATCTTTTAAGACTCAAAAAAAAAATGCCAATAAGTAACTATATTACCAAACCAACCTATGAATTAACACATTACCAAAATATTTGGACCCTCCCGCATAGTCCTCTCCTATTAAACCTCATCACTGACCTTGCTGGCTGAAGTAAATGTCATCTTAAATAGAGTTTAATAATTTCCATGGATTTATGAGTTCTTTATTTCAATTTATAAATATCCTAAGACTTGCATGTCTCTGAATGCTATCTAACTATCATAATGAATAAAAATTACATGCTATTCATTTTATTTATATGGATTTTTTTTCTCCAGCTTTATTGAGGTATAATTCACAAAAATGTATAGACTTAAGGTAAGGTATTCAATGTGATGACTTAATATACATATGTATTGTGAAATAATTATCACGAACAAGCTAATTATCTCATCTATCATCTCACATAGTCACCATTTTTTTGTGTAGTGAGAACGCTTGATACCTACTCTCGGCAACTTTCAAGCTTACAATACAGTATGATTAACTCTATTCACCATGCTGTGCGTTAGACCTCTGGACTTACTCTTCTAATAATTGTAGGTTTGTACTCTTTGACTAATATCTCCTAATGTCCTCCAACCTCCCAGCCCTTGGCAACTAGCATTCTACTCTATTTGTTAGTTCAACTTCTTTAGATTTCACATATAAGTAATACTCTGCAGCATGTATTTGCTTTTCTATTTCTGGCTTATCTCATTTAGCCTGTTTTCCAGGCTTATCCATATTGTCATAAATCACAGTGTTCCTTTTTCATGGCTCAGTAATATTCCATCGTATATGTAATATACTGTAATGTGACATAATTAATATAATTTAATATGTACATCACATTTTGTTATTCATCCATCAACAAACACTTAAGTGTTTCTGTATCTTGGCTATTGTGAGTAAGCTGCGGTGAAGATGGGAATGCAGATATCTCTTCAAGATACTGATTTCATTTCCTCTGAATATATAGGTATCAGAAGTGGGATTTCTGGATCATGTGGTGGTTCAATTTTTAATTTTTGGAGGAACTTCCACAGTGACTACCAATTTAGATTCCTACCAACAACATACAAGGATTCCCTATTTCCACACCCTTGCCAACACTTGCTATATATGTAGACCTAGTTCATTTGGTTTTTTATTTAGTGCTATATGGTATTGCACTTATAAACATTTCACAGTTTATTGATTATATCTTTTGTTGATGGTCTTTTATATTATTTATATTTTTTATACAATTCTATTTCCCCATATCCTTATGTATGTATGTAAGAGATTACTTGAAGCATCTCTCCAGGATTGGAACTGCTGTGGCATTTAATATGGGTGTGTTCAAACTTATTAAATATAGTCCCTTTTTTTCCCAGAGAAAAATGAAGTTTTTGAAGTGTATACCTTTTGTTTTGTTTTACTGCCCCCTTTTTTTGTTTTTACTATTCTCAACACCTGTGCCTGACATACAGATGGTAGGAATAAATAAATATTTGCTGAATGAAAGAATAAAGTTGACCATAGGTGGTGACTGTCAGATCTACTCTGACGATTTCCTGGGATTATGGCAAAAGTACAAATAGAGGGTCATATTCCATATGTCTAAATATTTAAAAGTTATAATTAAGCTAATGGACTGTTAAATAAAATGTTTTATTCCATCTTTACATATATATTTTTTTATATGACCTGAGTGGCCAAGTAGATGTTCCTTAGATACATAGCTGAAGACCATTCTCTGCCCCAACCCTGGACCAATATCTTGTCCCACTTCCTTTATCAACTTGGGTTGTATATTTCAGTCTCTCCCACAACTACAGACACTAGTCCACTGACTAAAACCCTGTTAAAAGTCCATGAAGCATCAGCCTTTTGATCACTTTCAGGGTAAGGGAGATGCAACTCAGGGGTGTGATTTGCCCTTGTGAGGCCAGTTTTAGGGGAGAGGTTAGCAGAAGACCTAGAAGTGGTCTGGGATCTTTTCGGTAGGGAAGTCAAGGGTCCCTATTCCTTGGAGGCTTGTTTAGTGGAGGAGGTATAGGTTTCAAGTGTGCATATCCTTGCTTTTCTATCTTATGAGAAAGGCTTTGGCAAGTAGAAGGCCTGAACAAGGGCCCTCTGAGACATTATTGTTTAAACATCTGTGATAAACAGCTTTTAAAAAAATATTCCCAATGTGTTGCATTTTTTATTAAATACAAAAAATGTGGTAGAAAAATGAGTTGACAAACAAAAGACATCTGAATTACAAGCAGAATTTTTTTATTTTAATATTCAACAAGGAAAATAATTATATTTCAACAAATACAATCAGTACAATGTAACAGAAAACTGTAAACAGTATTCACTGAAAGAACATAAGCACACATAGGCAGCGAATCACTATTATACTGGAAATATTTTGTCATTCTGAGATTATAATTAAATAAAAATTATAACTGAAATAATGATTCCTCATGTTAAATGAGTATACACACTTGGAACAAATACTGTGCATATCAACATTTAAAGTGGCTTACTGTAACAAATGAACTTGCTTCTTGCTAATTAATTCATGTAATCTTGAGTAGACTGATGTCAGTGGTATTCACCAGGGACAATGTATACTTAAGCTGTTTCTATATTTAGTTTAAATAACATTCAATGAGAATGATTTAAAATCATTCCCACTCATCTATGTTGATAGGGTTGGGAGAAGAGAATAATTCATTCTCAATGAAGAAAATTATACTGTGTTTTCAAAACTAATATTCAATTATTTGTCAGTATCCTATTCCAACTATTTAATTTGTAAAGTTATATTTAAATTTATACCTTTTCAATGAAAGAAATAGACTTGAATCTGTAAATTTTCCCTGCATATGCTTTTAAAGCATCAAGAATTTACCTATAAAATGCCTACAAATTTTGTTTTAATGAAATATAAAATTCTAAATATTTTACCAGTTTTGCACTGTGTTCATTGATAGATCATCACCTGCTTCTTTGATAATAATTACCAAAAGTTATGGAGCGAATAATAACAAGCTAGTGGAATTCTGCTTTTCTAACTTTTGTTTTGTGTCCCATTTATGGAAGCATTAGGATTATTAAAAATGCAAAAGATGGACAGTGAAGCCTATCTGGATGTGTAGTGCACATCATGAAAGCATTAAGAGCATTTTGGTTTCTTATCTTGCATACACACAAAACATGTTTATGTTGTTCAAAATGTTCAGCAGAAATTATCTACTAAATAACCACTGTAACACTGCATGTAACTCTACAAGTGTGAATGATTGGCTTTAATACAATAAAAGAAAAATCACAGGGTAGTCCTTTTAAATAATTCACACGTTTTACTATATTACTAAACACTGTCTGGTCACCGTTTTTAAAGGAGGGGAAAGAGCAAAGCTTTCTCCATGAGGAAAGCGGTGCATTGCTTTGTATTCTGGCAGCTGAACCATCGGTACCTACAAAAAACCCTAAACTGCAAAGACTTTTTACACACATTGGTGCTCTAACGGATAAATTAACTTTAAAATATTAAACATTACAGAGTGGTCCTACTGTGATTGATTATTAAGCAACTCTTCACACATGTTCCTCACCACATAATTTCAACAAGACTATACTCAGGATGCCACAGCAATGTCAAATTGCTATAAACATTTTAAACACGTGTTCTCCGTGTTTAGATTACTAAATTGGCAAAAGATTTAAGGCAGTCCTAGCCTTAAATTTGACTCTTAATTTTTTTTAATGATACATAATTTCCATATATACTAAATGTCACTTTCATGTGTACTTTTGATAACCTTTAATATATAGACAATGTAAAGCTTTATATAGTATAGACTAGTTGCATTGGTCAACGTTGAATCTTACAAAAACAATGTGTCACCATTACAAGTTTCCATGGAAACAATATTTATGCATTATTGAGTAGCAATGAAAAATCCTCTGCTAATTTTGTTTTTTCAGTGAGTTGATCTGCCGCATCGCTGGCTAGTTTTCGAATACATTAAGATTTAGTGTCACTGCAAAGTGGTATTTGAACTTCAGCTTTGCCACCCTTTCTCCTAACAATACCAAGAAAACATTTCTGGTACAATCTGTGACTAATGTTGGCCATTTAATTACATAGATATTGATATAAATATTTGATCTCAGCAATTGGAAGTAAAGCGTTAAGAAGCCACAAACCACTAATGTTTTATTTGAAATATTAAACATGTTCTGCTGAATGCTTTTTAAAATTATATTGAGATATAATTCAAATATTATATAATTACACTTAAAATGTAAAGGAGGTCAAATATATGGTGACATAAGGTGACTTGACTTTGGGTGCTGCACACACAATGCCATATACAGATAATATATTATAGAATTGTACACTTGAAATGTATATCATTTTATTCACCAGTAATCCCAAATAATTTAATAAAATTTTTTAAAAGTATAGTAGAGAGGTTTTTACTATAGTGAATGTTGTGTAACCATCACTACAATATAATTTTAGAAAATTGCGATCACCCCAAGCAGAATCCCTATTTCCTTTAGTAGCCTTTTAACATTCTTTCCCACCCTCTAAACCAAAGTCAAAGTAATCTACTTTATGTCTTGACAGACAGATGTGCTACTCTGGACCTTTCATATCAGTGGAATTATAAAATATGTAGTGTATTAGGACTGGCTTCTTTTGTTTAAAATAATATTTTAAAGATGTATCCATGTTCATGATTTTTATGACTATACCCAATAAACATACCATATTCTGTTTTTCCAATCATCAATTGAAGGACATCTAATTTGTTTTTTTTTGTTTTTCTTTTTACTATTGTAAATAATCCTGCTATGAACATTTATGTACATGTTTTTGAAAGGGACGTGTTGAATCTTTGGGTAATATTACCAATGTGGTAGTTAATTTTTTGTATCAATTTGACAAGATTGTGAGGTGCCCAGATATCTGGTTAAATACGATTCCTAAGAATGTTGTGAGGGTGTCTCTGGAAGAGATTAGCATTTCAAATGGCAGACAGAGTCAAGTGAATTGCCCTCCCCAACGTGGGCGGACATCATCCAGTCCAGTGAGGGCCAGGATAGAACTAAAAGCTAGTAGAAGGGAGGGTTATCTCTGTCTGACTGCTTGATTTGGGACATATATCTTCTCCTGGCCTCAGAATTCCTGATTCTCAGGACATGAGGCTCAGACTGGAATCCATATCATTGTTTTCTACCTCATAGTCCTTCAAACTATGCATTGGCCTCTATGGTTCTCCAGCTTGTAGAGGGCAGGTTGTGAGACTTCTCAGCCTTCATAGTTATATTAGCCAAAACCTTATTTTATATATTTACATATTTATATAAAGTATATATACATACATACTCCTATTGGTTCTGTTTCCTTTGGAGAACCTTGACTAATACAGCCATCTTAGCAACAGTCTTCCAATCCATGAATATGTCATCTCTTTTCATGTTTATTTCTTTAATTTATTTCAGCAATTTTGTTTGTTTGTTTTCGAGTATTCAAATTTTGCATGTCTTTCATTAAATTGATCCTCAGCATTTTATCTTTTGATGCTATTATAAATGGAATTATTCTTATATTTTGAGATTGTTCATCTCAGGTATATAGAAATAAAATCGATTTGTGTTTATTGATCTTGGATAATGCCCCCTTGTAATCCTGGATTTATTAGCTCTAATAATCACTTAATGAATTCCTTAGAGATTTCTATAGACAGGATCATTTTACATGTTATCTGCAAATAGGGATGGTTTTGTTTCTTCTTTTCCAGTCTGCATGCCTTTTCTTTCTATTTCATGCCTGATACCCTTGGCTAGAAACTGTAAGAAGATGGGCTTGTGCAGTGTTAAAGTCTGACAGCATAACCGTGGAACTAGGGGCATCATATTTGCTGTGACCACCCCAGTATAAGCCGCAGTCCATTCTTACTAGAACTGCAGTAGCCTCCATCCTGGTCTCCCACTGCTCTCTCTTCTCACATGCAAAACTATGAGGCATGTGCCAGGATGATTCTATAGAGACACAAATCGGATCATGTCATGTAAAAAAGAAAATCCTTCAGTGGCTTCCCACGTGTGCAGTATATAGAAAATGATTAAGCTTAATAATAATTCTGAGGTTATGTGGGCAAAAGTAAATCGTATACTGTAGCAGTCATATTAAATATAGAAGCTCACATATTTTAACTTTTTACTAGGTACCCATCAACATGTGCTGCAAACTTAATGACTGAATTATGCTCACAACAGTTTGATAAGGTAAGTGCTATTTATCATTATGCTTATTTGTAGATGAAAATAAACATGAAGGTAAGGTCCTAGGTCATAGAATTCAAACTCATGTTTGTCTAATATTAAAACCTTTTTTGAAAAAGGTCCTGTGTGATGATAATAACCCCAATTACAATGAATAGTTGCAATTTACATGATCTCTTTTAATTCTAAAAATAACTGAGACATAATGTATAACTGAGGTCCCAAAATTTTAAGTGATCTGTCCAAGGTCTATAGAAAATGCTAAATAACTTACAACAAAAGTTTCTTTTCTAAACAATAAATGTATTAATTATGTTTTGTTATTTATTCAAAGCTTATTAAACCTTTCACCTCTAGGCTATTATTTTGTTCTAATCCAAGTTAGTTATGTGAAAAGTTGATCTTTGGAAAAATCATGAGATTTACTATGTAAGGTGGTAATGTATGCTATTGAGGCTAAGAGTATAGGTTCTGCCTTCAGAAGAGATATATGACCTTGGATAAAAGACCCTGTTCCCCTTCCTAATGTTTAAAATAATATAAAATGGGTATAAAAGATGACCTTTTGTGCTATTGTGGGAGATGCAATGAAATAATATATGCTAGAATTGAGCACAGTTGCTGACACATAACAGGCTGATTGGATGGTACATTTTAATAATGTCTACATAATATAAGGTAAGATGGGGCAATAATAAAGTAATATTAACATTTATTTAACTCATTCAGCAAATGCATATTGAGTATCTCTTACTTGGAAATTGTGCCAGTACTGTCAGGGTCAAGTGAAAAACTCCACTTATCCTTTGCAGAGTTTAAAGTAAAACAAACTACGATCAAACAAACAAAATACAAGAACATGTATAATTCAATACATTGTGGTACATGCTATAAATTAATATACCAACAGGCATGACTAAAAGTGAATAAGATAAAGATTGCTTTGAATGAAATGACATTCACAATGGGTTCAAGGTACAAGGAGTTTATTGTGTTTTATGTGAGAAAGCACACATTCTAATTTGAGTAGTATGGATGAAGGGTCATATATAATGAGAGCATAATCACAGGATGGCAAAATAGGAAATATCAGAATAAATCTGACTGAAGATCATGTCTTTAATTTTTTTTTCTTAGGAGCTTAGCGTTTAGCTGTAGACAGAGACACCAAAAGTCATGCAATAAATAAATGAATGTTTCACAAAGATACATTTTATGGGAAAACGAATGGACTAGAGTTAGAAGACACTGGTGAAAGGGAAATCAACTAAAGGCTATTTAAATAGTCTAGGAAATGGATGATAATAGTAATTATGATAGTAATAATGAATTTGTAAAGAGATAATAAATTTGATAGATATTTAGGACTTACGCTTAACTGGATTTAATGTCATATTGGATTTGGAGACTGAACATAGTGAATACGTGGCTAGCATCAGGGTTTCTTGTTCAGAAAACTAAATGACTGCTATTTAATGGCATTTTAAGGAAGGATATATATTTGGAGACAAACAGATTAATAAGTTTGAGCTATGTTGATTTTAAGATGCCTGTGGGATAACCATTGAAGGTGTCCAATGAGCATTTGGAAATACAGTGATGAAACTTAAAAGGAGCGTTGGCATTGGGGAAACGGATTTGACAGCTGTTAATGTCGATGTGGTCGTTGTAGCATGGTCGTGAATGGTACTGTTCAGGGAGGGTGCACGGGGAGTTACCACAGGATCTGACCTGGAAGCTGCAAGAGACCCGCCAGCACCCCTTCGCTTCCCGCTCACTCTTATTGTGTGTAACTTGTGACAGAGAATTGCTCTTAGTTTATAGTATTGGACGCAGCTATCCTAAAGAATAGAAAATTGTCAGGTGTCACCCTTCTTTTATCTAATCGTTTGCAACTATTTTTTAATATTTATACTTTTCATATATATTTTTGAAATGTAAACTA
Source organism: Miniopterus natalensis (assembly GCF_054644295.1). NCBI lineage: Eukaryota > Metazoa > Chordata > Mammalia > Chiroptera > Miniopteridae > Miniopterus > Miniopterus natalensis. The sequence continues at coordinate 22,265,027 of NC_142091.1, forward strand.
TACTAGTGATAACAATAAAGCATAGGTACACGCATTGGTTATCCAGATCTGTATTTTAAAATGTCCACATTAGAAGCATTTGTATTTCCTAAGCCTTTTAAAAGAAATGCACACACACACACACTTTCATGCAAACACTTCTGGGAACCATCAAATTGGCAATTTAATTTTGCCTAGTAAGAATGCTGGAGGGGAAAAAGAGGCATAATGTAAACCACAAATCTGACATCCACTTTAATTATCATTCTGCACAAAAACATTTTAATATTACGAAAAGAAGAAAGGCATGATCTTAAAATTAGAGTTCTTTCCGGGAAAGGACAATTTGCAACCATAAACTGACACAGCCCTTGCTATTGTTTCACTCATTTTATAGTTTGAACTCCTTTGTTAGCTTTTCACCATTCTTTCTATGGGGAAAACTCCACAGTGCTTTTGTGTTTTTCTCCTTGATGATAGGTTCTCCAAAACGAAAAATGTATTCATGTGCAAATACGCAATCCAGATAACAAATTCATCACTGTTTCAAGTTTTTGTTTTGTTGTGTTTTGCATTTCTTAAGGCATGTCTTATGGCCTCCCACCTGATAAAATAATTTTACTGGCATTTATTCATAGTCACAGTCATTTCATATTTCTTTTCCTTTTAAAGTATTACAAAATTAAGTAAATAATAAAATCCTCGAAGATGTATGTGTAACTCACTTTGTATTCTCCTCACTGCCTATAAGTCTAAATTTAAGGGGCATAATTACTTTCTCAGAAAAACAAACAGTATGTTCACTGCCTGCAGACAGTGACAAAAACCTTTATGACAAATGTCAAAAACTTTCATCTAAATAAAGAAATGGAGAGTGTTGGACATGGGGGTAAAGTAAAAGCATGTTTATCTTATTCTTGATTGCTTTAAAAGATACCTAACTCTTGAATTCAAATGCACTAGTTTTTGTGTGTTTATAGCATATGGAAAAGGGAAATTACGAGAACATTAGTGCAATAAGTGGGAGAGAGGAATAGGTGATGCGCCATTATTAGGTCACTGCATATGTAGCATTATAAAGCCATTTATTTTTTATTTTATTTTATATAATGCCATTTAAAGATAGGCGCAGATTACATTAAGAAGTGTACTGCAAATATACTGAAAACTAAATAATAAAAATAATAAACCTACTCTAAAAAAACAGTGAAAATATTTTAGCAGAAATTTTATAAAAGAAGATCTGGGGATCAGAAATAAACATGAGCACGACCAACAGCATGGGTCAGTAGGAAATGCAAATTAAAACTGCATGAGCAATCATCTGTTGCTGGCAGAAATGTAAAATGGTGCTCGCAAAGTGTTTAAGAAGAGTTTGCAAGTTTCTTAAGGCGTTAGATATAAATTTACCGTATGGGAAGGACTTCCGCAGGGATTGAGTCAGAGCCTCCCAATAGCCACCCCTCCACGCTGTGGTGAGAAGATTGGTCAAAACCATTAAAAAGCAACTTTTTGAGAACTTTGACAATTGACCAAAACCTTGCACCAGTCCATGAAGCGTGTGTGTTAGAAACGGTGGCATCTCGGCTGCAGGGGGAGATGTTTGGTTTTGCTCATTTTACCCTGAGTCCCCCCTGCACGCCCTTCCTCAGTCCCCCGCACAGGAGCCCTGAAAGCCAGGGGCCTGTGAAAACAAGTGACCTAGAGGACGCTGTGGAAACGGGGTGGGCTTGGGGCTCCCCAGGCCCTAACCCAGAGAATTGTCACTCTCTGTCCTTCCTGGCCCCTCCTTGGGAAATCTCTGTTCTTGGTGTTTCTCTCTTTTGACCCCTGACCAGGAGCTTGCTCAGCGAGTGAGGCCTGTGTACCCCGAGGGCTTTCCTTACACAGATCCCAGTGGCAGTTACGCGACATTGTAGCTGTCTGGGCCGGGAGGCGAGCTGGAAACAGGGGAGGGATAAAAGGGCTGTGCGTGGATGAACCTGCAGGTTATTATGTTTAGTGAAATAAGCCAGTCCGAGAAAGACAAATGCCATATGATCTCCCTTATTTGTGGGATCTAATGAGCAAAATAAACTGAGGAACAAAATAGGAACAGAGGCATGGATACAGGGAACAACTGACAGCTGTCGGAGGGGAGGGGGGAGGAAGGACTGTTGGAAAGAAGGTGAAGAGATGAGCCAAAGAACATGTGCCTGACACACAGACAGCTGTGTGGTGATGGCCAGAGCAAAGGGGGGGGGGGAGATGGGGACATCTGTAATATTGTCAACAATAAAAATAAAGTTTAAAAAAAAACAGGCTTTCCCAGAAATCCCTGAGAGGGCTCCAAATTCTCATTTCTCTCTAAGCTTGAAGTACCTGCACAAGCAGGAGGTGAAGGCTAAGGGAAGGTATAAACGGCTTCACCATTTAAGGCGCGTCTCCCCAAAACACATGGAGCCCTGGGGCCAAGAGTGGGAGACTCACTGTTTCAGGACATTTTAGAAATCTGTCTAATCATTAGCTAGCCACTAAGTTTACCAAGCGGAGACTTCAGTGGCCATAAACAACAAAGGATACAGACGTTACAGAAGAGGTTCCCGGAATTCACCGCACACTCAACAACCGTGTAACCAAACAGCAACAGCACCAAAACGACCCAAATGCTCATTAACTGCTGAAGAAGTCAACAAAAGGTCACATATCCATACAGGACATGACCATTAAGCAATAAAAAGGAATGAAATATTGAGGGCATGCCACAGTATGGATAAAACTCAAAATATGGCATGCTACAATCGGGATAAAATTATACTGAGAATCTCAAAATAACTACAGTGAATGAAAGAAGCTAGACCAAAAAAAAGTGTATACTGTATATAATTCCATTTCTAGAAAATTCAAATTATAGTGATAGAATGCAGCTCTATTGTTACCTGAGAAATACAGGAATTGTGGGGAAAGGAGGAAATATGGGACAACAATTGGGCACAGAGAAACTTTTGGAGTAATTAATATATTCAATATTTTGATTGATGATCACATGAGTATATACATTGGTAAAACTTCTCAAAGATAAACTCTTCCATTGCCAAAAGCTTCAATAAATTATAAAAATACTTCAAAATGTCCCCCAAATCCTTCAAAAATAGTTTCTGTCTCCTTTTATTTTATACTACTGTTTACAGTAATTTATATCTTAGGCCGTATCTTCAAAGTTGTATTATTTTCAACTACTCTAGCTGTTCTTTCATCTCTTAATTGCCCTAGTCTTTTAAGTTAATGAGAATTTAATACCTGTTTATCCAATGTATTTAATGAGCATTTTATAATTTTTAAGTGTTTTCAGATATGTTATTGGATCCTCACAGGGTTTTAATTATAAAGATTATTAACATCCTTAGATTCTATTTTTGACCAGTAGAAAAAAATTATAAATATAAATGTTATTAATACTTTATGAATTCAGCTTAATCACATTAGGATTGTTTTTTCAGTCTCTTCTTTCATCTTCTTCTGTGCTCTTAATGTCCATTAAAGATTGAATAATATCACATATTGTACTTTGTATTATTACTGTTTTCCTGGCTATTGCTAAGTAGTTTATATTTATTTTCATATTAATATTTAAGATACTACCTTGAAGTATAATCAAATCTTCATTTTATAGATGATCTTCATTTTATAGATGAGGAAATTGAGAGTTATTATAGTCGAAATAATGATCTTCTGTTGATATGCAAGACATACACTTAGTTTGGGTTGATTTGAAGGTCAATTCTTCTAAATTCTAAGGTATTATTATATCGTTTTATTCTTTCATGCAGTGTTTATCTTCTGATCGCCAAAGCCTTAGCTTTCTTATCAGATTGTGGAACTTTTTTTATAGATTTCCTTCTGCTTTAAGATAATATTTTTTCAGTGTTTTTAAACAGTAACTTAGCCAAATGATCTCCAAAGTATTTTTCTATTTGATATTCAGTCACTATCAGTGAGTTCTCCTCATTCCCTCACCTCACTGCCTTTTCAAAAGCCCCTGTTACCAGATTTTTCTCTCATGCTTCTGAACATGATACTGTTTTTCTCTGTTTGTTTGCTGTGTTTCTTCTGAAGGCCTCTCAGCCTCTGAATGATCTAATTTCCTCATTCCAGAGAACTTTACATAGTATTGGACTGATTCTTAATTCCCTGCCTTCTGCTTTTCCTCTCAAGTTATCATTTTCTATAGTCCACTCTGCTCTTTACTTCAATATACCAGTTACCATAGTAAGTGACTAGCATATTTTCCTTAATTGATGTAATACTGTCAACAGCAAAAGAAAAGAAAAAGAGAACTGAAATGAAAACACAATAACTGTTATAAGCCAGTCGCTGTTTTAAGTGCTTTTTAAACCTTAAATAAGCCTATGAAATAGGTAGTATGGCCAACCTCAACTTTACAAATGAGAAAAATAGAAGAAGTTCTGCATATTACCCCAAATCATGCTGTGAGAAAGGGTGAGGCTGGAGTGTGACTCCAGGCAGTCTGCCTTCAGATTCCATGCAGCTGTTGTCTTTAATACACTGCTGCTCATTAGCAGAAGAATGCGTTTCTCAGTCTGTGTTGTAAATTTCTCTTCAAAAAAAACTATCAGAGCATTTTATGTCTATTTTTACCATAGGGAGATAGATTTTAAAGGATGTTTTACAACTTTGCTGAGTTAAAAAAAAAAAAAAAGCTGACATTAAAATGTAACCTCCACACAGACCCAAACTATCCCAATCATATATACAAACACTATGAATTATAATATCTAAATCTCTTCCCCTATACTAGTTGCCTCTTGGCTATGCCCTTGTTATATATCTTGCTGATCCTAATGATGATTTCCTAAACCCTCATCTGACAATATTCTTCCAGTTTTTGTAAACTGTGTGCAAAAGTATCTCTTCATTTTTCCTTTCATTTTTTTAATTGTCAATACTATTTTTTCTCCGTTGTTACAGTTTGATTTGATAACTCTTTGCTTGCCCCATATATACAATTTTATTGTTGAGAGTCTTACAGATGTCCCCCATTTTCTCCCCTTTACATCCCTCTCCCATTTCCCACCCCTCTCCAAGTCTTCACCTGTCTATTGTCTGTGTCCACAGGCTGTGCATATATGTTTGTAAGTTCTTTGGCAAAGCAGGTCATATGACTAAGCCAGATCCACAAGATGGAAAATTAAACTCTTGCTCTCAAGGGAAAGAGGTCAAAGATCATATGGCAAATGGGCATGTATACAGTGTGAGACATTATTGCCATATTTTCAATATTCTACCTCAAAATCATTAAGAACTTTAAAACAAAAGAATTTATGAACTTTTCATGGATAATTCATAGAAAGCATATGGCATTTAATGAATTTGAAATAGCACTCCTAACAGTTACTCCACTGAATAAGAAATATAAGGTCATTTATTTCAGTGATAAATATTTTCTATTTTATACCCACATCACACTTAATAGTAAAACATGGAAAGCTTCCCCATAAGAAGAGCAACAGAATAATAATTCTAAATTATTCCTGAGATCATTGATTTGAAGTTCTGGCCAAACAAGAAGCATAAATAGGAAAGTTATTTAAAAACCTGGGACAAAACATTATCATTTTTATCCTTAACTCTGTATTTATTGTGTATTATTATAAACTGAATCCCTTATTCTTGAGCTTTTTCTTTTGAGTGGTTGTCAGTCATATTATACATGATAAAATCTTTCTTGCACATGGATGTTAGTTTGAGTTGGAATAGAATTAATAGGTCATAATCTCATTTTCTACTTATAACTCTATAGATTAATTTCTATTATAATTCAAAGATAAATGTTATTTCTTTTATTCAAATAAATATCACCTTGCATACCACTCAAGAATACATTTGTTTCTAAATATTTAAAGTAAATAGTAAATCATTTTGAGTGCCACTTGCTTTGAAAAGCAACGTGTCTCAGAGGTTTGAATTTGGGAATGAGAGGAAACGTCTCGGGTGGCCTAGAGAATGGGGTTGTTCTTGACACGGAAATGTCAAGCTGTCTAGGAAGCACATGCTGAGACCTGAATGTTAAATGTTGCTACCTTCTTGGAGACAGTTTAGGAACTAGGTAAGTCAGTCAAACAAGGAGCCTGTGTAGTTCTGCACACCTTCCAGGGGAAAAAAATGCACCCTAGCTTTTAAGGATCTGTAATGCAATCAGTTTGGGAAGACTAGAGGAAGACATCTAAGAGTTTCAGGCCAAGTCTGCATCATGTGAACTGGATACTTTGATGTTTCGTAATTCCTGTTTATCTATGTTGTTAATAAAATCCTATGAATGTTCAAAAATTGATGTAACAACATGATTGTCAGTGAAAAGAAGCATCTGTCCTTTCGGTGGGACTCACTGTTGAATTCTGTAGGTGTCTGAGAATTTTTTGAAAAATATTTTGAAGAACTTGGCCATATATGCATATTAATTGTATGTTATCTTATCAAACTTAACTTTTCCCCTGCAGTGAATTCCATTTCTTTAAACTTGCAACTTACCTAAAAAAATATGATAGAATGTCGTAAGAAATAAAATAGAAGGCTGAAAAACTTCTGAAGCAAAAAATAGAACAGGAGAAAATGAGCCAGTGTGAGTTAGCATAAGTGATGGAGGTTTTTTAATAATCTAAAGGATTGTAGAATCATACTTTTATCTGAGAGGCAATGTCAGATTATATCTGATAAAATGTATTAAGTACGTATTTAGTATTCATGTTGTATATTATACAATTCTAATAGTAGTTGCATTTACCTAAACATGTAAATATTGGTTAAATCAAATCAACATGTGAAAGTAACCATTAAAATCCATTTATTAATCACCACAGCTGTGCCTTTTCCAAATGAGGTAATTAGCAAAGATTTAATTACAAAATTAAAAGTATAAAAAATAGTTTATATCTAATGATACAAGCAAGCAGTTAATTTAAGTACACAGATTCTCTTAGAATGTGTCCCAGTATTTCTGATAAACAAATAAAATGAGTTTTGAATTGTCAGAAATATGTCTGTGGAGTCATAAATTTGAATTAAAAACCTCACTCTCTTTTAATTAATTGCATAAAATATCAGAAGCCTTGTTAAGTTTTCTCACAGAAGCCAAATAAATAATAAAATTTTAAACTACCTCTTTCTATCTATTTTGAGTTGTACGATTGTCATAAGACAATTGTATCTATTTATTTCATCAATGCACTGGTTATTATCATATAGTAGCAAGAATTCCAGACATGACTGAAAGAGTGAAAAGTTAAAAGTCACAGTAAAATACATGGTTTTGTTACTTGTTTAGAAACAATTATAAATTCAAAAAATATGTGCTGTATGTGTTCTTGTTAGATCAAATATCTATTATATTTTTCCAAGAAAAATTGACATCAGTGAGCACTGAACGTAATTGATCTGACAAATAACCATAGTGGGATTCTCGCAAATGCATTCCTTAATATTATTAAGCAATATTCTTCTTGATTAAGGATTTTAATTAATGAAGTAATGACTTAAATTTGAGGCTCATTCTAGTCTGATACCTTTGCTTTGCTTCTGAGCACCAGACATATCCTTTATTTCAGACCCGTCTCCTATGATCATTTGCACTGACAATCTACCATTTCCTTGCCTTTGTACTGGAACCAAAGGACTTTAATTTTCTGAAATTCCTAATATCTTTCATTCTGTCATGATAGATCCACAGAAGCACAAGGTAGAGCAGAGAAGGAAGAAACCACGGCTTATCAGATAATCAGCTCATAATATACATTGGACTTTAATGTTTTTCCCCACAGTTGTCATCCTTCTGTGTAGTGTATGCCAATGAATCTAATTAATTATTAGAGAATAACAATATAAAATTCATTGAGTGCCCGGCCAGGCGTGGCTCAGTGGTTGAGTATCCACCTAGGATCCAGGAGATTGAGGTTCGATTCCTGGTCAGGACACATGCCTGGGTTCGGGCTCAATCCCCAGTTTGGGGTGTACAGGAGGCAGCCGATCAATGATGACTCTTCCATCACTGATGTTTCTCTCTCTCTCTCCCTCTCCCTTCTTCTCTCTGAAATCAATAAAAAGATATATTAAAAAAAAAAAAAAATGCATTGAGTATCCATATTCAGGGATTCCAAGGTCCTGGGACTCATATTTGAAGAGTCAGAGTAGGAAATCTCAACTTAGAAACTCATGAGCGTATGACAATTTGTATTCTGACAGAGTGGGATTATGTTTTCAGAAAATAAATTATCCAACATTTTGTAAGTGATTAATGTCTGTAGCTGACTAAGAATAAAAAATATATACTAATAACTTTAATTCAATGTTGTGATATGTAAGTGAGTCCATATAATGTTACTAGGCTATGTTACATATTGCTAGACAAATGGTCTGAAGTTCTTGTACTCTAAAACATTTGTCCGGGGCTTCTCTTGGCAGCAATACTTGCTAAGTTCTCGTTGAATATCATGAGTCCCATGTAATGTAAATTGCATTTACAGCATGCTATGTGTCGTAAGAATTATATGCTCCATATACTGAGGGTTATACAGATTATAAGGATTATTTATCTGAGTTGGTCACATTCAGATGAATATATAATATGATCTACTTTTTGTTGAGAGCTGTGTAAGTCAGGATCTCTGTTAGTCTTATAATGTTTTATAAGATAATATTATGCCTGCTAAGCTTAAAGTGGTTAAGAGCCACGCTATCTGTCCAAAAGATCAATATAATATTACCAAACAATAGAAGAAAAAGTTGCAAAAATATAACGCAATTAAAGGTCCTGGGAAATCTATGGTAAAAGGTGTGGCAAGAGGGCTGAGGATTCTTAAGAAGAGAGAGAGTGAAAGATGAGGGAAGTTGTCCACTCTCAGATTCCCAAAGGCTTTAAATGCCAAGTCAAGTCTTGATTTTATACATTAGATTAAAGATAGTTTTAGAGCTGTTCTCCCCCCCCCCCCCCTAAAATAAGACTAGCACGATAGGGGCTGTCATAATTCTGGTGACCTGGAGATAAACAAATGTGGAGAAATACCGATGAGAGTAAGAACAGTTAGAAATCAATTAAAATTGTCCAGGTGGTAATTGAAAAGTTAAGGATGTCATCCAGGTTTCTAGCCTGGGAAAAAGGCAGGATAGTTGAAACATTCAACAAGTAATAGATATAAATAGAGAGCTAGAATCAGATATGATGGTGAGTAATTACAACCCATATCTCTGTGGACAATTTTAAACAATTTTATTGTGATAATTACACTTAATATGAGATCTACCCTCTTACCAGATTTTTAAGTGTACAACACAGTATTATTATCTATAGTCACAATGCTGTCTTTTGTTTTGATAACATTCATCCTTACAGATCTGAGGTGATATCTCATTGTTGCATTGATTTGAATTTCACTGATGATTAGTGATAATAAGCATCTTTTCATATACCCATTGGTTATTGTATATTTTCTTTAGAAAAATGTCTATTCAAGTGTTTATTCCAGTTTTAAAATTGGGTTATTCCCTGTACAGGAGGAGACTATCACCAATCAACATGGTTAGTCTGTATGAGCCTCTCAAACCTTCTGGCTGGTCTAAACGTCTTCTTAGATTTTAACTTACCCTTTTCAGAGAGAATCTGAGAGCTGGGATTTACTACCCACACGCTCTGGGGGGAGCTTGGTGAGTCATTACCACATGCACAGTAGTTCACACTGCTTTGTTCTCTGTAGCCCCCAGGATACTAGTGTATGAAGGTCTCTGTCAGCTCTCTGGAACTAGCAAGGCAGAAAGCAGTTCCTCAGGTAGCACTTGGAAAACTGGAGATCTTAGCTGGGAGGTCCAACTCCTTAACTACTCAGTGAGAAACTGGGAGCTGGGGGTTCCCTCCTGATCATAGGACAATATGCCAGGGGTTGGGATTTGGGCAAGAAAGTGTCTTCATTTTTCCTACTGATTTTAATGTGACTGGTTTCACACTTGCACATGATGCAGAAGGCTCCCAATTAGTTTCTGTATTTCTCATAAAGGAAATTTCTCTGTGTGTTGTCAAATTGGTATGTCCATGGAAAGAAGTGGGTGCAAGGCATCCTATTTCGCCATCTCGCTGACCTGGGTAAATTGTTTGATCTCTGTAAAACTTAGTAACCTGGTATGTAAAATGGCAATAAGAGGAGAGCTTATCTCAGAGGTAGTTGTGGAAATTAAAAGAGCACTGAAACAATTTAAAGCACTTGGCAAAACATCTGACAGATAGTAGGTGTTTGTAAATATGAAATATTATATATCAGTATTGATGTCTAATTAGAGCTTAGATGTTAACTTGACCATGATGTCTCCTCTGTATTTACTGTAGACACTCTCTTCATGAAGAGTAATACTTTTTTTTTTCTATTTATGTTGAGTCAGTTCCTCTGTAATTCTGAGAATTAGTCTGGCATGTAAGTAACTAATCTGGCATGTAGTCCATTATGTAGCTTTTATGTAGGAAATTCTGGGTCAAAAAATGTTTGGTTAGGGTTCCTTCTGAACATCAAATGTTTCCTGTGTGAGAAAGATTGCCTATTCCAGGGGTATACCATGGTGAGCAGACAAAAAAAGGACACTCTAGGGTTGACGCTGTGTGACTTTCCTTAAACCAGACCATTCTAAGGAGAGGTTTACGGATTAGAAGTAACCTTAGGTAAATTGCATATTAAGTACCAATAAACTGACGGAAGCTAGTTAGAATAAATTGTTTGGCATGAGATCGAGAAAAATGTCCAAATTTTATATACCAAAATATGAAGCATTTTATTTCAATGCAAGAAGTTCACTGTTGCTATGAAGTACAAGAACTAATTCACATCTGATTATATGCAGAGGCAACAGCGAAAGATCAGACATGGGACACACAAAAGAGGAAAAAAGAAAAAGTGGATTTTTCTGAATGCATCTATCCAATGGGAATTGAAGCCAATACAATTAAATTCCATAAATGCATTCAAAAGATAGACAGTTATTATTGTTAAAATATGGGCTTTTAGAAGCATAAAAGAACATAATGAAATATGTAGAAAATGAAGAAAATAATAAATAGAACAGGCATACCATAGCGACAGCAGAAGTTTATATTCAGATCATTGGGGATTAAATTTAATTTCTTGTTTTATTTGACAATGATGTGAAAGGCCTATTTATGTTGAGACATAGTAAAATCCCACAGACTATCAAATAGTCTCAATAGTGAAAAATTCAGCTCCATTAACATCATTTTCTATTCATATCTACATTTTAATGACAAAAATAAAATTTCTATTATTGATATAATCTTTAATTTCTGTTGTGAATAATTTTATTCAAAATGCTTTAGGGTTTCTAAGCTGATTATTGGATTTCCACACATATTAATGTGAAATTGTTATTAGAGAGAGAAGTGAGGGGTAGAAAATGTGAGAAGCACTCAGGGTTAAGTGCTAGTTGGGACTTTAATATTTAATCTCTTCTATTCCCCTCATTTTCTTATTCATTCAGAACATGCATAGAACACTTGCTGTGTAGCAAGGGAATCATGCTAGGTGACTCAGATCAAGTAAAGAAGGTACTGTACCTGTTCTCTGATATTAATATTCTAAAGAGCATATATAAAAATTAAAATTAAAATATTGGCATAATATGAGAGAATTTGTTGCTACAGAATTCTGTGTGGATCCAAAAGAAACTGAGATAGTATTAACTTTAGGGCCCTGAAAAAGGGAGCTTCAGGAACAGGTAGAAGGTGGAAGGTAGTGAGTGTGTTAAGGTTTTCCAGAGAAACAATCAATACTCTCTCTCTCTCTCCCCCCCCCCTCTTCCGCCCCCCTCTCTCTCTCACACACACACACACACACACACACACACACACACACACGTACACACGTATATACATATATGAGAGAGAGATTTTAAAGAATTGGACCACATGAATACAGATATTGGTAAGTTCAAAATCTTTAGGGTAGGCTGGTAGGCTAGAGACTCACTCAAATCAGAAAGCATTCTACTGGCAGAATTCTTTCTTTCTTGGGGAGGCCAGTCTTTTTCCTCTTAATGCCTTCAAGTGATTGAATGAAGTCTACCAACAGTATTAGAGGATAATCTCATACCCTCAAAGTCGACTGATTTAAATATTAATCTCATCCAAAAATATCTTCACAGCACCAAAAGACAAATGTTAGACCAAATATCTAGATACCGTGGCCTAGCCAAGTTGATATATAAAATGAGCTATCACAAGTAGAATTAGAAGGAGGGTATTTCAGGTGAATAGGTCATGACAAAAAATATACAAATGACAAGGTAGAAAGTTTGTTCTCAGAAAAGAAAGAAAATAATGTTTTATTGAATCATAACAGATTGTGCTGTTAATCAGATGAACTGTGTAAAATCATGACTCTTCCCCTTCCTAGGTATATGACTTTTGAAGTTAATGTTTATAAACTTTAGCTTTCCAGGTATTTAAATAAGTATACTAATGCCTGCTTCAATAGTGTGATTTGAGGATTAAATGCATTTAAGTGTGGATAGTTCCCAGCTTACTGCTTGGCACATAGTAAGTGATCAAGAGTTGAGAGACAACATACTGTAACATTGCAGTTAAAAAAAAAAAAATGTCTAGACTCTCAGACAAGACTGAGCTCTAATTCTGGGTCCACCACTTTCTAGCCAAGTAGCCTTGCACACATTGTTTAATATCTCTCTGCTTCTATTGTTTCCTCCAAAAATGGATATAATAGTAAAACACCCATAACACAGATGATATACAGCAAAAGCTATAAAATTGTCAACTATTAGTACTTAGAGAATGGCAGGATAATTTATGATAATTAGTTCATGTTGCTTTTTATCAGCACCATTAGTTCCTAATTTGTCTTACTCTCAGAAGTAATAGGAGACAAAAGCATGAAAAGATGTTCATTCTTTGTAGTCTTTGTTCTGGGCTTATGGAATCCAAGGAAGTATCAGTGACTTGTATATCTCAGGGAGGGTCTAAAACAAAAGTTGGCGGAAAGCATTCTCCATTCAGGCCCCTGTTTGGGAGTTTCAGTCTACTGGAGATGGAAGATGAAAAGGAATTCGAAAGATGTAGCTTTAACCACACTTAGAAGGGGAAGGTGTTTTAGGGATTTCTATGAATGGGTTGGTGGGATCTCAGAGATTACTGTTGTATAACTCATGATACATTTTCTTGAAACATAAGCAGAGTTCTAGTTTAATCTGCTCAGTGGCAAGGAAAGCAGGGAACACCTCCGATGCCTCCAATAGCAGCAGTACTATATTGAACATAGGGGACCAATATTTGATAAAAGTGCCATCTAACAGAAGGACTAATGGTGATGATGGAAACCTCAGGAACTAAGTCCTAGGGCTATGTCCTCTTTGTTAAATATTGTTTAAGTCCCAGGACCACTCCTACCCATTTCAATGTGATGTTAATAGTGATGACCCATGGACCACACTTTGAATAGCAAATTACTAGGTTCTCATTTGGCCTTTAGGACAATCTTTTAATATCTTGATATTTCTCCTCCATTTTTCTATCATTACCCTTAAAAAGAACATAGAAAAAGTAGCCTCATTAGCAGGATGTTTAAATGTTAATTTCTAAGAAGCACTCTGTATTAAAGTGTAGATATTTATTCATTATTCACTCATTTATCATATATTAATTAATAATTAAATGTTAATTATTAATCTCCTGTTATGTACCAAGCACTGTTTTTAGCAATGGAAATACAGTGATGACAGGGAAAAAAGTGAGATCATCTGATTTAGGCTTTAAAAAGATAACTTGCCAACAAGCACATGAAAAGGTACTCGGCATCATTAGACGTTAGGGGGAAGCCAATCAAAACCACAGTGAGGTGTCACTTCACACTCCCTGGATGTCTAGAATCAATAAGTCAGGCAACAAGATCTGGTGAGAATGTAGAGAAACTGAAACCTTTCATATACTGCTGGTGGGAACGTAAAATAATGCAGGTGCTTTGAAAACCATTGTGGCAGTGCCTCGAAGGATTAAACAGAGAAGTCACCATATGATATGATAATTCCAGTCCTTGATATATACTCAAGAGAAATAAAAATGTGTATCCACCCAAAACTTGTACTTGAATATTCATAACAAGATTATTCATAAGAGTCAAAAGGGAGAAACAACCCAAATGTCTATCAGTGGACAAATGGATAAGCTAAACTTGATTTATCTATACAACAGAATAGTATTCAGCCATACAAAGGAATGAAACACTGACAAATGCTACAATAAATGTTGTAAGTTCATTGTGCTAAGTAAAATAAACCAGGCTCAAAAGACCACATATTATTAATTCCATTCATGTGAATGTCCAGATTGGGGAAATCTGTAGGCACAGAAGGTAGATGAGAAGTTGCTTAGGGATGGGTTAGGGGATGGGGGAATATGGAAGTGATAGCTGAAGGGCATGTAGTTTCTTACTGAGATGTTAAAATGTTCCAAAATTGACTGTGGTGACAGTTGCACTTATCTATAAATATGCTAAAAAACACCGAACTGTGTACTTTAAATGTGTGAATGGTATGAGAATTTTATCTCAATAAATCTGTTTTTTAAAGATTTATTTTGCTGTTGCGCTGTAAATTGATTAGAGAGGGAAATCATAGAGGGTGGAAGGCCACATATGAGGTAATTTCAGTAGCCCAGTGAGATAAAGGAAAGCATTGACCAGAGTGGTAGCCATGGAGATAGAAAAAAGTGAATTATTTCCAGAAATAGTTAGCAAAACTTGCTAAAGAATTTGTAATTGATAGTGCAGAGAGAGAGAGAGAGATCAAGAATGACTCACACATTTGTGGCCTCAGGAATTGGATAAATAAGAACCTGGTTTAATGATAAGAGATTTTCTAAGAATAAAGGTGAGGTGAGACAAAGTCAGGTTAGATTATAAGCAGGCAAAATCTACATTTCTATTTAACAATAACTGGTCAGTTGAGTATAATGAATCTAAAGCTAAAATGAGAGATTAAGAGAGGGGATATAAATGTCATGTATTTTCAGTTGTTCATATTAAGAATATGTTTTTTCCTGCACACCTGTGAAACCCAGGCAACTTGCTAGGGAGGCACTGAGGGAGAACACCAAAGAAAGCCAGATGCATTCTTGCCTTTAGGGAATTTACAGCGAAAGACTCATGATCCTCTTTAGTAACCAAAACATCACATTAGATATGTACGTGAATGTATAAATTTCCACCTCTATTAAGTGTAACATACTGAAGTATTTGCTATTTAGTATACTTTATTTAAAGTGAGCTTGGTTGGACAATTCTATATAAAATATGGCATCATGGGTCTTCGGAACGCAAAACCTGGGAGTTTTCAAGCTCTGTGCCTGCTCTCTGGAGCTATAAAGAGAAATGATGGTATAGAGGATCCCTTTCCCAGTTACGCAAATCACATAGCAATTAAAAATAAATAACGATGCTGAGATATGCCTTTGTACCCACAGATCCGAGATACCAATTAAGTTATCTATTTTTCAATCCCCCACCCCCAAGTGATTCTAATTATATTTAGGGCTGCAAAGCACTGGCTTAAGGACAAGGCAATGGTGTTCTCAGAAGCAGTTTAGATAACAGGGACGGGAAGTCGAAAATTGGAAACAGCGCCTGCAGCAGGGTTGCTCTAATTTTACTTGAGAGCGAATCGTTCCCCGAACTGCAAAACTGGCGCCTGAGGTTTCACCTTCTCGGGAATTTCGGGGCTTGTCCCGGCCTCCGGGAGGCCTGGGAGGCAGGCCAGCGTGAGGAGCGAGCCATGGGCTTCTGAGCCTGCTTTTCGCCGCAGGAGAGCCAGGGAATAGCTGTGCGCGCCCCAAGGACAGTGTTTTGTCTGGAGTCATGTTTGCTTTTTCCTTTTGGTGCTGCCAGTGGCCTAGAGGTAAAGAAGGGAGGCCAGTGATGTCAAAGTGGCAGTGCCGCCACCACGGACGGTGTCAGTGACATGGGCGGGTGTCAGTGTAGGGGTAGTGAGGTTCACAGTGATGGCGAAGGAGAGGGCATACAAACCATCATGGATCTGTCACTGGCCCTCGTGCTGAGGCCTTGCCTTCGGTGGCATCTGTAGCAGAGAGAAGAGCTTCCTGAGCACTGCCTAATTGGGTGGGGGGATGTCTCAGGGGAATGCCCTTTTTTTTGATCGTATAAAAAAGGCTGGGGCATCAACATTTGACCTAACTGTGAAGGGCTCTAGGATAATATTTGAATTTTTAAATACATACTAGCGACTAAGAACAAGCTTTGGGGATCAGACATAACTTGTGGTTAATTGAAACATGAGGAAAAGTGAACAATTTCAGTATCCCTAAGGGTTTTATTTTTTAATCAATATAATATGTATATATGTATGTTAGAACATAATTATAAAAAGAAAGTTAGGCACAATAAAGACAAATAGCATTTCCTATATTTTTCCATATTTGAAAGTACCCCGCATATCAAATAGTAAACACTCACTTTAAAAAGAGATATAATCGCACTGTTGGAGGGAATGCACTGGTGTAGCCACTATGGGAAACAGTGTGGAGGTTCCTCAAAAAATTAAAAATGGAGCTGTCTTTTGACCCAGTGATCTTACTTCTAGGAATATATCCCAAGAAGCCTGAAACACTAATTAGAAAGAATATATGCACCCCTCTGTTCATAGCAACACAATTTCCAATAGCTAAGATCTGGAAACAGCCCAAGTGCCCATCAGTAGATGAATGGATAAAAAAGCTGTGGGACATTCACACCATGGAGTACTACGCAGCTGTAAAAAAAAAAAAAAAAGTAAATATTATGCTTTGCAATGGCTTGGATGGACCTGGAGGTTATTATGCTAAGTGAAGTAAGGCAGTCAGAGAAAGACAAATACCTTATGCTTTCCCTTGTGCGTGGAATCTAATGAGCAAAATAAACTGACAAACAAAAACAAAACAGAAAAAGCAGCATAGATCCATGGAACAAGATACATAGAATAGACTGAAGGGGGAGGTGTTGGGGGCTGGATGAAAGAAAGTGAGGGATTAGGCAAAACCACGCATAACCCCCCCCCCCACACACACACATACATGACACACAGACAGAGACAGTGTGGTGTTAGCCAAAAGGAAGGGGGCTGAGGGGTAGGTGGAGACGGGCAAAGGGGGGAAAGGGGACTGGAAAGAGACTTTGTTTGGGGTGATGAGCGCAAGACGCAGTGTGCAGATGATGTTTTATTGAGTTTTACACTTGAAACTTGTATAGTTTTGCAAACTAATGTCGCCCCAATAAATTCAATAAAAAATTAAATTAAAAAATAAAAGGCATGATTCTAGCTATATTTTGTGTTTGAAAACAACACGAAGCAAGTCACTATATTTTTTAAGAATATATTTTTATAAAACATCTTTTAAAGATATATTTTAAAAAATATTAAATTTTTTTTTTTTTTTTTAAAGAGACTGGGTATTAAATTACCATGAAACTTGTTTCGATTCTATTAATTGTATTTTGCTCTTGGTTTTCTTTGTCTTTTTTTAAAATTCAATTTATTGGTGTGACATTGGCTAATAAGATTATATAGGTTTCAAGTGTACAGTTCTGTGATACTGATACATGATTTGTATGTTGCATTGTGTGCCCAGCACCCAAATTCAGCTCATCTTCCATCACCATTTATTTGACCCTTTCTATCCTTTGCTCCTCACCAGTCCTTTTTCCCTCTGGTGACCACCATACTATCGTCTGTGCCTATGAGTTTTTGTTTGTTTTTTCAGTTGTTGCTGTTAGTTTTATATCCCACATATGATTTCATTCATATTTTGTCTTTTTTAAACGTTTTAATTCATCGCTTAATTCATTCACTATTATTATTTTTTCCAAAAATACATAAGTAATTTCTCTTGTTCACCTTGCTTTACAAATGGATTTATCCTATGCGTTGTGATATATAATTTTTCTTAATCGTACTTTTACTAGGAAATCTGAAATTTTACTCGAGTTAACAGATTTTATAATTTCCAGAGGGAAATTATTATTTTTTTCTCTATTTGTTTATTAGTTTGCTATCTGGATTTTGTTGTTGATTAGATGTTTCATTACACTATGATTAGAGAACATTTTCTGCATTATTTTGACTTTTTTGAAATTTATTTAGCGGTCTAATGTATTAAAAAATTTTTTTTTACTATATCATCAATTCTCAAAAAAAGTTGATTTTTGTATTTTGGAGACACAGATTTCCATATATACCTATTAAAACTGTCCTATGAATTGTGGCATTTGCTACATATTTCCATGTGGGACTCTTGTTTGACTTAATGAAAGTGGTTTTAGCATCATTTATACAATTTGGAGTTTAAGTTTTCTGTTACTTTGTGACTTATGTTTTTAAAAAAAATTTAAATTAATTTATTTTTATTTATTGTTGACACTATTACAGATGTCCCCCATACTCCTCCCCCTTACCCACCTTTACCCAGCCCCCACCCCCCTCCCTCTGGCCACCACCACCTGTTGTCTGTGTCCTTGGGCTATGCATAAATGTTCTTTGGCTAATTTCTTCACCTTCTTTCATCCAGTCCCCCACCCCCACCCTCCACCTATCTTCTTCCTTGACCTCTATCAGTCTGTTCCATGTGTCCTTGTCTGTAGTTTTATTTTGTTTGTCAGTTTACTTTGTTCATTAGATTCCACATATAAGTGAGATCATATGGTATTTGTCTTTCTCTGTCTTTTTGTTTTTTGTTTTCCTTATTTTCATGAGAAGTGTGAGACTCAAACCTAGTACCATATGCTTACTAAAACCTAGTAAGATTCTGCTAATTGGAAATTGCTAAAAATTTGAACAGTGGCTGAGCTGAAATTTAGCTTTGACTAATCTACTGAACAACAACAAAACTGGTATCAAAACTTCTTAAAACCACTAAGGTAGAATTATTTCCTATTGAATGAAACTGATATTGTCAGGTCCATCCATACTCCTAAGTTAATAAAATGAGAGTTTATTTTTAAAATATATTCTGTAACACAGATGTTTCACTAAATTAAATTGCCTTTCTACTAATTATCCTGATCTAATGAGAGTGTTAGCTTCATTTATCAGATGATGCCTAAGAACGCATCTATCAGGGCACCGTAGTTCCCAATACACTAGACTAAATCAAATCCAAATCTTCATGCCTAAATAATCTGTGAACTGGTATCATATATTTTGGGTAACTCTCAAAACATGTGGAACAAATTTCCTACTCTGCCTTGATAATGTAAATAGATATTCACATCAAAATTCTGAGAATATCCAAATAATTCTGTTGAATTAGATACAGCAAACCAAAAGAAATTTGATCTTATTTTTCATGTAATTATCATTATTGCCATCATTAGAAAAGCCAGTTTATGGAAAAACTACTTTAGGACTTTTGATTCCACCATTTCTTTTTTTTTAGCTGAACATTTAGAGACATCTCTAAGTTGGCTGATATAAGCAGGCCCCATTCTTTAAGTGACTTTCCTGCAGTTGCTATTTTTTGCCCCTTGGCTGAGCCAGCCTTTGCCAGTGGCATAAGCACTTTGTCGCAGTCAATGAAGTTGATAAATGAAGTACCCTTATGTAAGCAGGAACTATTAATAAAACTGCTCTTAATGGGTGGTCTGACTGCTTGTACCACACAAGCTCAGATACTGACAAACAGGAAGAAATCAAGGACTTATTCATCGTTGTTCCTTATCGATCAGCATGACAGTCTCACTTTGTGGACAAATACTATAGCAAAATGGTGTAGTTTATTGTCTTGGTCAAAATCTTTGCTCTCTTTCTATTATATGCCATAGTTCATTAAAAAAACTAAAGGACATATACTTAGCTGTGACTAGATGAGGCAATGATAACGTGATTTGTTGTAAACACTTCTTTCTTAGTTTCATTTTTTTTGTCAGCAAAGAAAAAATAATAATTTAAATAGCACAGGCATAACTTGGTGATTTAATAGACAAAGACTATTATCAAAATGATAAATACAATTACATGATGGTCATTATATTACAAAGTACCTTAATTTGTAGATCAGCGCTGAGATATAAGTTCTTTATTAGTAAATTGTTTTTTTTCTTCCTGATGATTTTTGTAGGTATGCCCTGCTTAAAGACATGCTGTTCACAAGAATATGAAAATAGCCTCTCCTATTTATCTTCCAGAAAGATTTTTACTCTCAAATTTGGATTTATAATCCATTCTGTTATAAATCACTTCATGATCAGAAAAGTACCAATTCCTTAATTATACCATGTGTGCTTGAAATGACAATATACTCTGTAGTTGTTAAGTGTAATGTTCTGTTTAGGTAAGTTCAGCCAAGTTTGCTAATTAAGTTGTTTAGATGATTTTCTTATTTTTTGTCTATCCCATTAGTTAATTAGAAGTATAAGGGTGTGGCAAAACAGAGTTTATTCTTGTATTATTATTTATTTATTATATTATTTTTCATTTGAACAACTGTAAACCTACTTTTGCCCAACCCTGTAAATTCTCTCAGTGTGCTCTTAAATTCATCTAGTTCTTTAAATTTTGTCAACTAAATTCATTATTATATTATGAAGCTATTTTGTATGAATATACACTTAGGATTTGGATATATTTCTAATAGATTAATCCTATTATTATTAGATAATTAGGTATACATATATAACTTAGAAATATATATATATATCTATCTCCAAGTAGGAGTGAATCTCATTATGACATCTTATAAATATTTGCTGGTCATTAATGCATCACCTGTTGTGATCAATGCCTATTACTAGTTTTTTTAATTGGGCTACTGACAATTTATTATCTATTTGTGGGCGTTCTCAAAAAACTTTGTATTCATGGTCATCATCATAGTTGACCCATTGGAAGTTTCTGGCACAGTTTTATACTCCCTCCTCTTTACTGAAACAGCTTCTTTGATTTTCTTCCAGGTTATCACTGTATTCTGGTTCTTTGAATACCTCACTCATATCATGTAGGCCCCTCTGCATCTTCTCCCTCTCAAGTGTCTCAGGATTGGAGTTGGTTCTGAGGTGTCTCTAGACCTCTCTTTTATATCTGCAAGGCCTAGCTTTATTTTTTTTCTAGTTTTGTGGCTTCAAATGTCATCTTTTCACAGGTCACTTTCTTATTTATAATTACAGTCTAGGTCTTTTTAAAAATATATCTTTTATTGATTTCAGAGAAAAGAAGGGAGAGGGAGAGAGAGCTAGAAACACCAATGATGAGAGAGTCATTGATCGGCTGCCTCCTGCACAGCCCCTGCTGGGGATCGAGCCTGCAACCCAGGCATGTGACCTGACCAGGAATTGAACAGCGATCTCCTGGATCCTAGGTCGATGCTCAACCACTAAGCCACGCCCAGCCGGGCTACAGTCTAGATCTTTTCCTTTTACTCTAACCTTGTATTTTGGCTGCCACTTTGGATGTCTCAAAGGTGTCTCAAAAAATATGTCCCCAATGAAATCCCCAATATGCTCATCTAAACTTATAATTCC
The DNA here is from genome assembly GCF_054644295.1 of Miniopterus natalensis. Taxonomy (NCBI): domain Eukaryota; kingdom Metazoa; phylum Chordata; class Mammalia; order Chiroptera; family Miniopteridae; genus Miniopterus; species Miniopterus natalensis. The sequence continues at coordinate 22,286,560 of NC_142091.1, forward strand.
TGCATTCTTCCCCCCATTAGTTATTGGTAACTCACTTTTTTATTTACTTAGGCAATGGCAGTTGGAATCATCCTTCATTTCTTTCTTTTTCTCATCCTGCATGCAATCAGCATATACTATTGTGTCTTCATTTAAAATATCTGTAGAATCAATCATCATGAGGATCACTGCTACTACCTTAATCCAGACATCGTTAGCATCATTACCTCTCAACAACGTTGTTTTCATAGTCACTCATTTGTCTCTCTGCCTTTATCTACCTTGCCTATTCTAATCACAGTAGCTAGAGTGATCTTGATAAAAGTTAAGTCAAATTATGTCATTCTCACCTCCTCTATCTTAAATGTTCTTTTAGCATTTCTTTATACTCAGTGCATTTTTTAATGAATCATTCTGCACATTCAGTTTCATTACCTCTCTGGCATTCTCTTCTTCTACTTTCCTATTTGCTATTCTCATTGACTTTTTCTGTTCTCAAAGGGGCCAGCATGCTTTTACCGCAGAACCTTTATACTTGCTGTTTCTTTTTTCTTTTTTTAATGTTCCTACACCATATGTCCACATATCTCACTGTTTTACCTGGTTTATACCCAGCAGAGCCTATTTTACTTTTCTGCTTAAATTTTCTTGATAGTAGTAATTATCTAAAAGTGCATAGCCTAGTCTTAATTTATGTCTCCTCTGACAAGGGTAAATACCTTGCAATTGCAGAGATATTTGCCTGCTTTGTTCACAGAAGCATGTGAGAATACTCCCTCCAAGTGAAGGCAAGTTGTTTCACTGTGATCCTGTATCTGAAAAATAGACATGTTTGTAGAAACTTCTGGATTTGAGGGAGGCTATATTTGTGTTGTTCCAACCCAATTACAGGTGATCCAAAAAGATGCTAACTTTGAGTGATCTTACAGCAAGAAAAGGCTCACCTAATGATTATGTTGCAACTCTGGCACTTGGTCCTTCTGATCTAGAAAATCAAATTTCCTGAAAGGTTTTATGATACTTGAGTGTGTTGTGGTGGTTCGGGCCCCTATAGTGTATATATTAGTTTGCTAAAGTTGTTGTAACTGAGTACAACAGACTACAACAAAAATTTGTTGTCTCAAAGTTCTGGAGACTAGAAATCCAAAATCAATGTGTTGCAGAATTATTTTTTTTCTGAAAGCTGTGAGGAATGGATGTGTCCCAGGCTTCTCTCTTAGATTTGTAAATGACTATCTCTATGTCTTTTAATATGATCTTCCATTTATACGTGACCCTGTGTTCAACTTTCCCCTTTTTATAAGGACTCTAGTCATATTGGATCTTATTTGACTATTTCTGTATAGACCCTCTATCCAAATAAGGTCACATTCTGGGATACTTAGGGTTAGAAATTCAACATATGAATATGAAGTTGGGGGGACACAATTCAACCGATAACACACAGAGACTGGTAAACTACAGCCTAGGACCAAATTCAGCCCCCTTACTTATTTTTATAAATAAGGTTTAATTTTAACATGGCCTCATTTATTTGTTAAAACATTGTCTATGACTGCTTTCACACTACAACAGGATAGTTAAAAAGTCACAACAGAGACCATGTGGTGCTCATAGTCTAAAATATTTACTTTTCAAAGTATGTTCACTGACTCCTGCTGAAATATTAGACAAAGACATATCTTCTTCAGAGTTTTGTTTTTTCTTTGAGAAAAAAGTCCCTTTCCTGACATGCTATTGGATTCAAATGAGCCGTCATGTCATGGCTAATGATGGGATGACATTGGTGTTAGATTAGGCTGATCAAAAGATATACACATTAAATAGCACCCAATAATAGAGTTAATTTGGTAGAGATGAGGCTTGACAAGAATCTAATTTTTATATGTAAGTTATGTGAGTACCTGGCTTAAATGTTTAGCAGGTTTGCTCCTGTGACATTGATGCCCTTCCCTCTATTCATACCTATGACAAGATGATGAAAGAAGGGAAAAGCACATGGGCCTGGATTTAAAATGGCTCTGTAGGATATGCTGCATTAGCCAGAAGTGGGCTTCTATGGCTTGTCCATCAGTGTCAAGTTGACAGCAAAAGAGAGTGGTGAAGTGTGTTCTTTGTCATGAGTGGAACTTGAAAAAGATCAAGTTCCACTGTGCCTGGAGGAAGAGCTGTTCTCAATGAAGTTCAACCCAGATTAATGAGAAATGGCAGTAACTAGTTGACATGGATTTCAAATATCCTTTCTTCAATTGTACAAGTGTAACCTATTTTCTATTATTAGTTTCATATTATTTTTATTCTATGAAATATAGGTACACCTTTTCAACCTGTACTGACTCTCCCTACTATAAACTTAGAGACACAGAAGGAATAATATAAATGAATTGGTTATAAGAGGTTGAGGAAGGTGTGTAGGTGGAGTGCCACTTTTTATCTAATCTCTCTCATTCACCCCTCACCCCAGTCTCCCCGACCACCATGCTCAATGACTTTACATTATGGTATATATTTGGTCTTTATATATCCCTACCTCTCTGTCCTTTTTAGAACATTAAAGAGTCACATAATTAGTAAATTATGGAAAAAATAGTCTAGAGCAGTTTTAGATTCATAGCACTGTTGAGTAGGTCAGATATTTTCCTTATATCTCCAACCACTACACATGCCTAGCTTCCATCATTAGCAACATTCTTTACAAGAGTGGTACATTTATTAAAATTAATAAACCTACACTGACACATCATTAGCATTCAAAGTTCATAGTCTACATTAGTTTTCACTCTTGGTGTTGTATATCCTATGTGTTGGACAAACCTATAATAATGTGTGTCCAGCAGTGCAGTATCATATAGAGTATTTTCACTGCCCTAAAAGTCCTCTGTGATCTGCCTGTTCATTCCTCCCTTTCCAGTAAGTCCCACCAACTACTGATTTTTATTATCTCCATAGCTTTATCTTTTCCAGAATGACATGTAGTTGAAATGATACAGTATACAACCTCTTCAGATTGGCTTCTTTCACATGGTAAGTTGCATGTTAGGTACCACCATGACTCCTCATGGCTTGAAAGCCTTTTAAAAATTTTTTTGGCACTTTAATAGTTGAATAGAACTTCATTGCCTGGATGTACCATAGTTTATTTATCCATTCACCTATTGAAAAACATCTTGGCTGGTTCCACAATCTGGCAATTATGGGTAAAGCTGCTATAAACACCTATATGTCAGTTTTTGTGTATACATAAATTTTCCGCTCTTTTGGATAGATACCAAGAAGCACAGTTTCTCCTCATATGGTAAGGGTATGCTTAGGTTTGTAAAAAACTTTCAAACTACCTTCCAAAGTGTTTGTACCATTGACATTCCTACCAGCAATGGATGAATGTTCCTGTTGCTTCAGATCTTTCCCAGCATTTGATGTTGTCAGTGTTATGAATTTTGGCCATTTGAATAGGTATGTAGCAGTACTTGATTGTATTTTAATATGCATTTTCCTAATGATATATGGTGTTGATCGTTTTTTTCAGATGCTTATTTTCCAATGATATATCTTCTTTGATGAGGTATCTGTTAAGGTCTTTGGTCCAATTTTTAATGGGGTTGTTTGTTTTCTTACTTTTGAATTTTGAGAGTTCTTTATATATTTTGCAAAATGGTCCTTTATCAGATTTGCCTTTGAAACTATTTTTTTTTTTTAATTCTGTGGCTTGTTTTTTCACTTTCTTGACGATGTCTTTCATACAGTAGAAACATTTAATTTTAATGACGTCTAGTTTAACAAGTCTCTCATGAATTGTGCCTTTAATGTTGTAACTAAAAAGTCATTACTAAACTCAAAGATACTAGGGTTTCTCCTGTGTTATCTTATGTAAGTTTTATACTTTTATCTTTTTCTACTTCTCTTTTTAGGTAAGTAGTTTCACTAAAGGTAAATGCTTTTCACTTTTTTCCTGCTAAAAGAAAGTGATATCATGTATTACATACTTCATAAATATTCAGATATCTATTTGCTTCAACTCTAACCTTATATCTCTGACTCTAAAATCTGTAATCACAGACAGTGATGAAAATATCTTCATCAGAATAATAAACTTTATTTTATTTTGTATTGAATTTATTGGAGTGGCATTGGTTAATAAAATTATACGGGTTTCAGGTATACAATTCTACAATACATTGTCTGAATACTGTATTGTGTGTTTAATACCCCAGGCCAACTCTCCTTCCATCACCATTCATTCCCTCTTTACCCTCTTCTAGCTCCCCACCTCCTGTTCTCTCCGGCAATCACAATACTGTTGTCTGTGTCCATTAGTCTTAAAAGGGAAACCAGTACAAACTTTGATTCTTTCACATATTGATTCATTCATTTATGCACTCATTCACTTATGTACTCCATCGTGTACACAGCAAATATCTATGAAACTAAGATCTGTCCAGACATAGGACTAGTATCAATTACACGTGGCACACTAATAAGTTGTCATTACACATTAGTATATTGTATTTATTGATTAAGAATCTTAGATAATATCCCAATAATTAAGATATTAGATAGAAAGAGATTTTTATAGGTACGTGTGGATACAGAAAGGCGATTGGGTTCAAAATTAATAATAAAGTGTTGATTAAGTTTGTACAATTAGGAAGAAGGGGAACATTCCAGGTTATTTGATTATGTAAGAATTACTCTGTGGAAAGCATGAATTTATTAATGTGGTTAAAACTTTGAAGGATAATCCACAATTTCAAACTATTTTGATGTGAAAATGCAGAATCTTATTTAACACTCCTTAATTATTCTCACTATGGAAATTTAAGGCTTCAGTACTCATCTCAATATGAAATTTTTTAAACTGAAACTTTTTGTAAATGAAAAAAATATCATCCCAGATATCTGAGTGCACAGTGAGTCTAAAGTCAGTTTAGTAAACAGACTATTAATGTGTCTAGTTTGGAGCTTTAGTTACTAAGACAAAAAACATGGTTGACAGTTTCACCCACAGGATCCTTATTAAGAGCTAAAAGCATGACATATGCAAGTCCATTCAAAGTCATTGCTCTGGTCTGTGAAGGTAAATATTCTTTGCTGTTCAAATGTTGACATAAATCTGCCCAAATATTTCTGTTTCTCTTTGTTAAAGATTCTCAGCTGATAAACTGTGATGAGTTTTGATATTATTTTTGTGTGAAGGGAATAGTAAACTGCATTAAAGAGAAATCAAAGCATCAAAACAACATAAGGGCCATACTGGATGTTTTGATGAATGTAAAAAATGCATATAGAGAAAATTATTGATCTTTTATTCATGTTAATAACTAATTTGGCTCAGGTTACTTAAATTGTTTCTATTAATTTCATTTTGATGGATAACAAATTTTGATTATATAAACAATTGGGAAAAGTCAACTCTGTTTTCTCCAGTTTTAATATATTATTTTATATAGATTCAGATATCAGGCATATTGAAACATTTTATATAAATCTAATTTAAATCTCAAAACATAGCATGTCTACAGGAAATGATGGTCAACATTTTAAAACAGAAAATGCTAGCAAATATTTCTTAAGCATATTCTATGAAATTATCTTGATATTAATCAATAAAGTCACTATATGAATATTATGTAGAAATTTTAATTATAATATTAAATCCTAAAACTAAAAAAATTAATTCATTTTATGTCATATATAGAAAGAACTAACAACAGTTAGAAATTTTCTGTTGAATCACAAATTGTCTCAAGGACATCAAACCAAAGGACATATTTTGGTAAACATACATCAACACCTATCTGTCATCAGCCTTATAATATCAAGTTACACATTTTATAAATATATGTATCTATAATACACACACAGATGAATTTATACAGGGTTTATCTATGAAATAAGTATTTTATCTGCGCCAATATATGTTGAAGAAGGAACAAAACATTATGTAAATATGGCAATGAATCAAAACATTCCCAGGTTCAAAGACAGAAAATATATGACTAAGAATATATTACCTTTCATTTAAGTTATTAGGCAAATACTTATCTTACAAAATTTCATAAAATTTTACTGGGAAATTAATTTTTTTATTTGGGAAACCAGAGTTTCTTATAGTTTATAATTCCCTAAGCTGGGTTAAATCAAAGACAGTTTTGAGAAAATGTATAAATTCAACTTTCTGAGCTCTGTTTCAAAAGAGAGTAATTTGGAGATTGAGAGTTGGGTCTGATTAGTTGTACTTTTTCTCTCTTTCTTAAGGATCTGTCCCATTCTCTTATTCACAGGATGAAGTTTTTGTAGTGGAAATGATAGATTTAGGTACAAATCCTGGCTGTGCTATATTAACTGTGACTGTGGGCCAGCTACTTAAATCCTTAGAGCGTCCATTTTATCATTTAAAAAATGGAAATCCTAACACCTGTCTGGTGTTATTGTTGTGCTGAATTAAATAAGGAAATAAATCTAAATGTAAGATAATATACTATATTTAGGAGCATCTGAATTCAATTCCTTGCATTTAAGTTAATTTGGAATACATTTGATTTAATTAAGAGGATTATGCAGATAAATTGATTGTTCCTGATAAGTTATTTCTAATTAGAGTAATAGAGAAAAAATATCTTAGTTTCTATAGTCCAAAGGTCCATTTATCTCACAATAAATAGACATTATTGAAGGTTAAAATATGGTTTGACCTAACATTTTGGTGCAAATGCTTCATGGAGATCGAGATATAAACAACAGCATGAAATTAACCTGTCTTTGAACCTTACTGTAGATCATATATGCTAGCCGGCAGTAGTTAGTTGCTAAGAGGAAGACTTATTATATTGGAATAAAGGTAAGTGGACATTCTGAAGCCTGAGCTATGGAAAACTATTTACTCAATAATAAGAAACACATATCAGGGACAGTCAATAAAATATTGCTGTCATTTATATAGTTGAGAAAGTATAATAAATGCTAGAGAAAAAATGTCAATCACTGAAATACATTGTTAAACAGACATGCATATATAGATATTTAATAGATTGAGTAAATATATTTATTCAACAAATATTCGTGGTGCTCAGCATAATATTATGTAATACTATGGATTCAGAAAATAATAGAACAGAATGAAACATATTCAATAGATATTCATATGCATAGCAATATGTTTGATTGACAAAAATAATATAATACTGAGGTACACAAATATGGCATTATAGCAATCTAAGGATTTCTTCTTTTTATTTTTTTAAAAATTATCTTTATTGTTGAAAGTACTACAAATGTCCCCTTTTTTCCCCTGTTGATCCCCTCTCCCATGCATCTCTCCCCCCAGGCCTTGACCAAACTATTGTCTGTGTCCATGGGTTATGCATATAAGTTCTTAGGTTAATCTCTACCCACCCACTCCCCCACCCCTGCCTTCCCTCTGAGATTGGTCAGTCTATTCCATGCTTCTATGTCTCTGGATCTATTTTGTTCTCTGGTTTATTTTGTTCATTAGATTCCACCTATGAGTAAGATCATGTGACACTTGTCTTTCTCTGACTGGCTTATTTTGCTTAGCATAATACTCTCCAGGTCCCTCCATGCTGCCTCAAAGGGGAAAGTACCCTTCTTCTTTACAGCTGCATAGTATTCCATGGTGTAAATGTCCAAGAAGATGCTTGATATGATTTCAATCTTCTTGAACTTCTAGAGACTTGTTTTGTGTCCTAATGTGGTCTATCTTTGAGAATGTCCCATGTCCACTTGAGGAGAATGCCTATTCTGCAGCTTTAGGGTGAAATGTTTTATAAATGTCAATTAAATTCAGGATTTTTTTTTCTGATTTTCAAATGAAAGTTTCTGTTCCTTAATCATAGCTCCACATGTTCTGAAGTAGAACTTAGAAGTCTGCTTTTTTTTTTTTTTTTTTTTTTTTAAGTTTCCCTTTGAAACTGATGTGAACAAATGTTTTAAAATTACTGCTGATAGATTTCAGAGAATGGGAAGTCCTTTGGGAGGTCAGGTTTCTTTGTGGATGTGTTGGTATAGGGTATGAGATAGCATGATAATTGCCTGTTACTGCCATTTGTGCTTAGATGTTTAATATATAAATGTGATGTTGCTTTTCCTCCAATTTCCAATAAGATTTTGTACTATATTTACAATTGCCCAATTGTGTCTTTTTTGTTTTTTAACTGTTTTTCTCTGTTTATGACCCATCCAGGGATAGATGATACTAATTTTTCTTGTTTTGACCAATTTGCATTTTTTTACATATACCATTTAAATATCTATTTTTAAAAGCTGCATTTTTTGTTATGCTTACAGTAAGCTAGACTCTTACAAGACCAGAGGCCATAATATAATGGTTCAGAGCCTGACTCTAGTATTAGAATCTAATACGAGGTTAATTTCAGATTTTTAAAATTAATTCCCAGTGATGGTGCAATTAATTTTTTCTGCCTATCACTGTTTACAACTTTATCTTTCACATTGTCCTGATGAACAACTTATCACAGTGATGAATGAACTACTTTGGGTTCCTCAAATATGCTTTTTTACCTCACGCCTCTGGGTCTTTTCACATGCTATTCCTTGCGATACCTGATTCATACCTTAATACTGAGCTTATAGAAAATGTGCAGACTCCCAGCTGCAGAGATTCTCTATGCCAACAGCTATCATCCCACTCATCACACTCTATTGTAATTGTATGCAATTCCTTGGCAGTAGGAATGTGTCTTTTTCTCCTTCATTTCAGAACCCATGATAGTATCAGACATATAAAGCATCCCTTGTTAAATGAGAGAATGAATGAATATTTGAAAATATACTTTTACTTCTAAGTAAAATAAAGAACTGCATGAAATATGCCCAAGTGCATTCTAAAAATATGAGTTATCTTCAATTACTGGTGAAGACATTGAATTATAATGTTAGAAAAAGTTAAAAATTACAAAATCAAGGTTTTAACACAATATGTGTCTCATGTTTAGTCATACTGAAGTAAGTTTGGATAGTGCTATTTATTTTGAATAGTGAGATAAAAGCAGTAGCTTAAAGTTAGGGGTGTGAGTTTATATTGCTAAATTTTCTACCATATTGTAGGAATACTGATTCCAGTGTTCATGGTTATATACATAAACACTTTCAACAGGGTACAATGAAGTAGTTTTACAGAAAAATTGCTTACAGACAAAAAAAAAAAACAAAAACCTACTTTTTCATGAATACTATAATTGGAATTTCATCACTTTTTAAAAAAATATATCTTTATTGATTTCAGAGAAAGGAAAGGAGAGGGAGAGAGAGAGACAGAAACATCAATGATGTGAGAGTCATTGATCGGCTGCCTCTTGCACACCCCCTACTGGGGATTGAGCCTGCAACCTGGGCATGTGCAACCCGGGAATTGAACCCCGATCGCCTGGATCCTAGGTCGATGCCCAACCGCTGAGCCACGCCCAGCCGGGTTGGAATTTCATCACTTTTAAAGAATTTATTACTGTACCTCATCTCCTTAGAAGGAATTATAGAGACAACTGGTATAGTACTGAGGTCCCCCCTCTAAGTTTATTGCTGTCATGCTATGAATGACTGCCATTTATATAGGGGTGCTATAAAACTATGGGCTATTACTAATGTATGTACTTTTACTTTCTCAATTTCTCTTTCACAGTATAAAACTGGAATGCAATGAAATGGCAGAGTGGTTTTTTTTTTCCAAGTCAACACGCATTTATTAATCTGACTTTGTAATTAAAAGTTATCAATCGACTCCACAGCTTTGTCTGAATGTTAGTCAAGGAACTATTTGACAGCTGTTCCCTGAGGCCAAGGAAAATTTGGTCTAGAAATAGAATTTGGCAGCATTTGACTCGTATCATGCTCCAGGGGCTTTTTCACACACAAGACTCTCACCATATGCAGGATTTCACTATTCTTTTTAGAAATCTGTATCATTATTATTTTATATTTCTTTTGATTGAGAACAAAGCATTGCATGCTGTTAAAATCACTAAAAGCAAAACCCACAGTTCTCGGGTGCATACCTTAAAGCGCTCTCCAGCAGGGTGACAGTGCCGCTGACAGATCACATTGCTCCCTGCTACACGTGCTTCCCGCCTTGCTCTTCCTGCTATTCCCTGATAAGGTCAGGATTCCACACACCGCCTCCATGCTGAAGACCTGTCAGAAATGATTGCTTCGGGTGACTGGTAAGCCAGTGACAGCTTAGGACGTGTCTGTCCATGAAGCATCTGCCAGGCTTTGAGGGACGCATTGTTTTCAAAAAGCCCTTAGCTTCAGTTTGCCAATGTGAATGCATTTCTACCACCCTACTAGGAAAAAATCAACTTCTCTTGCTTAGCATTATTATTTTATAAATCATTCTTCTGTTACCTTGGTCTTAAAATTTTACTTACAGTATAAATCAAACATTTCAGATAAGGAAACAAGTGTGAGAAAATTAAATACAACTCAATTACCTACATGACAAAAGTAAGAAATGCCAGCACTACTGCGAGACCTGTTTCCTGGCTTGCACCCCAGTCGCTCCATGCACCCAGTTACTCGGGAGTTACTTCTCGAACCCCTCATGTCAGCCAAGAACCCTAAACTGTGTCCCATAACACTGCGTTCCCTTCATGCCACTTGCCATGGTGTTATTTAAATACTGCTGATAGGTTTCCTCCTCACTAGAAAACAGGCTTGAGAAGAAGGTTTCTTTGCTGTTAACTGTTACAAAAGTAGTAACAGTCAATGCTGTTTGTGGACTGATACGCAGGGGAAGAAACTAAGCAGCTCAAGGCCCTTTTCTCGGTGAGATGTAGGGACCGCTTTGCGCCCCCCCGCCGGGCTGCAGCCTGCCCGTCCCCCGTCTCTCGTTTCTACCAAACGGGAGTGACTCCTAGCCCTGGCTTCCCCTCTGCGCCTGCCGTGCCCACGAGCTGGCGCTAGAGCAGTAACATGCCAGTCGCCACCGCTGTGCCGCCAGAGCCTCTCTGCCCAGAAATGATGCAGTTGTAGCCTAATTATAATCTTGTTCGTGTCTCCGAAGAAGTTAGCAGCGTGAAGTGGGTTAGCAAAGGCTTTGTGGACAGGCAGGCCTGCACTCACACTCCAGGTCAGCCTCTGGCCTCAGTTTCCTCAAACAGAGGAAGAACAGCACCTAGCACGGAGGGTTGGCAAGAACAGAACTTGATGGACTTTATGTGCAGCAGGTTCTTGTATTTTTTGTCTTTCATCATTAACACTGAGAAATAAAGCCCCTTTTTCTACCAACCTCCACACTCAAGTCGATTTTGTGATTTCGTTTCCATGGCAGGTACACCCACCATTAGGATACATTCCAGCACGTGCCTTGTGAGCTCCCTGTTTACTCCCTCACTCGCCCCCTTTTCATCCTGACTGAAGGCTGCTTTTCCCCTTTACGGCCCCTCCTTTCCCAGTGGCCATGATTCAGAGGCCACGGCGAAGGATCGGACATTCCTTTTGTCGCTGTGTTCCATTCTTCTAAATAACACTCATGTTATTTTTTAAAATTTTTAATTGATTTTAGAGTTAGGAGGAGAGAGAGAGAGAGAGAAACACCGATCTGTTTTCCACTTATTTATGCATCATTGGTTGATCCCTGTATGTGCCCTGACCAGGGATCCAACCTGCCACCTTAACAGGACAATGCTCCGACCAACTGAGCCACCCAGCCTGGGAATCCTCATGTTTTCAAGGCTACTGCGTAGTATTGTTTCCTCTCCTTGGTGTCTTCTCTCCTTTGAACCGGTTTCTCCAGTGCTCGCTGTGGCGGACGCCTGAGGCCCCCGCATCATGTCCCCTGAGCCGTCCTGCGATGGCAGCCCCAGCTGTGGTGCGCGGATCTCTGCGGGCTCAGTGTTGGGCCCCGAACACCAGCTGCCAGCTTCTGCGCTGCTGGCCTGGGTGAGAGCGCAGAGGAGCTGAATTCCCGGGGCCTGCACGGCCCCCGTGTCTCAGCTGCATGGCTCTGGAAAGCATCCTCCACGCGTCTCAGGCGTCCCCTGGGTCAAGCCTCCGTTGCTCACGGAAGTCACCTCAAAAGAGCTTCTGATATGACATCTTCCCCCTCCCTCAGCGCTCTCATCGCTCCCTCACCTTGCTTTGTGTGAGCTTTTCTCAGATCAACTCCCTGCGCTCGCATCCTTAACAGAAGTTCTCTGAGAACAAAAACAAAAAGGCATAAGCAGGAAGGCGTACACCCCAGAGGCTGCGAGGCTGTGACCTGCGAGCTGTGTCCCCCTTTCTCTCTGCTGTTTCCTTTCCTCCGGCCTGGGAGCATCATCGGGCACCGTCTGTATCCCGCCCGTTTTGACTCCGTGTAACTCTGAACTTCCCCTTGGGTTCAGATTTACTGAAGAAGCCGTTGTCTGTTAAAATGTGCTGCTTCCTCACCGCTCGGACCCAGTTGTGTCCCCTTGTACTCTCTGAAACTGCTTCTGCAAAGTTACCAGGTGCATTATAGTTGCCAAATCCTAGAAGCCGTTTTTTTCAGCTCTCATGCTCCTTGGCCTGGTGGGGCTTTGGTCACATCAGACGCCCTTGCCCCTGGTTTTAGGACAAAGTTCTCTCCTTCTTCTAGACCCCCTCCTCTGATCACTTCACAAATCCTACAGCATTATGTTCAAATGCTTTCTCTTGGGATTCAGATCCTTTCACAATCTAATTTTCCCGTTTAATTTTTATGTTTTATACTCTAGCTCAGCGGTTCTCAAAATGTGCTGCACCCTGGGTCACCTGGGGAATCTTTAAAAAGTACTGATGCCTGGCACCCTCCCTCAGACATACTAATTGGTCTGGACTGGGACCTGGGTACTGGTATTTTTAAAGGCTTCTCAGGTGATTCTAAAGTTCAGTAAAATTTGAGAACTGCTGTTTTAAATTAAATGTAACTCTTAAATTTTTCAGTATTTGCTCAATATCTTGTCATCTACAATGTTTAGTTTGTGTTGTTTCTAAGAATGCTTTTCTAGCCCTATCTTAACTTCATGAGAATAAATCATGAGTCTATTAGAGTGCCTGAGTTTGTGTGATAATCTCAGAAAATACTCATTGAGTGACTGACCCTGACTGACTAACTGAATACATCTAAAGAATGACAAACAGCCCTGGCCAGTGCGCCTCAATTGGTTGTGCATCTTCCCATGCACCCAAAGGTGGGGGGTTTGATCACAGGTAGGGGTGTGCAGGAGGCAGCCCATTGATGTTTCACTCTCAAATTGATGTTTCTCTCTCTCTCTCCCTTTCTCTCTCTCTAAAAATCAATTTTAAAAATCTTAAAAAAATTATAAAAAAGAATGACAGTCTCAAATGTCTTCATTCAAGGATATAAATAATAAGTTCCTGATGGAAAAATCTATGTCTAACTTATTTCATGTGCCTATCTATTCTGGGAGACTATGTTATACATATGTGTTGCTAGATAATTATTTTTTAAAATATGTTTTTATTGATTTTTAGAGAATAAAGGAGAGGGATAGAGAGATAGAAACATTGGTGAGAGAGAAATATCTGTGGGCTGCCTCCTGCATGCCCCCCACTGGAGATCAAGCCCATAACCCAGGCAAGTGCCCCAACTGGGAATCGAACCCGAGACCTCTTGGTTTATGGGTCGAAACTCAACCATTGAGTTACACCAGCCAGGATAGATAATGATTTTTGTATAGATAAGTTAAGGAATGTGCAGATGGTTTTATGTTTAAGTACTTTAATTTTTTAAATAATAAATTTGATCATTTACAAAATCATTTTAAACTAACCAAGTAATAATGCCTAGAATTCAGTTTTCTATTTTTGAATGAAAAAAACTTTGCTAGGATATTTCTGTTTTACACCCTTTAAATAATCTTCTGTTCTATTTATTTTATTTTATTTTTAAAATTTATTTATCTTTGTTGTTGAGGATATTACAAATGTCCCCTACTTGCCCCCTATTCCTCCCTCCACCGGGTTCCTGCCTACCCTAGGCCTTCACCACACTATTGTCTGTGTCCATGGGCTATGCATATATGCATATAAGTTCTTTGGTTATTTTCTTCCAGTCCCCCCTCCCCCCTTCCCTCTGGATCCGTCAGTCTTTGCCATGCATCCATGCCTCTGGGCCTATTTTGTTCATCGGTTTATTTTGTCTATTAGATTCCACATATAACTGAGATCAAGTGATAATTGTCTTTCTCTGACTGGCTTATTTCACTTAGCATAATAATTCTCCAGGACCTTTCATGCTGTCTCAAAGGGTAACATAGCTTTCTTTTAAATTCTGTAGCTATCATTCATTGAACATTAGCTCTGTGCCAAACACTGAGATGAATTTGGTAAAGGTATTGTTTATTTAATTCTTGCAACATGATGTTAAGGTCATGAAGTAAGGATCCAGGCTATTAGGCTCAAATTTAAGTCCTGCCACTCAGCCAGTTGTGACTACAGGTAAATAAATTTATCTCTCTAATTCACTTTTACTCCTATAAAATTAATATAATCATACAACTCAACTCATTTCAATGTGTTGTTATGTGAATTAAATGAGTTAATGAGTGAAAAGTGTCCATACAGCCTAGTACTGAAAAACTGTTTGCTATTTTTAGCTATTTATTAAATAGTTGTTATTCAGTACTAACTACATGATAAAAATGGGGTTTAGAAAGTGGGTGATTTTCAGGATCACAAATGCTTTAAATAGAAGTCTAAATTTAAACCAGATTAGCAAAGCTCATAAATACTACACTATACTCTTCCAATTAGATTTGTATGCCTCCTCATTTTAAAATAGAAAACACTGATTCTAATGGATTTTTCCATAGCATGTGTCTAGCACAGGGTCATATATAGGAGATAAAAACATAAGAATAAAGTCAAAGATAAAAGAGATTGATTTTCTCACAGTTATACCTGGGGGAAAAGAGCAGGTAACGTGTAATATGCACAAGATCTACTCATGTGATGTGTTAGTCACATCTCCCAAAGCCCCCAGAAAAGACTAAGAGGTAGGTAAGAAAGATAAACCTTCAAGTAAATGATAAAAAGGGACTGTCATACATGTTATAAAGGTTAAAACTCACTTGTGGTTTTGATATTTCTCATCAGAAATCAGCATGTCCCATGGGAACATTTCTGGAATTTTTTGGTGCACAGTATTAAGAAAGTGAGAAATTCAGTGTTGCGATTTTGCCATGGTTGATAAAAGCTTTTCCCGTTATTTTAAAAAAGAAATATTTTAAGTGCAGAATTGGTGAGTAAAGAGGAAACACCAAGAGTGGAATTCAGTGTATGAACTAGGCATTAATATATATAAAATAACAATATCCTGCAGACAAATTAATCCAAATATAGGGCAGGGGATTAGTGAGATACAGCATAAATAAGCTTAAGTTGAGAGCAGCATTTTCAAAGAACCTAATCCTGTCTGTAAATTACCGTGAAACTTGTCTCCCCTCAACTTATTTCCAAGAGTGCCAGTCATTGTTGTTGTGGTTTTTTTAAATTGTATTTTATTGTTCACCTACCTTGCTGAAATAGTTATAAGCTCCATACAAATAGTGTTTCTCTTAATATTGGAATGTTTCCTTAACCCTACATATTTGGTCTGCTTTTTCTAAAATATGTTGCTTGATCTTCTTTAGAGAGAAATTTGGATTCACTTTGTGATTAGAACTTTTACAAAGTCATAAAACCCTGAAAACCAGGTTTATAATGGAAATCCTGACATAACTTTAACTATAGGCGACACTAGAATAAATAGTGTCCCTGCTTTGACTCTGAATCTACTCAGTTAAGTGGAAAATGGCTGTGTTAGCTGGGTGTGCAATCATACAAAACAGCTCAGTAAATTGTAAAGAATGTTCTGGCACCAAATGCCTGTGCAAGTGCAGCATTTATGCAGGTTATACATATTTAAATTTGAGATTAACTTGCTGATTCTGTGCTAACATTTGTAAGAGAAGCTTTTGAAATATAGTTAATGTTTAATTTCCATTTCTACTGTAAGAGAGTCAAAGCTTATTATAATTAAGGTAAGGGACTTGTAGTATAGTACATAATCCCCTTTAAAAATATATGAATCTACCCAAGTAGAGCTCATCTATTTAAACAAGATCCTGTAAGCAGGATTTGTCCATTGCCATGCAACATTCTGCGAATTCAGTGATATTGTCATGCTCAAACACCAAGAAGTTTGTAGAACAGAGTGCATGTCCTCTTAGGAGTATACTTCAGGAAACACATCAGTTCTACCTTATGAGAAACATAAATTACAAAAATAATTGTTCATATTCAGAGAATTACATGAGCATAGAATAGTTAATTGATTTTGATAATTATCCTGTATTTATGCTGTTTTCTGACATGACTAAAATGTGGCTCACATAAGTGGACTTCTTAGCAAAAGAGTGTCCAGCTTTAGCCTATCTTAAACCAACTTTTACTTAACGAATTTTCTGTTTTCCTTCTTAGGCTTTATCTGATAAGTGTTCTACTGGTACTTTCATTATTGGTAGATTACCCTTTGTTTATTAAGTCCCTAAGACAATGCTCAGTGTGTCATTTAATAGTTTAATTCTTGGACATTTTGATATATGTGTGAGTGTCTAACCTGTAAAATTACATGCAAATACAAGGAGCTATTCAAACAATTTACAGTCATACTCCTTCTGAAAATAAAGGAATGTTAAAGGTCCTCCCTGAGTAATAAACATTTCTTTGGGCCCAGGATTAAGAAGTAGTACATTATCAGAAGCTTTTTTTTTGTATGTATAGAGTTCACTTATCTTACCACTTTTTCAGTATCCATCATGCTCCTCATGTCTTCACTTCCTTTCTTATACAGTTTAGAATCTATGGTATATTGTTAACATCAATTATTTGCAAATCCTTAATTCCCTAACCCTTCTCTGCTCATTGTACTGGTCCATTTTCTTCTAACCCCCAACTGTTATTAAAGTGAACACAGTGAGGGGGTGTGGGTGCAAGGTGGAGTGGGTCAGTGGGGGGGAAGTAATACTTTTAATAATAAAGATAAATTTTAAAAAGTGAACTCTAGATATACCAGGGTTATAATCATAGAGCCAAATGCTGCCATCTTTTTCTGTTCAGACTCTGATTGTCATAGAGAGTCACTGGCCTCTGGCTCTCATTCTGCTTTCCTGCTAGACATCTAAAAATGCTAGACATCTTTCTCCATCAACATTTGTCCCTAGATAATTTTACCTAAGCTTTTCAAGTTGTGTACACTCTATGGACCAATGGTTCCATTAATATCTGCCTTCTTAAATCCTTATTTTGTTTATTATTTATTTTTTTGTAAAAGTCTTAATTTATGCAATATCAAGTTATAAAAATGTATAATTTTTACTGTTGCAATTTGTTTCTTTAGATTTATAAGAGAATCTAAAATTTGATGGAACTTGATATTCCAGGGGCTCAAAGCCTCCTCACATCTTACTTTTAAAATTATTTTTTAAAAATATGTTTGTATTGATTTCAGAGAGAGGAAGGGAGAGGGAGAGAGAGAGAGGAACACCAATGAGAGAGAGCCATTGATCAGCTTCCTCCTACTGGGCATCAAGCCCTCAACCCAGTCATGTGACCTGATTGGGAATCAAACAGTGACCTCCTGGTTCATGGGTTAGGGCCACTTTTTTAATTCTTGATGATACACATGGTTGAGTATAAGAAAGCCTGACCTAAAGCCATGTGGGACTTAATTTCTTTTAAACGCTAAAGTTCCTTAGAAACTCCATTTGGACTTTGGTTTAAGAGCATAAATCATTATAAATTTGTAAAATATCATGAGACGCTTATATTTTATTTCCTGATTTTTAACATATAACAAAATGTAAACAAATAAATTAGTGCACAAAAATGTTATTAGTGGGAGCTTTATTGTCATATACATTCTCAGGTTCATTCCCAAAGTTTTAATTCAATAGTTTGGTTACTAGGAATCTGTATCTTTAACAAGCACCCCTGGTCATTTTCTTACAGGTATTTCCCTCTTTGAGAAATCCCTAACTTACTATTTGCATACAATTAGATTGTTCATGAAATTTCCATTAGCTCTTGTATACCTAATTAAAAGATAATTGTATAGGCTGTATATTTGATGTTCTAATTAAAACATGGAATTAAAACTATGAAATAATATACAAGGCTGTTACAAAACACATATGCGTCAGAGAATTTTTTCTATTTATGTAATATATACAGTAAGCGAGTTCATACTTTCTTTGACTTCTTTAAATGTAAACTAGTCTTTTTCCTCGTAAAAAATATAGCTCAAACATAGAAAAAAGCTTCCTGTTGACTGCGATATTGTTATTCTGTTTATTGTCCAGCTTGCTTCCAAAAATACAAATAGATATGAAAAGAGATAGACTTCCTGCCAGAATCTTGATACATTTTTGTTTAGGGAGTGCATGTGCGGGTGAAGGCGATTTTTCTTTTCCTTGCTAAAATACTACAGAGGATAATTGCGGGGGGTACTTTGATAGTTTTAAATTATTATAGCAATGGTCATAAATGAATTCTGAGATGTAGAAATAGCTCCAGAAGAGAGATACTAAACTATTTGGAAATACTATCATTTGATTTTAAATGTGTTTCCATATTTTAGGTCTAGAAAGCCATAGGAAAAAAGGCATGTGATATAATATAAAGCGTATTAGGAAATAAAACATGACCTTCTTGAATGGGCTAATGCACCATGCAGTCCAACTTCTTGTTTCTAATAATGTCCAGTATGAAAACCAAAAAGTAGAATCAGTAATACAATTTTAAATAAAGCTATACAATGTATTTTTGTTGTTTTGTTGGCATTTTTCCCATTTCTCACCCTGCTCTTACATATACATCAGAGATGGTATTAAGTGAATAGTAAATGTGTCAGTGATACCTTATATTCCACTTTTATTCCTCATAATTAGCCTATGAAGTTGGTGATTTTAACCAACGTTTGCAAATTGAAAACAGAAGCCAAGAGCGATTAAGCAACTAACCTAGTCTTGTAAAAGCCAGAACCACTATTCATATTAAATTATGTTATTTTTAAACCCATGCTGTTTTCATAGTAACATAGAGAATTTTAAATGTAGTAAGTTGTGTAAAACAAAATGATATTATCACCTTTATAAGTCTTGAGTATTTGTGTCTTTCATAAATTTATGTATCTATTTTTCACAAATCCACCCTTCAATAAGAGATCAATAAATATGGCAATATATGTTGACCATATTCAAAATTATCATTCTTCTTTGAGGAAACATTGGCATACAGAGTCAACAGCTGCCTCTGGGTAAACAATGGCTGAATAAATAAATTCTTACCTTTTTAATAGCTTATTCTTAAGACTCCATAGTTGTCACTTCAAATGCTCTTCATGCTGGAAACTAATGTCTTCAAAGGCCAGAAAGTGCATTTGGATAATATGGCCTACAATCAATGCTAGACAGCCTTTTAACCTTTCACAATGCCAACTAAAGCTTCTTAAAAATTAGATTTATGGATACATGTCATTATACATTTGTCCAAATCCATAGGATGTAGGACAGCAAGAGTGAACCCTAAGGTAAACTGTGGACTTTGGGTGATAATAATATGTCAGTGTAGTTTCATCAATTGTAACAAATGTACCCTCTGGTGGGAAGATGTTGATAAAAGGGGAAGGCTCTGCATGTATACGGACAAGAGGTATAAGGGAAATCTCTGTGCCTTCCTCTCATTTTTCTGTGAACCTAAAACTGCTCTAAAAATATAATAAATTCTAGACATTTTTTAAAATTCACAAAGCAATATACAGATCTTATAACATAGAAACTCATACCTGAAACCTTCATGTTTGTATTAACCATTGTCACCCCAGTAAATTTAATTAAAAAATTATGATTCTTAAATCTTACATTTTAATATAATGGTATGTCCCTTTTACTTCTATGACATCTCTGTTTCTTTTATTTTTGTTTCTGTCTAAAGTAGACAAATAGTCCCACCGGGCGTGGTTCATTGGTTGAGCATCGATCTAGGATCCAGGCGATCGGGGTTCGATCCGCGGTCAGGGCACATGCCCGGGTTGTGGGCTCGATCAATGACTCTCTCATCATTGATGTTTCTATCTCTCTCTCTTCCTCTCCTTTCTTCTCTCTGAGATCAATAAAGATATCTTTTTAAAGAATAATAGAAATAAAGTAGACAAATATACAAATCAATAGACGTTAAAAGTAATTCACTAACTTAGACTTTTATCCAAAGTATAATGCAGGAAAAGAAAAAAATATCCTTTGGTTTATAACCTACTTTATTTAAAAAATATTATTGATTAATCATATTGAGTGCTGTCCACATTTAACATTTCTTAGGGTTTATACTGTTTAATTGCTTCATTCAATTATTTTACATTTCTGAAGAACCCAACTTCAGCAACTTCAAAATTATAAAACTTGTGAATTATATTTGAACTTCATAAAGTTCTGAGTAAATAATATATCTTAATTGGAAGATGAAATTATCTTACATCCACATATATCCAATGACTAAAGACTGTATAAAAAAGATGCTACAAGATGAAATATTCCATTATGTAGAAAGGAAACAAAAATTAAATAATATAAATTCTCACTAACAATATGAAGCAAAATTAAATTTAGAAAAATAATAATGATAAAATGAATTGCAAAAGAGAAGGAAATGCTAACTTGGACGTTATTTCTTAGAACTGCTGATAGCAAAAAATCAAAATTGAATAATTTAAAAAGGTATGCCTTTCTTTCCATATTTCAAACAATGAAAGAAAATAAGGGGGTAAAAGATGAACAATTAATTTTTAAATAATCATGTTAACAGCAAAGTAGAAAACCTGCACAAAGGTATAGCATGATGGAAAGAATTTATACCTCAGTATAAGAGAGAAGTTGCTTTCCTAAAATGAAACTCTTTAATATGTGCGGTAGAAAATATAGCAAAATTGGAGAGGAGACAAGTAAAACCACAGAAATTCTACACAGGGCACAAAAGACCTTTAAATATCAATCAATCGAGGCATACATACATGCATTTTTAAAATGGAATTAATATTTACTGAACTTCCTTAGAAGCCATTATCATGGTTGAATTTCCATAGTTATAGGGCTAATGGGGACCAAAATAGGAGTCCTGGGTTTATTATGGAGGGGTTGTCCCTGTAAACTTCTCACAATTGGGGATAGGGTTTTATAGAGTCTATAACCCATGATAGGGATGACCTAGGAAATAGTTCAACTTTCTCATTGCCTGAAGTCCAGCAAGGGATTAGCTTAATCCTTGTAATTTAATTCAAGAACTCAGAGTTTGCTAGTACTTTTCTTTAACTTGAAAATTTAAGGGAAGACAAAGGAAACCAGAATGTTGTTAACATTATTTGCCTACTATTATCGTATGTACTGAGAAGTATTACCAGGAAAAGATGAGTTTAGGAGTGATTCATACACTTGGCAAGCAAAAGTAGAAAGAAACAGGGAGCAAGCGCATGCCAGGATTTGCAGTGTTAGATAATAGAACTGTTTCACAACTCCAGCTGGTAAAAGAAAAACTAAGAAAGCCCACTGAGCAACAAAAATACAATGAAATCTCAGCCTCAAGCAAGAACCATATCAGGATTATATCTATTACAAATGAGGGGGGGTCATCAAAGGACTTATATGCATATATGCATAACCTATGGACACAGACAATAGTGTGGAGAAGGCCTGGGGGGAGGGCAGGGGTGGATGCTGGGTGGAGGGGATCAATGGGGGGAAAAGAGAGGGTATCTGTAATACTTTCAACAATAAAGATAGATTTTAAGAAATTCTCTGAATCCACTAATGTTGCATCTGCTAAATGCTTTCAGTTCAATAACAAGACTGAGGAGAAAGAAAGAAACTAAGGAGAGAGGTCTCCCACAGAAGCTTTGTAGGCTGAATATAACTGCATTTAAGCCCAGAGGGAAAGGAATTCTCATAAAGAATTACTAGTGTGATTATCGGTACATGTAGTGGTTTGGAATAGATATGAAGGTCGCTATGCTTTTAAAACAGTGTTACTGTCAAGAGAACTAACAACCTGGACTAAAAGAGACTGTGATTTACAAAATCAGACATGGCCCTTGGGCCACTCAGTCTCCTGTAGGCAAGAATCAGTCTGAAGAAGCACCTTAGGCCCCAGGGAAAGAATATTCTCCAAAATCTTCTTGAGACGTGGCCTGTGGACATAGTGGGGAAGTGCCTTCCAGGGCCATGAGGAACATTAGACTGTGAAGTTCTGCTGCAGGAGAGAGAGAGAGAGAGAGAGAGAGTGTGTGTGTGTGTGCGTAGTTTTGCTGTCCCTATTGGGTACAGATAGGTGCTGGCTTTTCATTTCCGATGTCATGATTTAATGGACTATTTGGCTCTCTCTTCTGGTGGGGAGGACTCTTTCTACACGTGAGAGGATAATCACATATTTTGAGGCCCAAAATACAAACTATGATAGATTGTGTTAGGGTTTCACTTCACTTCTGTTTCTAACTGGGGCTTGTCCTGTGGAAGAATCACAACTGTCACCCAATTTTACACCAGTTTTTAACATATAACCTGCTTTAGGCAACGCAATGTGGATAAAGAGAATGTAAGACTTTTTTTAAGCAAAAGCTTTCAGATGCAATCAAGTGACTGCCATGTTTCTTTTCCCCCTACCTGAGGCCGTTCATGTTTTTGTCTGTCTGTCTGTCTGTCTATTTACTTTTCAACCTGGATCCTGGTAGGATAAAGAAGAGCCATGAGTCCACCCAAACCTGAAGTTAAGTATGGAGAAGATCTAAATCTTCTTCACGGTATCAGACTAAAGCTGGCCTCCAAATGAGGATACAGTTTACTTAGCTTTTTACCTCTGCCCTAGCTTGTTCCCCTCACT
The DNA here is from genome assembly GCF_054644295.1 of Miniopterus natalensis. Classification (NCBI taxonomy): domain Eukaryota; kingdom Metazoa; phylum Chordata; class Mammalia; order Chiroptera; family Miniopteridae; genus Miniopterus; species Miniopterus natalensis. The sequence goes on from NC_142091.1 coordinate 22,309,438, forward strand.
CTGCTCCCATTCTCTTGAGAGTTTTGCCTAAATAAACACCTTGAACTGGAATCACCATGTTAGGTTCTTTGTTTAGAAACCTGACCTAAGCAGTTGATATCAGAAACAGCTTCTCAGGAAAGGATTCTAGAGTTGGATATAAGTCCATTGACTGTATTCAGATGCTGGGAAATCATGACTTATTTAAAAGTTAAGATTATTTCCATTAATTGTATTCACATTAAGGCATTTAAGTGAGGAATTGTTGTAGGGAGTTAGATGATTCTTTTTGTATACCATTTATATTTTAAATTTCAAATTTTATATCATATTATGCACAGTATAGTCTTAAAGAGTGAGAAATAATTATTATACTTTTGTTGATGAAGCTGATCATAGGAGCTGCCTTACCAATTCAACTAAAATTAACAATAGTAAAAAGATAATACGTATTCACTGAGCATATACGACATGCCAAGCATGTTACAAACATTATCATGTTTTTAAAATTCACAGCAAGTCTACAAGTTAAGTAATTATGAAAGGAAACATACATGCATAGATCTGTGGATTGCCTTTCTCTAATGTCATAGGGTGTTTTCCTAAGTTTAGACCAATAAAGATCTGTTCATTTAAAGAAAAGCAAGACATTATACCCTCCAGGAAATTAAAATACATATACATTGTGCTAATTGACATCATGAACTGTTTAGTTTCAGCATATTTCTTCTCTTTCTCTCTCTCTGTCTCTGTCTCTGTCTGTCTCTCTCTGTCTCATATATACAGTCTATATCTGTCTGTCTATATCTATCATCTATCTATTTATCTATATCATCTATTGTCTATCATCTATTATCTGTCTGTCTATCTATCTATCTATCTATCTATCTATCTATCTATCTATCTATCATCTATCTATCTATCTATCATCTATCTATCATCTATCATCTATCTATCATCTATCTATCTATCTATCTATCTATCTATCTATCTATCTATCTATCTATCTATCATCTATCTATCTATCTATCATCTATCTATCTATCTATCTATCTATCTATCTATCTATCTATCTATCTATCTATCTATCATCTCTATCATCTATCTATCTATCATCTATCTATATCTATCTATCTATCTATCTATCTATCTATCTATCTATCTATCTATCTATCTATCTATCATCTATCTATCTATCTATCTATCTATCTATCTATCTATCTATCTATCATCTATCTATCTATCTATCTATCATCTATCATCTATCTATCTATCATCATCTATCATCTATCTATCATCTATCTATCATCTAATCTATCATCTATCTATCTAATCATCATCATCTATCATCTATGTTCTATCATCACCAGAAACTAGTTTTATAAACACAGAAAGTAGAGAGGGTAGTTTTTATTCCAGCACAAGTGTTCTGATTGAAAAATGACAGTGTGAGACTTATGCCCATGTTTTCTGAAGTGAAATAAAGTCTGCAAATTAAATTACAAAGCACTGCCATTTGATTGATCAAAAACCTGAGGCTGTGTTGGTGGTGTAGTGGTGAGCATAGCTGCCTTCCAAAAACCTGAGGCTAATGAGGCTCTATCTCACCGCTATGGCATTCACCTATTCTCTGTTGAGACTGAGCTGGGTAAAATAAGTTTAGCTCCAGGCTTGGAGATAGGAAAAGAAATGTGTAAAAGAGCAGACTACAGTAAGCTCAGTCTGAGAGAACAGCAGTGCAAAGGCCCCGAGGAGGAAGGATGCTGTGGTGCTGAAAACATCAGGGAAGAAGAGAGATTAGATCCAAGGCTGAGGGGGCCGGAGCCGGCTGAGGCAGAGGCTTGTCTCCCACCATAAGTTTTTCAGGGTTCCCCTGATTGTGACAGGAAGCCAAGGGAAGGCTTTGTGCAAGATGGGAGCCACAGGTTTTAATTTATACGTATGTGAGCAACCACGTAAACTCCTGCTGATTACTTCAGTAAGATGTGTGCAGAGAATCCCACTTGGCAAAAGAGGTAACTGCTGACCTAGACAAGGAGTGAGCATGTAGCTGGAGGACAGTGTGGGAATCAGGAGAGAGTTTTTTGTTGATCGGTTTTTAAGATGGGAGTTTTCATGGTTGCTTTATGCAATTAAAGATAAGAGGTAAAATGATACCGCATTTTAGATTATAGAGTCTGGAGCCACACTGCCTGGGCTAAAATCCTGGCTTAATTTCCTTAACTGTAAAAATGGGTTTAATAATAGCAAATCAGAGAATTAAATAAAGATTAATGAGTCCAGATATGTGTAAAATACTTAAAATTGTTCCTCACACATTGTAAACACTGCGCATTATTAACTATCCAAGGAAGGAAATTTTGGCTGTAGGAGAGAGAGAAAAAGTTGCCAGAGAAACATCAGCTGAATGAGAGGTTAGAAACCGTTCCGCAGTTAAGGGTCCGATACCAGGTGGGAGCGGGCACGGCTCACCCGCTCTAACAGGAGGAAATCAAAGTGTGTGCCATGGGAACCTAGGCTGGTTCTCTTTTCCTTGAGAGCACTGATAAGGGAAAAAGCTCTTGTCTTATATTTGGGCATCTATGATGTATGTCTTTTCACGGAGAAGAGCTATTGGGTTTATTCAGGCCTTTATTTGGATAACAAAACTGGAACAAAATATTTCTTAACTTTATATATTTGTAGTGGTTTTATTTTAAAACATATTTTGCAACTATTTTATTTAAAAAAAACAACTAAAGCACACATCTGAAATGTTTGCTAGACAGAAGTAGAGCAGGTTAATTTTATGACTGCTAATTTTCCATCTGTTTGAAGTTATTTCAACATAATATAAATGAATGAATGATTAGAAATGAACAAATAAATATTGTGTAGGATCACTCAGTCCTTTATAGATAAAACCTTTATTTTTGTTTCTTAAGAAGGAAAACGACATTAAAACCAACTATTCTTTTGCCTTAGTGATTACATTAAAACACCCACAGATAAGACACAATCAAATGAGCAAAGCACCTCTGTCTGTGTTTTTTTTATGCACAACTATAAGGATACAATGAAATAATGATTAAATATGCCAGTGCATTTAATCCTATCCTTCTTATAGCTATTTGTATTTTGCTTTGGCAATCAATGTTAGAGATGGTTTTCTTTCAAACCCCTAAATCAGCAACCAACTCATGCCATTATGGTTTGGTAATATTTTTAAATCAAGCAAACATGTCAGTAAGTAATGGATAAAATATGAGGGGGATACTGTGAAACTTAAGGTCAATAATTATGGTTAGTTTTATGTAATCCTTCGCCTGTTGATTTATAAGGTTATTATTTAATAGAAAAATCTGAGTAAACTGTTATAAACGTTAAAGGGGACAAAATGTTATATTTTTAATTTAGGTGCTACTAATGCCATCAGCATATGATTTCAAGACAGATACATATCTATGTTTCTCATGATTTATTTGGGATCATTAGCAGTTTGATGTTAATGACATTTATAGAAAAATAATCATTGCAAGAACACACTGAACCATGAGATACTAATATAATATTGTTTAAAACCATGTTTATTTAAAATAAAAACACAAAGGCAATCAATTATATATTAAGTGCTCTGCAATTAAGGGAAAACATTAACTACTCATTAAGAAATTATTGGTTATAAATAGGAAGAAAATTACCTTAGTACATAACTTACTGTCAAAGACAAAGTACCTATATATTTTAATGTGAAGTTTTACATATAAACCTACTGTACATAGTCATAATTGTTGTTTCCTTAGTATAATCTAGTGCAAAAGTTGGTGAACTTTTTCTCTAAAACACCAGCTAGTAAATTTTTAGACTTTGAGACCATATGGTCTCTGTTACAACCACTCCATTCTGTGGTGGTTCTGTGAAAGCAGCCACGGGTGATACCTAAGTTCACAGGCATGGCCATATTCCAATAAAATTTTGTTTACAAACTGAGGCAGAAGGCCAGCCATAGTTTGCTTACTCCTAATCTATTAGAATTTCAAAATGGATAGGCTATTTAGAAAACCTGATTGCAATGCTTTGAAGATTCTGAAAAACAATAATACAGTTCTAGCTATTAGAACAAATAAGACAATAGAAATGTATCTATGTATAGACATACTTGTAGATATGGTCATAGTTATAGATTAAGATGTTAATATCGCCCGGCCGGGCGTGACTCAGCGGTTAAGCATCGACCTAGGGCCCAGGCGATCGGGGTTCGATTCCCCATCAGGGCACATGCCCGGGTTGCGGGCTCGATCCTCAGTCGGGGGCATGCAGGAGGCAGCCAATCAATGACTCTCTCATCATTGATGTTTTTCTCTCTCTCTTTCCCTCTCCTTTCCTCTCTCTGAAATCAATAAAGATATATTTTTTAAAAAAGTTAATATTGATACAGTTTTGCAACGCATAAGGTTATAAAGAGGTCTCTTATTTTATTTATTTTTATTTATTTGTTTTGCTGCACCTTACTAGTAATTACATAGGTTTCTAAATAATGCTATAGGTTAGTATTTTAATGCTTGCCATCCTGAAGTGAAATTAGATAGATAGTAGCCCGGGAATCACACACTAACTCATGCACACATACATTTCCACTAAATCAAATATATCTGCCTTACTACTCAACTCTCAGTTCTTTAAAACTTGCTACCATATTTGCAGCTATATTTAGCAAACAATTAAAATGATTTGCTAATGAAAAGGAATTAGAAGTTACATTAGAAATCCAGATTGAGGTTTAGCTATTCTAAATTAATTACTTGTCTACCTTCCTAAAGTGTTTAAAGAAAAATGTTCTGTGCAGTATTATAAATATCACAGATATTAGCAGCAGGTAATGACTGCAGTTTCTGGTTCCTGTCTCCACTCCCCTCCTGTGCATGTGGTAAGGAGGCTGGATAAGGCAGCTGCAGGTAGAGTGGGAGCTCTTAAGCTCTTGATTCTGAATGGAAAATGCATAGAAAAGGAAACTCCAAACATTGTTTACCAAATATTGGTTCTGGGGATTTTATTTCTCAAGGACAATATATTAAATGATGTAGAGAATTTATAAAAATTTCAAATATAATCTCTATGCCTAAGGAACTCACTGTTTTGTGGGAGGAGGTCAATGAATGGAATTGTCAGGTTTCAGATTTAAATTCAACAGAAAGAGGGCTAGGCATTTTCACAGCGGCTGTTCCAGTTAGCCAGGTTTCACAGTAAGTGGCTGGCAGTGTTAGGTGGTGCCAGGTGAGGGCATTGGGTGGTGCCGGCTGAGCAGGGATAGTAATAGAAGATAGAGAGCGTGCTCCTCTGAAGGGGGGCCAGTTCCAGCTTTGTGTTGCCATGTATTATAATTCAACTGATGCCAGATCATCACGATTTTCTATTAAAAAATAAACTGACACTGTGCAGGCCAAACAAAATACATCTGACAGTTGGAGTCAATGTTAGGTGATATTTGCATCAATGGTACTGACATATAATTTTGTATAACCGGTTCCTCATATTTAATATGCTATAACTAAGTATCGTAGATATTAGTAGACGTTCTCAAATTTACATTACTATCATAAAATGGAGAAATGGTTCTCATGATAACAAACATGGGGTAAAATCTGGCTAATGGGGACTTTCATGGGACACTAATGATGCTAAATTAAATGTCATCACTATTGATGTGTGTAGAATTGAGGACAGAAAGATTGCCAGAGAAGCAATCCTATTTTTTCCTGTGTCCTAGTAAGGTGCACATTACATGTATAAGTCAATGTATTTATATTTGGAATTAGAAACACATATTATATGTTCTCTGTTTGCTATCTGCCAAAGTTTGCTGTGTGTGCTAATGGGTCCCCAAAATATGAGGCTCCTTGCTCTTTGTTTGCTGGCATTGCTCTCTTCAGTTTACTTGGGATCATCCTATAACCAATCACAGCTTTTTCTTTTAATTTGGAACTTGGAGATTGATCAGCCCATAGATCAATCCTATCTGAGTAGATGCTGTGAGATCTGAAGTTATAAACCTCTCAGGGCAATGTTTCTTACCATATGGGAGGAACCAATCTTCAAAAAGAAAAAAACTGAAAATGTTCCACGGAGAGAAGCGTAGGTAAACTATGTAGACGTGCTAGCATTTTCCAGGTTCCTCAGGCTGAGTTAAATCCCTTCTTCTTGAACTTTGTTTTTAATTGTCAATATACCCTCTTACACGTCCCATAACCCCCATTCAATGTTTGTCTAATTAGATTTTCCTCGCTCGTTACCAAGAGGGTCTTGTCAAACACTACATACACTTTTATTTTCTTGCCAGATAAAGACATACATTTTTTCCAATGTACCAGAAAATCATATGTGACGTTAACGGAAAGGATTGAAGAAATGAAAATCACACTAGCTTGTTAATTTATTTATTGTTTTGCTAAGTCTTTCACCCAGGTCCAGTGACCAGGAAACAGGAAACTTGGTGAGACGAAGGGAAGTGGGGAGCAAGACTGAGAGGAAGGTGCAGTGTTAAGTGTAGGACTCACAGCTCTCACAGGTCAATGCCTCAGGCTTGCTCTGCAAGCGTCTTCACTAGAGTGTGGCCTTTGCTACCTAAGATCTTCGGAGGAGAGGGTTGTCTTCACTCGCCTGCTCAGGGACCGAAAGGAAAACCACCATCTTATGTTCTCCTCTATTATCTGTCCTATAAGCAAAAGAGTGCCAGCCACAGTGGCTCGGAAAAACGTGTTGCTGTGCTCATTTCCCACAAAAAGTGAGACCTGCAGGAGCCTAGGTATGCTGATTGCACGTGGCACCATATACACTTTACAAAAGGGAGCATCAGGCATCATTTTGTGGTTCTATCTATGTACATAGGAAATGAAAAGAGAGTAGTCCAAAGATTACCACAGGAGGCAGATTCTACAGATATTAAAAAGATAAGGGAGTATTATGAAAAATGTATGCCAATGAAGTCAACAAATTAGACGAAATGAAAAACTTGCATACAAAAGCACACTCAAGAAGAAATCTATCACCTGAAAACACTATTTTTATTTAGCAATCGAATTATATTTAACAGCCTGTGAGGGAGAATTTTCCATGAATTTCTCCCATATTTGCATATCTTTGGAGCAGAGGCACTAACCGCCCTTTGTTTCAGACAGTCCGTTGGAGAATGTAAAGCAGCCCTGGAAGACTAGAAACTATAGCTAGTGTCTCCCTTTGGCGGACAGGGAAGGTGCGCTTACAGACTTGGAAGATGGAGAGAGTGCCTGTCTCTAGAGCAGAGAATGGGCTTGCCTGCTGCTCAGGATAACAAAGATAATGTTTCCCCCAGAGCACAGGCCAGACATCTTTAGAGATCACTAAAGGAATAAGTAGGTTCCCTAAACTGGTTTCCTCTCAGACTATGCAACTCGGTGTATATACGCACATCCCTCTGGGCCCAAAGATATCATATCCATGGGACCCGCATGCAAGGGGAAATGACTCAGGTATGCGGCAGGCTAATTTGTTAGCTTGCTAAGTTGTCTAAAATCTCAGCCCCTTCATAGTTCTTGGTAAAAACCTTCCCAAATGTGAAACTTTAGGCATAGATAGCTTTACCTGGGAATTCCAGAAAATATGCATTGAAGATATTGCACAAATCATTCTAGAAATTGGAAAGGGAAAAAAATATTTCCTCACTGACTTTATAAAGCCAATATTACCCGTGTACAAAAATTGTTAAAAGATATTACAAAAATAGATCACTATCTTAATGCATATACATAGTGAAATTGTAAACAAAATTTTAGCCAATTGAATTCAACAATATAACATAACACAACATAACCACGTACATTTTATTCCAGGATAGGACGGCCTTGCTAGGGGTTGGCTGATGATATGGGCTGTGAAGGAATTCACAACTACAAAAAGAGATGCAGAGGAAGTTTATTTTACTTTCCAAGGGAGGAAAGGGCCAAGTATTGCTAATCAATACAGGTCAGGGAGGAAAGAGCATAGCCTGCACTTTTAAACAGTTGTTGCTAAGTGATAAGGGAGGGAGGGGCGCTGTTTAGAAGCTGAGCAGAACTAGGGGGGTTGTCTTGAAAAGTTATAGTTTGTTTGCTTTCCAGGAGACAGTCCGGTAGATGTCCTAAGGAGATGTGTTATTGTATTTTTCCTAAGCGTGTAAAACATGCTTAGAGCAAAAGTTATAAAGAGTTCAAAAGACTCCTTGGTGTGAATGATCCCGAAGATGTTAAAACAGCAGGGAGGAGGGGGGATGCAAGAATGCAACCCGGAGAGTGCAGCCTTGTCTTGTCCCACTGTTTGAATAGACGGGCTGTTTGAATCAGAGGAGCCAACAATCTTGGAGATGAATTACCAGGTGCTTTTCATAAATTGTGGAAGGCCACAGCAAAGAAAAAGTGAAACTGTGATTATTTCTATGGGTACAGAAAAAGCAATGGAAAGATCCAAAATCCCTTCCTGATAGAAACTTTCAGCACACTAAGAGTACAAGGGACTTCCTCAACGTGATAAAGAACATGCATGAAAAGGGTATAGTTCATATCATACTTAATAGAAAATACCTCAAAGCTAAGATTTATTAGATATGACACCAAAATCATGACTCACAGAAGAACAAACTGGTGAACTGAATCTTACTGAAATGAAAAAGCCCTACTCTCTGAATGCACTCTCAAGGGAGTAGACAGACAAGCTGCAAACAAGAAGACAATATTTACAAGTACATGCCGAAAATAGGACTTATATGCAGAACACATTGGGAACTCTCTAAAACCCAAATAAGAAGAAAAAGATGGGTAAAAATATGAGCAGACACTATTCAAAATTAAGAATATGGGTGGCACACAAGCACATGGCATAGCTACTCAAAATCATTAGTTATTAGGGAAAGACAAATTAAAACCAGAATGAAATAGCAGCGTGCACTGATTAGGATGACCAAAACTAAAATAAATGACTGTATCGCATGCTAAGGAGGGCCTGTCACACTGCTGGTGAAACTGTAAAATTTGTGAAACTGCTCTGGAAAGCAGTGTGACAATACTATGGAGATATGAACAAAATGAAAGTTTTGCAAAAAGTGGAGTTAGTTCAATTCAAATTAGCATAGGTATAATATTAAGTCTTAATCGCTTTATCTGTATAGTATCTGCATGTGTGTGTAGTGTGATGGCTAGTAATATTTATTATGGAAAAATATGTGAATCAAGTGAGAAAATTTACATGAGTGTAGTTTATAAATGTAAGTAACAAACCTAAAAATGGAGTATTATCATAATTAGTGTTACTTTATCTTTTTGAAAACTACAGTATCTTTTCAATAATGCAATCACATTATTTTTCATTCCTTTTTTCTTCCAGCTTTTTGACTTCTTATAGTAAGTGTAGAACCTAATATTAACCCAGGCCCACTAGAGAGTGCAGCACTTTCCACATATTATTCCAACATGATGTAAAGAGAACTGTGTTGTTACAAGGTTATAAAAGTATTTTTGGCAACATAAATTGATTTAATCAGTCCATCAACTCCATTATAGGAAACATTTGAATGCAAAAAAAGTGAATCATTATAAAGCACGGACTTGGGAAATTTGAGGACAATATATTACATGTAGAGATGTCCAGGATGACTGTAGCCGCCCCGCCCCCCCAAGCACAGATCTCTGAGGATACTTTTATCTCACATTGATGGTCCATTGGTTAATAAAGCTGCTTCTCCTTTTCTAAGGTGACATGAGTGGTGAGAAACCTGTTTTTCCTAAGTACGAGAATACATAAGAAGAAAGAACTCATATTACTGGAGCCAGTGATTGTGTGTGGCTAAAACTGAACTGCCCTTTTTAGTAATCAGTTTAAGGAGTATTTGTTAAGACTTTCTGTATGCCAAGGACAGTGCTAGGTGTTCAAAGATTATTAGTTGCAACTCTAAGTGACTGGATTTTGTGAATCCAAATGACTATCTTATGTTCCATGTATGTCTTATTATAGTCCCAATAATTCGTGACAGATTTTATTTTGTGTAGAATCCCAGTGCAGCTCTGCTAAACTTCACTATGCAGCATGGAGTTACAGACATTGAATATATATACACCCCATGGAGTTTAGCAGTTGAAGTGGAGGGTCACAGCTTTTGCAAGACGCCAAATTAGTGTAAAAATCCCTCTCACTGAGGTGAGACCTGCAGGTAAGCACACAGTTGCAGGATTCTTTTAAGGTATTCATTGGAAAGAAATCTCACAGGGAGTAAAACCAATATTGGCCAAATGCCTGCTGTTTTATACTGAAATTTTAGAGAAAAGTTTGTGACACCTTCTCTTTAAAACTGCTGTCTTTTAAAATTAAAAAAAAAAAAAAATAGCCACCCTAGCTTCAGTAAAAGGTCATAGAATGGTCAAAGAATGAGAAGCTGGGATAAGATCCTAGAGCATTTTTCTTTGAAGAACTCTAAGCCCATTACATAGATGATCTATTGAATCCCTGCAATGGTTATATGAAATGGATTTAAGTATTGTTATTCTTTTAGTACTTTGCAGAGGAAATATAAAAATCATGAAATAGAATTTTCCAGCCCCTCACTCAAAGAGCTCAGTGTTGTATTTGTCTTCCTCGCTTTGGACTGCTCCCCCAGATGTCAGAAAAGATGAACCATAATCTCCCAGGGGCATGTTTGATGTGATTCACGTAGGGCAAAACCGATTGTAAAAATTTATAACCTCTTTGGAGGAGAAAATAGAAGCTATATTCCACAAAAGGTGGAGGAAAGTGAATGCTATTGAGCGGTAATCACCAGCAAGCTGAGGGAACTGCAAAGCCTTTTACTCAGACTTCTCAACAGAATAATTTTTGATCATTCACAAGGTAAAAATAATTCTTAAGAGCTGTAGAGAGATTTGAGAGAGGCATATAAGATCCTGAGATATAATAAAAGATATAGAAAGTCCTCCAAGAACAAAAATTGTGCTTAAACTATATTGGTGGAGCAGATGGCTCCTGGATTTTTGAACACCTTCCATGTGAAGAAAAAAAGGATATTATTTTTCATATGAAGATTAGACAGAAAGAGAAATAGAAGGAATATAATGATAGCTACTTCTAATGGACTGTGTAATTGAAATGGAGTTTCTGGACTGATGTTGAAAAGAATTCTACCTAAGAAGGAATATTACAATGTCTTCTTCTCAGTATCTAACTATACGTTTAACCACCCCCCACCTCCCACACACAGAGATTTGTATTACTCTAAAACGTATTGAATGTATTGAGCAACTTCTATGTGCTAGTCATTGTGTGTATGCATATTTCCTTATTCTATCCCCATACTAACACAGAAACCCATTTTTTTAAGATCATTTTTAAATTCCATCAAACCATTTAATTGTGCTGAATTAAATACAATTTGACTGAAGATTACTGATGTAAACACCGTGTAATGGTTATTTTTAGCACTGCATATCTAGGAAAAAAGAGAGAGCTAAAGAGAAAATGAAATTCTACTCTAAATACTTTATACATAACTAATTTTATTAATCATCAGTAAACTACAAAGTAGATAATAAAAGAAAAACAGTGAGATCTTGAAACTTCCATAGAGTACATAGTGATAGAACAAATAATTTCAACCCAGATAACCTCATACCAAAATTAAAACTCTTAACCACTATATGGTACTGCTTTGAAACCTATGTAATTTTATTAACTGATGTCACTCCAATAAATTTAACAAATTGTTTTAAAGGCCACCAAAAAAAGGGTAAGATGCAGTAACATTATCAATATCCTTCAATTAGAATATGGTTTAAGCAATGTTTCAGCATTCTTGTTCTTAACAAAGTGATTTTCCCAGTGGAAAACACTTGGTTTTTGAATCAGGTAAGCCTGATTTGTCTGATCAAGTTACCACTCACCAAAAAATTTGAAACTCATTTAACTTATTTAATTTTCTAAAGTAAACATGCAGCTAAAAACTAGGTCATCAAAACCAGGGGTCACAAAACTTTTCCTCTAAAGAGCCATATAGTAAATATTTTGTCATATGGTCACTGTCACAACTAATAAATTCTGCCATTAAACATGAAAGCCTCCACAGCAATATATTTTTTTTAAATGGGTGGAACTTTGCTCCAATTAAACTTTATTTACAAAATCAGAAGGTGGGCTGGATTTGTACCACAGACCACAGTTTACCATCTTTGATCAAAACCAGTTATTTTATTGGATTGTAAAATAAAACCCTGCCAATATTGTCAAGAAGAACTTATTTAAGACAAATAAACAGAAGTTATCATCATCAATGTCACTGATTATAAACTCTGGGAAAAAAAGTAGGGTTTGTTTCTTTTAATGTAGAGTAGATAATAATTATAAATTCATTCATTTAATCATAAGAGAATATTTATGGAACACTTAAGATATGAATAAGTGAACTAGTACTCTGATTCCGTACAGAATACATTTTGGCATAAGCACTGAAAAGGTAATAATTCTACTTTATCTGTAAACATCAGGAGAGGACATACTTCTTACAAGTAATTCTGGTTTTCCTAAATAGGCACTGAATATAGGGTATAGAAACACATCAAAAGGGACACATAATAAATGTTTACCTGGTTAGTAGAGATCAAAACTGGGTGCATAATGCTGAACTTAATTTCTGAGAAAGTAAAGCAGTAACAGTTCTAGAGGTTCATTATGATACCTGAAAAGGAGTTTGAGAAAAGTTGCCATGTGAAGGAGAGAGACAAAACGAACAGAAGTCACAGTCACACGAATAGAAGTTAATGAAAAATTAGAAAAAAACATAAATAATAGACTTATAGGAAAAAAATTAAAGGTTAAATAATAGAGAAGCAAACATTAAAGCAGCGTTTACATGCCCTGGCCGGTGTTGCTCAGAGCTTCAGCCCAAGCACTGAAGGGTCGTGGTTTTGATTCCCAGTCAAGGGCACGTACCTGGGTTGTAGGTTCGATCCCTGCCCTCAGTCGAGGTACATGCAGGAGGCAAGTGGTGGATGTGTCTCTCTCACATTGATGCTTCTATGTCTCTCCCTCCCTTCCATATCCCTCCCTTCCCCTCTCTCTGAAAAGCAATGGAAAAAATATCCTCAGGTGAAGATAACCACCCCCTAAAAACAGTGTTTACAAGGTATTAAATATTTGAGTAAGGAAAATTTCTTTTTGATTATTTTTTTGTTTTATTTTTATTCAGAGAAGAATATGTTGTTCTACTACCATGAAAATATATCCATTAAAATTCAGATATGATTTCATCTTCATTTTCATCCAACCAATTGGAGCACATTGAAAACCCTAGAGAATGTGGGTTCAACCAAAATTTTGGATAATATAATGAAGTGAAAGTTAGACGGAAAGCAGGACTTTTGTTAAATTATAACAAAGGAAAAAACTAAAGTACAAAGACAAAAGTAGGCTGAGTGATCAATGGTTCCCTGATGTAATTTAGTGTGGTTATGTGCAGTGACTACGGTTTCTGTTTTGCAAAGTCATGTCTCAGAAAAAAAAAGGCTAATATTTAATAAGCCAATTTCTCAGTCTGCGTTATGATTGCTTAAATTTATTCCTAGGTATTTATGGAACTTAAAAAGAAAAAAACTAGAAATAATTTCAAGAATATAACTGGATATAAAAATACAATTTTAAAAGTGCTTTTGGAAATACATTATTTTAACTATGTGATATAAAAATCAGAAGTAGAAGTAATTTATTTGACAGAAGTAGAGCTAATAATGTTATGAACTACAGAAGATGAAGGATTTACAGAAGTTAGAAGATTTGAATTTACTTAAGTATAAACTGGAAATATTTGTAATGCAGAATAATATCAGTGGATCTAGATCTATAAAATATTGATTAATAACTGATTCCTTACTTAAAGAAAATGCTCTGTGGAGAAATAAAAAGCACAAAATCTATAATCTATATACTCATTGTAATATGAAATAATATGACAGATCTGAAAGCCAAAATATCCGATTCTTTTATAAGTGTAAATGGATAACTCAACCATTAAAAGAAGACTTCTGCACAATGAATATATAATAGTTATGGATATTTATGCACAAAATAACAATGGAATAATTGTTACCAAGCAAAACTTACAAAGAATGCAAGAGGACTAACAATGTTGAGCTTTACCACACCACTCAATATGAAACAGACCAAGTGCACAAAATGTAAGGGTATGGAAGTCCTAAACAACATCATCAATAGAACATATTTTGTCAATGCATTTGAATGTTCACATTTGAATACTAAATCACTTTTTTAAGCAGACATAAAACATTCACAAAAAATTACCACATGTTATTTTATAATTGCCATGGGGGCGCTAACCTTTTGTAGGTGTTTGGTGATTGCAACACCACAGGCCCAAGCACGTGTTTGGACCCACACACTATGCAGCAGAAGGCAATGATAAACCTCTGCTACATTTTCTTATGTTTTCATTTTGATTTAGCTTGAAAATCTATGATAAGACAAGCGCAAATGAAATATGAGAGAGTGCAGAGAGATGAGACTCCCAGGTCAGGAAGTATTCAAACAGTTACTGGGGAAGAGAAGAGAGAACACTTATGAACAGCAATGCTACTAAATGACACAACTAGACCAAAGCCGGAAGGACCTCTAGGGGCTTTTGTGCACAAAGTTGAAAGAAAAGCACAATGCTGCACCACCATACAACTGGAACAGGACATTTAAGAAGCATGAACCAAGGTAACATGGAAACTGCAAAGCAAGAGATAGAACATTTATTTATTTATTTATTTATTTATTTATTTATTTATTTATTTATTTATTTATTTAAAATATATCTTTATTGATTTCAGAGAGAGGAAAGGAGAGGGAGAGAGAGAGAGATAGAAACATCAGTGATGAGAGAGTCATTGATCGGCTGCCTCCTGCACGCCCCCGACTGGGGATGGAGCCCGCACCCCGGGCATGTGCCCTGACCAGGAATCGAACCCCGATCACCTGGATCCTAGGTCGATGCTCAACCCCTGAGCCACGCCCAGCCGGGCAGATAGAACATTTAAATGTTGCAGTGCTTTTTGTTAGAAAATCAGAATGGACCGGAATGGGACATTTCTAATCAGGCAACTACAAACTGTCCTACTCTGGAAAAAACAAACTCAGAGGAAGCAAAGTGGCTTTAATACTGAGTCAAGATGTAGCGGCTACGGGTAGTTAGAGGCTCCAATGAAAGGTTAGAGGGAATCGTATATCAATGGGTTTCCAGGAAAACCTATCAATATAGCCATGATTTAAGTCCACAGCAGAGGCTGGAGAAGATGAAACTGAAAGCTCTAATGCACGTGTCCAAGGAGAAATTGATCACATTCCGAAACGAGACAGGCTGATAAGTGAAGGTGATTGGAACTTGAAAGTAGAAAATAAAGCAGAATCAAACGTCAGTGGAAATTTTGGACGAGGCATCAGAAATGAAGGAGGAGAATGGCTTGTGAACTTCTGTGAAGCCAGACAACTTGCCCATCTCAATCACACGTGTCCATGGACTTTATACGTGAACATCACTAGATGGCCAGTACAGAAATCAAACTATAAAACTGGAGGTACGAGATGGAGAAGCTGTATTCTCTCTGCCAAAACAAGACCAGGAACATACTGTGTTACACTGACCACAAACTGTTTGTATTAAACACTAGAGTAACCCTGAAGAACGGTGCTAAAAGAATTGCAGTGCCACTATAGAACATAAGTAACATTCCTGATAGATTTAAACTCCACCTAAAAAACAAAAACAAAAACAGGTATGTGCTATTAAATAAACTTAATTGGCCAAGAGCTGAAACGATAAATATGAGTAGGAGAGAATGTCAAAAGACAATGCTAAGAGTAAACAGAAAAGAAAAATTGAGATGGATGACAGAACAGGCACTAAAAATGGTTGAAGACAGGCAAGAGGTTAAAAGTAAAAGGTGGCAAATGGGAGTTTAGAATCCTGAATGCAGGTTTTCAATGACTGTCATGTAGAGAGAGAACTAGTACCATAGTCAGTGTGAGGAGACAGAACAGAACAACCACCAAAAAACCCAAGAAATATTTACCAGAAGATTCAGGAAAGAAGAGGGAAATTCAAACTTAGGCTGAGAATATTGAGTGACCACCAAGGAAGCACATTCCCTGGCCAGGAGAAAATAAAGGGAAGGTGGAAGCAGTCTACCGAAAATCCACACAGAGGAAACAAAGGATGACAGATGCCTTTGAAGACGATTCCTATGAGGAATCCCCATAATTCTAGGAAGGGAAGGGAAGGGAAGGCTGCCCTGAAAGTAGTATTGGGAAGAAATAAATCACCAGGGTAGATGGGATACTGATAGAATTATTTCAAGCCACAGAGATGGAGTCTGTCAAAATTCTAACAAGATTATGTCAGCAAATGTAAAGAACAAAACAAAACAATGGCCTACACACTGGAAACATTCAGCATATATCACTATCTTCAAAGACAGAGATGCCAAGGAGTAAAGCACATAAAGGACCCTTGCTCTCATTTCCCACCCACGTAAAGTGATGCTCAAGATGATGCAACAAAGGCTGCTACCAGCAAAGGAGCAAGAAATGCTGGCTGTTCAAGCCGGATTCAGTAAAGGAAGAGACACTCAGTATCTAATTGCAAACAGTTGTTGGACACTGGAGCACTGGATAGAATTTCAGAAAAAGGTTAGTCTATGTTTCACAGACTACAGTAAAGCCTTTGACTGAGTGGATTATGAAAAGCTATGAGTTGTTCTGAGAGAAAAGGGGAGGGGGCACAGCACTTGATTGTCCTGATACATAAACTGTATTATGGACAGAAAGCCACTGTCAGTATATGGAGAGAGAGAATGGTGTCCTATAGGTAAAGGTGTCAGACAAGGGTGCATTTTATATTCCTGTTTGTTTAATCTGTATTTAGAGCATATTATATGAAAGACTAAGCTAGACTCAGAAGAAGGAAGAGTGAAAATTGGTGAAAGAAATAGATATTTCTTAGGATACGCAGAAGGTGCAGTCTACTGGCAAAAAGTAGCAAGGATTTGAAAAGACATCTGTGGCCAATGAGATATATGCAGAAGACTGTTAGGGATTTTAGCAGGAGGTTTTTCTTTCATAATACCAAGTGTAGTCTTCCACCTACTGCATTTGCATTTTCCAAGGACCAAAGCTACATTGTATGTATGATAAAACAGAAAGAAAGAATCAAAGTCTTGGATGATATACTTGAACAGCTGTCATATCTCTGGACTTGGCTAACATCTAAATTTGTTATATGAGATACATAGGCTTTTGCTTTTAAGCCACTGCTGAAAACATAAGAAAACATAACCTTTTAAAAAAATGTAAATGTGTACACAATGATGCATGGATTGCATGTGAATAACTACTCATATCCAGTACTTTAATTGTATAAGGCATTACTCTTCATTTTATGTATTTTTTAAATATATCTTTATTGATTTCAGAGAGAGGAAGGGAGAGAGAGAGAGAAACACCAGTGATGAGAGAGTCGTCACTGATCGGCTGTGTCCTGCACGCCCCCTGCTGGGGATCGAGCCCACAACCCAGGCATGTGCCCTGACTGGCAATCCAACCTTGATCTCCTGGAGCCTGGGTAGATGCTCAACCACTGAGTCATGCCCGGACTGTATTTTTCTTTATTGGCATTGCCATTTGCACATTTCATAGAGCTTTATATCAATCTATGAGTTTGGTCTTTTTTATAGTATGCTCAGAATCACATAAAAATCTGAGAACAGCAATATGTTTATTGCTATTATCATTTATACAATAACAATATTGGTTTTCATGGACTTGAGTATTTCTTTGTTATATTCATTGAAGAAAATCATAACCAGCTGAATTTGAGCAACTTATCAATGTTATGTATGTATGTATATATGTGTATGTGTGTATATATATACATTAATTGACAGATATAGGTAAGAATTATCACCCATTTTTATGAATTATTAAACAATGGAATCAATTTATATGAACATATATTTTATAGTACATATAAAGAATAGGAAATTATGTAGCCTTAAAATGATGTTGTAAATCTATATTTATTGACATAAAAATGTGTCTACAAAAATAATTTAATGGATAATCAGGACACAATTAGTATATATCAAAATAAATTCTTAATAAAAGTGTGATATAAAATATATTAAAGTTAAAGCTACACACAAAAAAGTATATCATATTATGTATTTTGTTATGTTATTTAGATTAGATTTATTAAAAGAGAATACCAAAAAATATATGGAAGGAGTTTTACCAAATTGTTAACTATTCTTTCAGGTTACTTTTTAATATTTTAGATTTCTGTACTATCTGTATATATGTTTTTAAATATATTACATATTAATCACCTAAAACAATGTAGTTAAAACATTCTAAAGTAGAAGTTTTGTTTATCACTAAGTAGAAGAGTAGGGTATGGACTGTGTTGCAAATTTAAAATTAAATAAAAGAGCACTTAAGTTGAACATATAAATATAAGTATCGGTTTAAGGGACTTGATGACCATTGGAAAGATATAAGGCTACTTGTTTAGGGGCAGTTGGCTTCCAGAAGGCAAGAAGGAAAGTTGTCATAGAAGGAAGTGAGGGAGAATGAGGCCAGAGAGGAAACAAGACCAAGCTTGGCCAACAGGAAAACTGATAGCCAAAGAGCCCTGAATTCCCACCTGTGGAAAGAGATGAGAGACATAGCTATTGATCAAACTCAAAATTCTTACTAGAATTTTATTTTAAAGACATTTTCATTCTGACTCAATTGGAGACTCTCTAAGAAATTGTCATTATTGGTAGCCCAGCTAGTCAGAAATTTAGACTTTTCTATCTTGTCTTTTATAACCTGCTCAACAAACTCTACAACACTGAGTCCCTGTAATTGTATTCAGGTTCTGCCTTGTTGCTTTCAGTCATATGGTCTTTCTGAAACCTCTTAAACCCTTTCCAAAGTTTTATTTCCATTGTGAAGGCTCCCCGCCACCCTGAGGATATATCATTTGCTTGCTTCTCTGTGTCCCAGCAGCATTTTGGAGAGTCCGCTGTCTTAACAATTACTCAGAGAGCACATTGTAGTTTAGGAAAAACATGGTACTTGTTGAGAGCCTACAGTTGTGTCAGGCAGGTACTAAACATTTAAAATAAATAATTTTATTTAAATCTTCTATGATTCTGCAAATATAGACTAATGTATTATGCCAGCTTGTCAGATTATAAACTTGAAGCTTGGAGAGTTAAATAAACCAGATCAGAGTCACAAAGCTGATAAAGAGTAAAAGAAGCATTTAATGCCAGGTACATATGCTTGCAGAGGCTAAGATTTTTATACTTTACTGTAGTCAGTTACGTATCCACTTCCTCTGACTGATTATAGGTCTCTCCAGGGTAGAGGTTTGGTCTTCTTTATCTTAATATTCTCAGCACTTGACCTTGGACCTTGAACATTGAAGTTACCATATTTCTTTAATGAATGAATAATTTAATCCCTGCAATAACTATTTTTCTATGTTTTGCTTCTCTGGATACCTCAAGACCAAATAATAAATCATTTGGTTCTATAATGAAACACATCAAGTAATGAATAAATATATGATGCTATAGTTAAATTTTGAAGCTAAGTAGCAGTTTTATTGGCATTGTGTTGATGAATGTAGGTCAATGTGGAGCATGAATAGAGAAATAAATCAAGTTTGGGATAAAGATATACTATTATATTTGGAAATTATACATTTCTTATTTTAAAGGAGTGAGGTTTATTAAGACCAAAGGTTACTTATCACTTATTATGTTATACTATATTTGCTAAGAAATAACTAGAATTTACACTTGTAAGCTAAAATGTATTGTTAAACAGGCCATGAAGAAATAGATCCAACATAAGTTCATTTTGCAATATCTCTCTGCTCTTGGACATCTCTTGAAGGCTGTTAGGGTTTCTTTCTTTTCTTCCTTTTTAACTGCTATACTATATATGTTGCCTTTAAAAACAGGATAGCTTCAGAATCCTAATGACGTGCTTTCGGTAGATCAAACCATCTTGAGTTAACAATAAAACCATTATAAAATTTTGCCAAAGTTCATATAAATTGATAGACAAATAAAATATTTTAAGTTCTTACCCATGATGTAGTCACCTGATGGAACGCAAGATGAAACATTCATCATCTGATTACCCTGAGAAAATATAATGGAAAATTATTGCTAGATCAAAATTGTTAGGAAATATTTAACCTTTTTAAAATTCTCTTTGAATCCCAAATAGCATGTGCCGTGGTAGGCAGAGCAGAGAAAAGAAGTGAAGAGCAATGCTACAGCTTCCTAAAATGACTTACTGTCACTCTTGCCAATGTGTACTGAGAGTTTGAAGGACTCATGCTTCTGTTATGAAAAGGAGCATATAACAATATTTCATTTTACACAGTGATCTCAGTTTAGAGCTGAGCATTACTGAGTTTCACTAAGAGATAATTAGAATTAGAAAACAGTTGGTGAATAATTTTAATCTCCATTAAATCATATTATATTAGAATATACAAATTCATAAATTTTTCTGTTGGTGAAACCTGAAATGGTGACCTCTCAAAAAAATGGTAGCAGCAAAGGGAAATGAATTTAAGTTGACTATAAATAAAAATAATAAAAAATTTCCAATTATTTTTGGAAACACTGAGTTATTGTCTTAAAAATGTTTTTCCGTTGAAAACACAGATGATTTATAATAATTCATGCCAACCAATCACCAGAAAATATAGTTATCTTGAAGCGACATTGTTTTGCTTTATTTTCTAAAGTCATAATACATTATTATATATTTATAATTAAATGACAAATTTATTCTAAGAAAAATAAAAGCAAGCAACAGTTATAATTTTGTCAGGCTGACAGCAAATATTGGTTAAAAGCAGCCATATATTAAATAAATATTGAATTTTGAACAGAAGCGTCAAGCCAGGCTTACTTTATAAGATCATTGTTATTTGTATTGGTAATTTGCTCATACGGACATCACAGTTATCCTGCATTTTGTTCAGCGTCTGAGGCTTCTCCACTTCCCAGCCATATGAAATTTGACACTTTACATACAGCAGACAGAAATTAATTGCCTATATCTTCAAGAAGGGCCTTTTTGACCAACAAAGAAAAATATGGCTAGTTGACAGCCTCTCTAACCTCCTTTTGGTTTACCTCTGCTTGTGAGTTGAGATTACACTCTTCTAGAGATGGCCCTAGCCAATGACCAAGCAGGACTGAGGTACAGGCACCTGGCATTAAGCTTAATGTGACTCTCCTTTTATGCAAAATCTGCTGCAAAGCTCTCCTTTGACTTAGCAGAGACTTTGTCAGGTCCGCTTCACAATCCAACAGCTCCTCCTGCCCAAACATGCTTTCCTCCCTTTTCTATTTTCAAGTATAATTCCCAATAAATCTTCAGTACCTTTAACTCTGTTTCATCAGCTCCTTTCCAGAAGACCAAACTGCCACAGAAGTCCCAGGAGTCACTGAGACAGCAGGGAGTAAGACAGAGCCTTGGGACTCGGTGACTCATCTGGCTGGCAGTAGGGAAGTTTAGGGGGTAGGGGTAGTCCTGGAAACAAAGTGGTAGGTTAATTGCTAAATCTTTCATAGGTGCTGACTTGAGAGAACATCCAATAAGAGAAATGGCCCTGGACTGTGCAACAGTACAGGCATTGGAAAAATATAGAGATGCAGGATTGAGAAAAGGAGACAGAAAAGTTCCAGACAAGGAGCATAGGATAGGCTGGTTGTTATTAAGCTGAACTGATGGCCTACAGAAGCGCAATGAAAAGTTGAACAAGCAAGTAAGTGTGAAGGCCAGAGCCTTTCTTTGGTGGTTTGCGAGGGGAGGAGAAGCGTAACGCCAAGTTTAGGATTTAGTAATCAGAGTGACCAAAGTAAGGGTCAACTAAGGCAGGTCTGTAATGACAAGGTCGGAGCCTGGGCAGTGGCCAACGTCAGGCTATCTGGTTAGGGATCCAGAAGGGGAAACATTGCAAGGTTAGAGAGAAGGTCTGTGGAGACTCATGTGGATGAACACATGGGAGTGGACACTAAGTGTAAATATTTTACTGTTACAGCTTAAGGCCCACAAGGCAATATCTACCACTGACAAAGCACTCAACAACCAAATAGAGTGAAATCAACCAGCCTCTGTCCTCAGCTCCCCTGTAACTGGAACAAGGCACCCATCCATGTAAGGAGTGGCAACAAAAATGGCAGCGATTCATTCTAATAGGAGTAGATACTTATTTCTAGCATATGTTTGCCTTTCCTATTAGCACAGCTTCAACCAGAATTATTATTAGAATACTTACAGAATTTCATGTATCGTAGCATTCTTCCAGGGGGACCCTCCTCACAGCCAAAGTCTATGTATGTTTGAACTCAAAGTTGTTAATTTATACATTAAAATATATAAGAAATGATATGTTATATAACATGAGGTATTCTGTAGTGAAATAAAAATAAATCCAAAGCCATTTCAATTTATATATGAAAGCCAGGCTTTTTGCACATTTTGTGAACTACTTTTTCATATCTACCCTACAAAAAAAAATATCTGATTTTGGTGTTAATGAAATCATTACACTAGCTCAATATTCTTCACAAAAGTAAATCATGTTTTTATCAAGGTAAAAATAGAACCTACTGCAGTTTGGTTATATCATAGAATAAACTTCAACCACATATAAAAATATGTAGTTTTATTAAACGAATGGTTTTAACCTCAGATCTTTTGAACTCATTATAGAAATCATATGAAACTAACCCACTATGATTATTCAATTATTTAATTTAATTTTATATATGAGAAGAATTCATGTCTCGATCACCAATTGAATTGACAATATAATATCATGCAAAAAGAAATAGCAAGAAAGGCTCCATTTTCTGAGCCTTTATTTTGAAAGGTATTTTACATTTTCTCTATTTTCTAAAAATTCCTTTTATCTACATAAAAGAACCACTGCGTCAGCTCACTAGAAGAGTATGATTGTATTAATCTTTTATAAGCAAGCTAAATACCACAAATATTTATCTTCTGACCTATGATATTTATTTATCTGGTTTGTAGTTTTAGATTTTTTTCCATTCTGCATTTGAGAAAAATCATTCTGAAAAAGAAAGCATTAACTATTTTTTATCATATTTTTGTTTTACTGATAATTTTTGTATCATTTTAAAGAACAAATTTTTTCAGGTTCCAAAATATTGTCTCTGGTTTCATAGGAGAAAGTTGCTTTTTAACCATTAATTCATTTGAATTTACTCTGCTGGCTTCATTTTTCAACATAAATAATCACAGAGCATTTGACTTTTAATTTGGGCTCCTATCTCCTAAAATTATGTGGTGCTTCTGAGGTTTCACTTCTTTTTTTAACCCATAATATTTTATTCACAAGTATCATTATCACTACTTTTTAAATTTTCTTAATTAAAAGTTCATTTTGAAGCATGTAAAATATATGCTTATAAAAATAGCAAAAGCAGGATTATCTTTCTTTTTTATTAAGTTTATTGGGGTGACATTGGTTAATAGGATCATTTAGGTTTCATGTGTACATTTCTGTGGTATATGATCTGTACATTGCATTGTGTGCTCACCACCCTAATTCAAATAATCTTCCATCACCATATATTTGGCCCCTTTTATTCCCCCCCCCCCCCCCCCCGGTAACCACCACACTATTGTCCGAGTCTATGCTTTTCAATTTTAAATCCCACATCTGAGTGAAAGCATATGGTTCTTACCTTTTTCTGAATGACTAAATTCACTTAGGATGAAATTCTCAAGGTCCATCCATACTTTTGCCACGTCAGCATTTCATCTTTTCTGTGGCCGAGTAGTATTCCGTAGTATATATGTCCACAGCTTTACCCATCCTCTGTCGAAGGACACTTTGGTTGTCTCCGTGTCTTACGCACCATGAATAATGCTGCAGTAAACAAAGAAGTGCATATATCTTTGAGAATAAATGTTTTCAAGTTTTTTCAGGTAGACACCCAGAAGAGAGATTTCTGGGTCATATGGTAACTCTATCCAAAGTCCAATAAAGACTCAGCATTTCTATTATAAAATTGGAAAACATTCTTGGCAATAAGAGTAAAATTTATTTATATAGAGGAAACTATAGTATCTGCTTTCCATCTTAGAGAACCAAGAGTGGCCTCCCACCCATGAAGCAATAGTCTCTTCCTCCGCTGTCCCACCAGGCTCCCCCTGGAGATCCTTCGGTTAGAACCCACTGAATAGCTGATTTGTAGGAGAGGCACATCTCCTGTTACACTTGACATTAGCAAATCTTTATAGGTGCAGGCCACAGTGTTCATGGACAACTTAAAAAAAATCACTGTTTAAATCATGCAGTTTCTTGTTCTAATTATTTGTTTCTTTATTTAATAAATATTCATTAAGCACCTAATACGTTTCTGAATTTTGCAAAAGTCTGCGGAAACAAAGGGTAAAGACCACCCAGGTCCTCTCAGAAAGCAAGCTCAGCAAGGAAAAGGGGGTTGAACTTGATTAGGAAATGAAAGATCATCACATGTTCTCCTTCCCACCCCTGCCACAGGAGGGTCTGGTTGGGGCACGAAGTAATCTACCAAATGAAGCATCATAGATGGAGATCAAGCACTTAATCGCAATAAATGCCCTAGAGACAGGGAGAAGTCTCATGCCACTAGGATTTCGCTGGCACGGCTTAGAAAATTTCAAAAGCATCTGTTTAGTCCAGATATAAAGGTGAGATAATATCCATGAAACAAACAAGAGCAGCTCATATTAAGGCCTGTACTATGTTTCAGGGAGAATGTTTGCAAATGGATGTCAGGAAAGGAAGCTATCAAAGCAGAAAGGAGACAAAAGAGAAAATTCAAAACATCTGACTGATGACTCATGTCCTTGCATCTTTTCTTTCTTATGTCCTTCCCTTTTCATCTGCCAGCTGGTGGTGTGTGTATGTGTTTTGTTAATCGCCATCCAAGGATATTTTTCCCATTGACTTTTAGAGAGTGGAAGGAAGGAAGGGCAGAGAGAGAGAGGGAGAGAGGGAGGGAGAAACATCCATGCGAGAGACACATTGATTGGCTGCCTCCTGCACACACCCTGACTAGGGCCGGGGGTCAGGGGGTCGAGCCTGCAACTCAGGTACTCGCCCTTGGCTGGGAATCGAACCCTCGGCCCTTCCGTGCTCAGGCTGATGCTCTAACCGCTGAACCACTACTATGTGTTAAGTGCTAGGAATAGACACTGAAATAACATTGAAGGATGTTGATAAAAATCTCACATTCTAGTTATTGGAAATATATGTGTAACACTGCAGAAATATAATAATCATTCTAGGCAACACATAAAATATTTATTATGTGACAAACACTTTTCTAATTCCACATATATGTTCATATTCATTTAATTTTTATTAAATAGTATGAGATATAATGTATTGGTAAGAACTAGTGTTATTGCCATATCACAATTAACAAGAAATAATTACCCAATGAAAACTTGGGTAAACTGCCCAATTTACACAGACAATATTCTGTGGAGCCAGGATCTGGAAATCATGTAACTTATCAATAGAGTCAAAACACTTGATTACTAAACTCTGCTTTCTTGGCATATGAGGAAGAAAATAATTTTGACTATACAAAAATAGAAAATTACTTTGCAAAAGTGGTGGCATCCAAAATAAAGCACAAAATATTTAAACTTGGAAAGTTTACTTTTTCAGTCAGACATTTATTCATCATGTTATCTCACTTGCAGGTGCTATACACTGTTTAGGTAAAGTATTAATAAATTGGAGTTTCTGGTCACCGTATGCTTAAAGTAGGCAAAGGCAATTATAGCAACCAAGAAGTAAAATTAAAATTCCCCTAAGAATTTTTCTGATATAAAGAGACCAGCTACTAACCACCTATCTCTGCCATAGCTCCTATTCTTAAGGCTTAAGACACGTTTACCTAAGTTACTTTTCAGGGAAATAAATATTATGAAAAGTAAATGATTATTGGGTGCTACTTCCAAACTCTTATGTAGTCATTCCTATTAATCAGCTTGTCTGGTCCCATCATTAACCACCAGAAGAATTTATGTTAATCTAGCTGAAGGCAAAGATCTTAGTGAATTTAAACAGCCTATTATGTGCCCTTTTACTTCTATATACTTATTATGTTCTCTCTCTTAATTTAAGTGAAATAAGAAATTTCTCCAAATCTGATTCTAGGGTATAGTATTCGGGTGCCAACGTTTCTACACAGGCATGGCATATATTTTAAGATTGATATTCTGACTTCCACCTACCTGATATATCTGCTTATCTTTCAATTCATTTTCAACTCAAGCAAGAAAAATGGGTGCCGCTTTTCTGACCTTTCGAATCCAAATAAATCCCCCAAGAGATTAAGTAAATTGTAATAATGCACATTGCTGAATGCTTATACCCATACTTATGTTTTTATATACACATACATACACAAAGAAAGAACTAGATAAATATACACATTCCAAGTGCACTATCATGTAGGTGGATGCAGGGAGAGAGGATGACCTTTATCTTAATAAATACAGTGTTCACCAGGGTGAATTTCTGTCAAGATGCTCACAGACTTTAACAAAAGTCCTTATTTTAGACTTGAGACCAAATTGCTTGTTCCCATTAAGGAAGACCTTTATGGCCTTTCTACATTTCTTTCTGCAAAACTAAAAGCAGACTATGCATGGGTGACAGCACTTGGTAAAAGCGATTGTAGTGACATTTCAGATCTGTCGAGTCTGTCTGTAACTGCCGGGCCTTGGGGAGCCTAATGAGACACAGCGCAGAGTAACAGGGAGAGAAGCCCTTACAACTCTGGTTACAGTCATTTCAAGGGGCTTGTAACTCTGAGGACCATCGTTTCCTGCTGGGTGGTAGAGTCATCTGGTAGCTACTAAAATTGCAACAAAATGTCTTGAAAGCAATTCTCTTTCAGTCACAGCCACACAAAGATTTAGATAGACCGGGCTTCAGCTGCTGATGGCTCCAGCTTTGGATCTCTGGAACCGGAATTCATACCCAGGGCAGTGCTTTCTGAAAATTCAAAGATGTATTTAAATAGCACACCACTCCCCTGCGTATAAAGTATATATTTGCAGAGAATGGGCTTAGACTATTTCTTAAGTAATTTAGCCTCTTAATACTATAGCCTTGTCGTTTTTTGTGACAATAGGGTTGCAACTGTAATATCCAAACAGCAGCACCAATAGAATGGCGCTGATGTTTGCACATTATGTATGGAGAGATGATTGCAAAACGATTTATATCCAGAATAACTGACTATACAAAATTTCAGGTTTGGGGAACTCTGGGAAAATAAAAAGCATGTATGCCACTTCAATAAATATTTATTGAAAATCAACTTTATGTAATGCAGGTACCGTGGTAAGAACAATGATTAATGTATGATTGCTGAACCAAAATAGCTCAAATTATAAAGGAAAAAGTAAGGTTTAATTTAAAGTAGTTATAACACACGGCAGAATAAAATAAGTGTGGAAATTTAGATTGCATATTTGTAAATTTGTCCATTGTTTTTTCTTCTATTTACTTATAGCCTCTCACTTTTCAAAAATATGTATATATTTGAGGAAAATCACTATATATGTGTGAATGTGTGTGTGTGATTGAATGTTATATTTGTCTGTAGATTCTTATAACCCTGGAATAAAAGGAAAACATGATGGTATAAATAATTTATTTTATTGTATAGATAAACCATTTCCTGCTGTTTATTTTTAAAAGAGAATATACATGTAATCATGTAAGATGCTATACCAGATATTGGTTATAGGGGTGAATGATGCCTTCTACATCTTTTTACCTAAGTTAGAAACCATTTTATTATGATTTTTTTGTCTATTATCTCCAAAAGAGTCATCAATGCACATTATTAAACTGTAACTAGTCTGTATGAAGTAACTTAAGATAGACTGAAAATGTAGTTTCTAATCAATTGTGTATGGTAGTAAATTGGAGTGGTGGTAAGAAAATGCACACACACAACTTTCATAGCAGTAAGTAAATCATGTCTGCATCTTAAAAATTACAATATTGATGTCCATTTGATTTTAATATTAGGACTTTTTTAAAAAGCATAAAGTATTTTCCCCTTGGGAATGGCAATTAGTAAAAGGTAGGGTTAGAAATGGACTGATTTGTTATTTAGAGCTTTATGGTACTTTTTAACCTTTTAAAACATAGCACATGTTATACTGTACTCAAATATATTTGTTTAAAATTGCCCTGGGTACCTTATTTTTTAGAGCAAATCCTATAATTCTGAGATTGTGTTTCCCATATATTCCCTTTGCCATTGATTACAAACTTATCAAGAATAGGAAAAAAAAGCGTTCCTTTCATTTCCAACCTACTGCAACCAAAATTTGTTATTTTGATCCTTTTAGAATTTTGAAAGACGGACAAATCACAGGGTGTGTGTTTTTTAAAGTAGATTTGCTTAACAGATATATAGTACTTCCTCTGTGATTAATTTAACGAGCACAGCAACCCCATGGCGACGGCACTAAAATAAAGGAGGTGAGGCAGAGAGGTTAATAGCCCAGGTAGGAGCAAAGGCTGATTCAGACCTAGGATGTACACTTCTGCTCTTACACACTGTGCCTCCTCCCCACTGTCCTTTATTGAGGAGCGTCACTGCTTACATAGGATTATCCTGGATATTTGTTCTCTTTAATGTGAAATTTATAATAAACTTTGTGGTTATGGTACAATATCAATTGCATTTATTAGCAATAGAACTAAAATAATATTCTATTTCAAAGTAGAAAGTGTAAACCCATAGGACAGCATCAAATTCTTTCTTAGGTCTATAATAGCAATTCCTGTCCTATATTATCATTGATATTTTTACGCTTGAGAACAGGGGTGTTGCCCCTAAGCCTGGTTAGACCAAGATATAAGAGCTGCTGAAAGAATGAAGGAGCCGAATGAGCTGTAGCCTCGTAATAAAACTCGCCTAACCGTGCACTCGTCATTTATTAACTACGTATCATTTATCTACCATTGTGCTAAGTACATAATAACCATTATCTACTATTCTCTCAACAACATCACAAATCATATGTCATTACTAAATATGTTGCTCAGAAAAATAATAAACAGAAATTTTAAAATGTTATGTAACTTGGCCACTGTCACATGGTGATTAAGTGGCAGAGCTTAATCCAAACTTAGCTCCACCCATCACTGCACTTTGCAGTTGCTTTATGGGGAGTAATTTCCTCTGAGTGCCCTTCACAAGGAAGCCCTTGGATTGAATATGAACTTCATCTGGATTATTTTAGGACAAGTTTAATTCCATTATTATTATTATTATTCCATTACAATTTAATTGTTAGAGGAGTGATTAGCATATCCTATTATCTTTTTCCTATATTAATTATCACCCAACAGAACAGACCCTGGTTCAAAGGGAAAATGTTATATTTCCTTCCTCAGTTAAACATAATCATAATGATGGCTTCATGTCAGAGGAAGTTAAGATAAGCAAAGCCTCCTTACCGAGCCAGCTTCCCAAAATTATTTCTTGGATTTGGTTATATCTTATTGAATCCTAGTATTTCAGCTTGTGTGCTATGAACAGTGCAGAGATATAGTGTAACCACTCTGAAAACCTGGAGGTTTTCTTCAGGCTTTATATCATCGCCTGCGAGATAACCTATTCATCATGTTTGAGATTCAAGCTCTATTCTACTCCCATCAGGATGGATGGCTTCATCTACTAGATTGTGGACTGATTAATAAATACCTTCTGTTTTTGTTTGTGCGTTTTTTTTTTTTAACATGTTTCCGTCAAATAGATGGAAAGCAACTTGTAAGAGAAAACTCTCGGCCACTGTGACATATTGAGGAGTCAGACACCATGAAACTGCTTAAATATTATTTATTTTTCTTTAGCTCACAGTTTCCTAAGAAGAATTAGGAATGATGGTGCTGAGCGGAAACTTTATTTGTGGCCTCTCTGAATGAGTTTATTTTTATTGTTGAGTTTAATGTTGTGGGAAGAATCGAAACTGAATTTGAAACAGAAAATGAGCTAAAAGCAGGAGTCTTGCTCCTTGAGCAGGGTCCCTAATCTCCCTGTATTTGCAGCCGTTCTTATCTGGAATGAATTCGTTTCAGTTTGGGAATTAAGAACTTTCAAAGCAGGTCTATAATTCTACATGTTGAATTACAGATGCATTTTTCGTTGAGAATAGAAATATACTCATCCAAAAAACGTTAACTCACTTGTGCCATTATACGTCATTCATTTTCTGTTTGAGTTCATTAAAATGTACATTTTTACCATAATAATCAGAATGTACTTCTTGACTATACGGATATTAAATTTAATTGTCTTCTTTTGATAATCCCTGTGGTATGTAACTTTTTTTTTTTACTCTCCAAGGATGTTTTCTTGGCAAGTGCTACGATGTGCTTCAGTAGCTTCAAAGTTATTCACTATGATAATCTTTTGCTATTATCGACTTTAGAAATGAATACAATTGGAAATTTTTCATGAAACATACTCTTTTATATACTGTTTTATAATCAACCTTCAGAATTATTTTTCCTTTTTAGTCTTTGATTTATGATAAACAATACTGTCACTGTTATTTTTTTAATTCATTTCATCTCTGGGACAAATGCATTCTGTAGCATTTTGACACATGTTAACAGAACAAATGTTTATTAGTCATATTCAATTTAATACTCTAAAATTATTCAGAATTAAGCATACCTTATTATTAAATGTTATGCAGTTTATTAAAAAAAAAATTAGCAGTCTATTTGCCTTCAAGTATGGGCAATGCCAGGACAGTGTACCTGGTGGAAAGTCCCAAGGTCAGACAGACTGAAATTCAAATCCCAAGTCCATAGCCTCCTCCCTGCAAGATCCTGAATAAAAATATAATCACAGTTCTTTACCTGTCAATGGAGATAATAGCACATAATATCAGAGCAGGAAGTAAAAATGATAGCATATTTTTTGTGTTCTTTACAGTGCTTAAATCAAGTCTAATTTTAGTCGCATTCCCATAGGCAAACTCAGGCTCCAAGAAAATCCAATATCTGATCAGATTTACACAAATATTTATTAATTAACACATCCAGGGCTCAAATAAAAGACACATCTCCCAGGCTGGTGCTTCCACTATTGCAATGTATACTAACAGTTATTTGTAAGTGAATAAAATTATTTTCTTGAAAGCAGTTAATACAGAGGGGAAAAAAAGCATCACTTAAGATTTTCATTCTACTGTTAAAGCATCAGATCACATTAATTCTGCTTTTAATAAAATGTAATGCTGTGCTCTTGCTGTGGCACTCCCTCCCTCCCTCCCTCCCTCCCTCCCTCCCTCCCTCCCTCCCTCCCTCCCTCCCTCCGATTTATCAACTTTACTTCTTTTCTTCAACACATAATAGCGTTTTGCATGGACTGTGAGCCAGTGATGTTGCCATTTTAGGAATTCAGAGACCAATAGGGCAGAGGTACAGGTCTCAACATGCTCCAACTGATGATACATCATCTGAACAGGAGCGGGGGTGTGAGAAAGAAAGTTCATGTTATGGAAGAATTTCAGAGTGCCTGGATTTTACATATTTTTAGATATGTTTTCAGATTGAACACACTCAATAAGCATTTTGTTTTATATATTAGTAAGCATGATTTAATATTAAATAACTTGTTGTGGTTCCTCAGTATGTGGAGGTAATAGCTAGGGTGTAAAAACTAGTTTAGTCTGATCCAAAACATATTATTTTACCCTAAGTCAATATAAAATCCTAAAATGTCAATCATCATTATTGTCTCTGTATTTATAGAAAGTTCCACATGAAAATTAGAACCCATAGAATATGCTTTTCTGGAAATTGTAATGTTCATTCTTAACTATAGCTCATATTACATATACTTATGTTAAATATAATATGTGTGATTTATGATATATAGATAATTTCTAGATGTATAACATTTTATAAAACACATGGAAAATTAGCCTCTGTTTTTCTTCTTATAGCCTTGTTATCAGTGATGTTTTATACATTTTGATAAAGTTCCTTAAACCATTTTGAAACTAAAAAGCTGACTTCTATCGTTTAGGGAAACAAAATGTTCAAAGGCAAGTTGATTTCATTTATGTTTGTTACATGCCAATTTACTTTAACACTTTGGTAAATGTCTGGATGCTAATCTAGTATTTTAAATATTTGAGTAAGCCGTTGTGATACCTATTCAAGAAAGCAGGAGAGCCCGGCCGGGCGTGGCTCAGTGGTTGAGCGTCGACCTAGGATCCAGGCGATCGGGGTTCGATTCCCGGTCAGGGCACATGCCCGGGTTGCGGGCTCGATCAATGACTCTCTCATCATTGATGTTTCTATCTCTCTCTACCTCTCCTTTCCTCTCTCTGAAATCAATAAAGATATATTTAAAAAAAAAGAAAGAAAGCAGGAGAGGAGTGTATGGCGGGGCTAAGGCCAGGAGTACTGACTTTGTAGATAGCCGTGATAAATTATCTGGAATGAGAAACATAATGTGGCTCATTAATAGCCCTAAAACAGGTGCTCTAAATAGGGTTCATATATTGAATGCATGAAAAGTTATTTCAGCTATATTTAGAATATAAGCATTAGACAAAAGATGAAATGGGAGAAGTTAATAATAAATAAAAATAAAATTAAAGATGCTAAAAATAACTGAAAGTTATTCCCTATGTTTTCTAAACTTGATTAATTGTATTGAAAAATAATTCATTGAGAATAACAGTACTGAGAGAAAAATATTAGTAACAGGAATAAGAGAAAATATTATAAAAATACATTGCAAAAATTCAATTTTAATTACTCTATAAAACACTTTTGGTGAATAGATTGTTCTACATTTTATTTATTTATCTGTTTTTTTAAAAATATATCTATATTGATTTCAGAGAGAGGAAGGGAGAGGGAGAGAGAGAGATAGAAACATCAATGATGAGAGTCATTGATCAGCTGCCTCCTGCACGCCCCCGACTGGGGATCGAGCCCACAACCCGGGCATGTGCCCTGACGGGAATCGAACCCCGATCGCCTGGATCCTAGGTCGATGCTCAACCGCTGAACCACACCCGGCTGGGCTGTTCTACATTTTAAAAGATATTTTTAAAACTAGTTATTGAACTGATACCTATGCAGCAAGGTAACTTCCTCACTATAATTGCTGTACACTTTTACAAGAAGGGAGTAAGCCCCGGCCAGTAGCTCAGCTGGCTGGCTCCTCCCACTGTGCCAACGTGTGGGTGGGCTCCAGCCCCCGCAGGGTACATACGAGAATCAGCCAATGCAATGCGTGAATAAGCGGAACAACAAATCGATGTTCTCTCCCTCTCTTTCTCCCTCCTTCTTTCTCTCTCTCAAATCAATCAATAAATAAAATTTAAAGTAAAAGAAAAGAAGGGACTAAGGTAAACCAGATATAAAACTGACTTTACAGTATTTGAAAAGCAAATAAGACTGAGCTTAGACTAATTAACCATATCAGAAAAAAACTGCTTCCAAAATAAGCAGGTTGAAGGAAGAGAGGCCAATTCAGATCTGACATCAGTATTCAGGAGGGAACCAAACCTAAGCAGGCAGGGTAGTGCTAGAGTACCTAAAATTCTGTGTGAAAATGATAAAAGATCAGATGGAGAACCACATTATATTCCACAACAAATATCCAATCAGTGCCTCAGTAATAGTAAATGGTGCTAGAATCAGTTATTTGAAAATATCAGAAATATGACAAACTATGTAGGGTGTCAGACTTCTGTAGGCTTTAATGTTCAGGAACAAAAGGAAACACACAAATATTGAAAAATAGGATAAAAGTGAGTTGTTGAGAATTTTAAAACACCTGCGGTACAGTAGTTTGGGAAATTGATAGTCTCACGTTACATGATATTCTATTCTTTTTTAATATTCTAGACTTCAGGCCAAAAGTAAAATATTATTTACCTTGGTTACAACGTCTATTCCCATCGCTTCCTCTCCTCTCCCCTCTCACCAGCTGTTGAAGAGAAGTATTCCTAATGTTTGTCAAGGGCCAGAGATCTTGTTAATTCTAAGACAGAGTTATTGCATGTAATGAATATGGGGCCAAGACTAACAACATCATGGCCATCAAGGCCTTTGTGCAGATGCACCAGCCGAAGAGAAGCCTTTGAAGGAGACCATCCATGACTCCTTAAGGCACGGGCTCCTCTCAGTGGTGTACATTCTACTTTCCAAAGGACACATAATGGCAGAACTATACAGGATCTGTTAACATCTGTTTCCTTTTCGGTCTGTGTTCTTAATCTATTGGAAGTTCATCTTTGTCTTCTGCCCTCTTCCTGATTGCTAATGGACTAATCTATTGTGAGTCAACTGAGCCACATTTAGCCGCATAATGATTTTCTGCCTTTTTAGCTATGGTCTCTCTACACAACCAGTAGGGTGATATTTGTGTACATGCTGATTGAAGGCCTCATGTCATCAAGATTAAAAAAAAAAAAAAAATCCCAGAAATAAACAAGTACTTTATTACAGTCTACTAACTGCAAGTCCTTATACAATCCTTCCTTGGATCCCAAGTTTTGTCATTGCTTGATGTGGATATTACATTCAGACACTCTATCTTAGCTCTTGGAGTTCTTCCTCCCCACTGCCACCCTAGAAAGTCAGTTTATGGCTACCCTCTCTTCCCATCTAAGTCCCCAAACAGGTTGGCACAGGATAGCTGTCACTGCCTCCATGACCTCTTTCCAAACGCGCGCACACACACACACACACACACACACACACATATTTTTGTGCCTGCGTGTATCACTCAACTATAAATGTATTAATCTCAGGAAAATGTCTTATGGTACTTTGCACAAATTAGGTATGTTGAAAGAGTGAATCTTTTATTGCTATATTTAGAAATTCACTCTGAGCTTTTAGAACAAAAGGATCAGGGTTTTATATTATCCGGAGCCTTGCATATTACTTAGAATATAATTGACTAATATTTGATGATTCAGAAGAAAAACAAAGAGCATTTTTTATAGTTATGAAAATGTCTATCTCTGGCAAAAGAACTTAAACTTCTTTAGGTTGGAGGCAATCTATTTTATTCTTTTTCCATACTCTTAACATCTATAATAGCTTAGACTCTCAATAAAAGTCTATTGGATTAAATGGAGTTTGCTGCCAGTCATTTCCTTAAATATCATTTACTGTACACCCACAGGATACTTAGGCTTCCTCTGGAAGCTTATCTTATTTAAATCCTTTTTACCACATAAACACATTTTGTAGAAAGTGCTGATGATGGGACTTCTATTGAGAAAAATAAATGCTGCATAATAAGGTCCTCATTGAATACATGACTTTAAAAAGACATCTGGAAAACCTCCTAAAATTAAGTCTTTTTGTTGTTCTTCAGCACAAGGAAAGGCTGAACAGATGATAAAAATGACTAACACTGAGGTCTTTTGGAACACTTACAGTTTAAAATAAAACTTTAATATTTATATTAATTGCATGATAGAGCTTTTAAAATAAATTAATTAAAACAGTTGACTCAGAGGAATTAAAAACATGATATATGAAGAAAGAAAACATAAGCCAGTAAAATATCACACAGCTTCTCTGTGACTGATCTTCCATTGCATTTCCTCCTGTTCCTGTGTTTTCTGTCCTGTGTAAGTAGAGTTCAGTGTCTGTAACAACACAAGTAATTCAAGCCCTGGCTTTACAGGTCCTATCACATCTTCAAATACCTGATTTCCCAATTAAATGGTGGGGGGGTACAAGATGATTTGAGTTAACAAATTGTTATTGATTATTTTTTAAAGGGCATTGTCTTTAAAAGAATGTGATTGTCATTTTCATTTGAACTGGACTTAATCAAAGACATAATCTATATAAGTATTCTGTTGACAGGTCATTTTTATTTAATGACAAATTAAGTTCATGCTTTCATTTGTTTTGTTTATTTTTTGTTTATTTTTTGATTTTTTAAATATATCTTTATTGATTTTAGAGAGAGGAAAGGAGAGGGAGAGGGAGAGGTAGAAACATCAATGATGAGAGAGTCATTGATCGAGCCCACAACCTGGGCATGTGCCCCGACCGGGAATCGAACCCCGATCGCCTGGATCCTAGGTCGACACTCAACTGCTGAGCCAAGCCTGGCCGGGCTGTTGTTTTGTTTAATGTCACATGTAAATCTAAAAATGTACATAAAAATCACAAAAATTTGAAGCTGTCTTTATATATGAAAAATATACTAAAATATATTAGAATTTAAAGACAGGTGACTGTTTATTTTTCCTATTTAACATTTAATGCTGTGTATAGTCTTATGTTGGGTTTATGATTACCTTCCCTTGTGAGATAACAAATGCATACAAATAACAAAGTTTTTATAAAGGAGTATGGTAGTAAAATCATAAAATTAAAAATATTTTACTGGTCAAAAAAATTACTGCCAAGCTGGCATGGCTGAGTGGTTTAGTGTCCACCCATGAACCAGAAGGTCACTGTTCAATTCCCGGTCAGATCACATGCCCAGTTTGTGGGCTCGATCCCCAGTAGGAGGCGTGCAGGAGGCAGCCGATCAATGACTCTGTCTCATCATTAATGTTTCTATCTCTCTCTCCCTCTCCCATCCTCTCTCTGAAACCAATTTTTAAAAACATATTAAAAAATTACCAAAAAATGTCTTGAAATATAATGAGCATAAATTTTTCCATCTATGCCAGAGAAAGCAAATGAGTTAATAATAATCATATACTTACTCTTAGTGTTTCTTTGGAGCAAATTATTTCAAAATATACTGCCAAAGTAAGTAATCAAGGGAGCGTATTGCTGACATAAAGATAAACATAAACATATAGACCGATGGAAAATCAAAATAAACCAGTATATTTATAGTCAACTGAATTTTGACAAGGATGGCAAGATGTCAGTGTGGAAAGATTAGTATTTTCAACAAATGGTGCTGAGACAACTGTAAATCCACATGCAAAAGAGCAAACTTGGATATCTACATCACACAATGGGTAAAAAATTTACATGTAAAATATAATAATATAATATTCTTAGATGGGAACAAAGGTGAGTCTGCAAGATGTTGATTATCCAATATGTTGTTTTTTGATCTGACACCAAAAGTACAAGCAAGAAAAAAAAAGATAAACTTGACTTTATTGGAATTAAAAACTGCTGAGCAAGGGACATCTGTAATATTTTAAACAAAAATAAAAATTAAAATAAAAACAAACCAAAAAAAACTGTTGTGTATAAAAGAACACTTCTAATGAAGTATGAAGGCAGCTTGCATAATAAGAGAAAGTAATAGCAAACCATCTGATAAAGATCTAGTATCTAATATATATAAAGAGCCCTTACAACTAAACAACAAAAGACCAATAACCCAATCTAAAAATAAAAAAATGATTTGAATAGACATTTCTCCAAAGAAAATGTACAAATCGCCAGTAAGCACAGGAAAAGATGCTCATTTTATCATTAGTCATTAGGTAAATGAAAATAAAAATGAGATACCATTTTGCACCCTCTTGGATGACTATAAAAAATGGAAAGTAACAGGTAGTGACAAGGGTGTGGAGAAATTGAAATCCTCGTACATTGCTGGTGATAATGTAAAGTGCAGCCTCTATGGAAAAGAGTCTGGCAAGTCCTCAAAGAGTTAGATGTAGAATTATCATATGATCCAGCAATCTCACTCCTAGATATATACCCAGGAGACTTGAAAACATATGATCACACAGAAGCATGTACACAAATATTCATAGCATATATAAACACAAATGTTCATATAAATATGCACGCTACGTAAAGATTTCCCAGAATAGTTAATACACCAAACTCTACAGGGGATCATTTTATAAATATATTGTTTTAAAGCTGAGAATGTCATTATTGAGATTTGGAGACTCCAGGAAATTGTTTATAGTGGATAGAGACACATAAAGAGAGTATGTGGAGGCATTGCTGCTGAGCAGCATATACATCTTAATAGTGGAAGCTGGCAGTGGGGCAGGTGGGGTCTAACTGCAATCACAGGTGAGAGTAGGTAACACAGACAATTTTTCAAGGTGATGTTTTAGAGTGACCTACAGGTGGCTGGACAAAAGTGGCAGGAAATTCCAAAATCAGGCAGAAGTGTTGTGCAGCAGAGGCTCACAACATACTGTGTTAAAGCTCATGGGGATTAATTACCACTGACCTTCCTTAGACACGTGGAAGAGAGGATCCTAACACCAGACATATGGGGCATTAAACTCATTATCAAAGCAAGTATTTTTATTTATTTTTTATTTTTTGCAGTGAAATTCAACTGTGTATTGTCAAATGTTCCTTTCAATAGGTTTCAGAGAGCTAAGGCATGAAATACTTCATGTCATGACTGAAATCCTTACATTTTCAGAAGCTTATAAGAAAGACGGTGAAGAAGAATGAAGTTTCAGTGTTTCGTTTTGCTTTTTTTTTTGTTTAAAGTATTACAGATGTCCCTTTTTCTTCCCAATGACCCATTCCACCCCATCCCACCCCCCTCCCCAGTGTTTTTAAAGGACAGTCTTTGATCTAGTGGGCTTAGGGCACCTCAAGAGCCTAGAGTTTAGAAATGTTGAAGTAGTGCAATCAACTTAATCATAGCATTGAGCCATGACCAGGAAAATAGCAAGGAGGGAAAAGTACACATTGTTTAATAATCTCTTATCAAGACAGCTCATAATCTGAGTATTTTGCTCCATTTAATACACAAAGAAACCCTGTAGTCGAGGGGATGTTTTAAATTTAAATAACTGGAAAATCATCCATATCTATAAGCAGTAAACTCTGAGAACGTATTGTACTATTTATTCTTTCTTATTTCTCCTGTGATATATACATATTACTTGGCCTTTTTAAAAATCCTCATTGACAATACATCTTTTATTGATTTGAGGGAGAGAGGAAGGGAGAGAGAGAAAGAGAAAAACATCAATCAATCAGTTGCCTCCAGTATGAACCCCAAATGGGAATCAAACCCACAACCCAAGCATGTGCCCAGACTGGGAATCTAACCCACAGCCTTTTGGTGCATGGGACACTCCAACCAACTCAGCAACCTGGCCAGGGCTCACTTGACTTTTAACGGTCACTCAAGCAATATTTGCAGATGAAACTATACTATCAAATAAAGCTGAGATTAAACTTAAAGCTGAATAGTACTGAATATAAATTTCCTTTATGTAGGACATGTTTTATTCTTGTAGGAAATGGCTTAGAGTTTGGAAAGGATAGGTATGGGAATGAGCTTGGCATTATAGCCCATGTATTCTATCTTCGTCTACTTGGACAAGCTGAATGAATGACAGCAACTAATGGTTAGTAGTACTTTCTAAAACCAGAACTGTCTATGGCCCCACTGGGGAAGGGGAGTACAGGGGAGAGGCACAAATTCTATCCTGGCTAAACAACCCACTGTTTCATTAAACATAACGCGTGCATACACACACACACACACACACACACACACACACACACACAGAACATTGATAAACAAATATTGCTATTAAGTTTTCCTGCTTAGAACCTGGCACAGATGACAAAGGTGGGGATACAAGAGGAAACTGCTCTTCATAATAAACATAATTTTTTTTTCTGCTAGAGCACGAGGAAGAAAGCAAGGTATAAAATCACACCCAGTATAAATGATAGAGAAAATGTTAAGAATACCCTTTAATTTAACATATTAAACATGTATTTATTTGCCAAACATTGTCCTGGGTATACAAATAATAGAGACCCCAAAACAGAGCCTCTTCACTCATGTTACATATATTCTAGAGTAAGAGAGGTAGATATTAAATAAGCAAAGGAATACATACAATGTCAAGTGACAATATACAATGTTAAATGGTGATAAGTGTTCTGAGGAAAAGCCCTATTCAATTAAATTTATGTCATTTTTAAAAGTTCTTTAATAAATATATCAATGCTTTTTAGTCATGTTTTTCAAATGCCTTTTTCTCTAAGTGTATCCATTTTTTTCTAAAGAAAGAAAAAGTAAATTCACTTTCAATAATTATATTCTTCTGGGAAATATTACCCACCATCTTGCAGAAAATTGAGTGCTCCTTGTGCTCCAAACTCAAACATTAACTTTTCAAATTCTCCTTATACCTTAAAATTCTGCATCTGTTGCTAAATTGATGCTATGATGAGATGCTCATAATTAATTCTACCACCAAATATTTTTAAAATACTGACTGTATAGCATTGGAACAACAAAGAGCTACATTACTACTGTTATTAATTTTAATATGGTTGTATTGACAGGAAAAGAGAATGCTATATCTTCTTTATTTGTTTGGTAATATCCTTGCCAATGGTAAATTTTTGTTGTTATATTCCACATGAAATTTCAACTAAATCTTACACTTTATTTTCTGTCAATTCCAGAATTACTAAAACAAAACAAAACAAAACAAAAAAACCCTTGCTTTCTTTGTCACTTTTCTTCAAAGCTAAGTAAAATAGCAATTTATGTGCACTGTGATTGACATATTCAGATAGGAACCTGCTGCATTCTGACTTCTAAAAAGGTATGTGATTTTTACAACAACGTTTATGGAAAATTAGAGCTTTTAGAGTTATTGTATTTCCTCTTTAGCTTTGCAAATTTGACATCTCCAACTGACTTGGAAATGGTCATTAAGAACTTGCATTTAAAGAATTAGAGAAAAAAATCAAGATTTATATATGAAATAGTGTAGTAGCTACAAAAAAAAGCTTTACTCTAGGAAGCTCAAATTAAATCAACAAAGGATAAACTAATTAGAAATACATCTTAAGGTATGCATAAGACTTATGATTTGAAATCTCCATTTTCATTCTGATTGTATAAATGTGAATTTAAATTATGTTTAGAACTTAATGGACAAGGTGGGATCATCATTAATTCAAGAAATGTTGAAGAGTTCCAACCTTAAAAATATAATGCACCATAAGAGGCCATGCCTGCCAAGAAGAGCACAGCAGTCTAGTAAAATCTGAGAATATTTATTGATAATTGTCTGAAATTTTTCCAAGGTATAGCAAGTGTTTTACCTTTTTAACTAGAGATAGACCATTTGAGATGGTTCTGCAAAATGTTTGTAGCAGTTCAAAACCATGGCAGACAGTTTTCTAGGTCAGAAAGACTATTAGGACTTGGATTCTCTATGTGGGTGGATCATACATGATTACAGAGGTGATGTAATTTGTTCTTTGAAAATAGATCGAACATACTCCCTTAGTCAGGAATACATGTATGTCTTGTATTTCAGTTTTTATGGATACAGTGAATTCTGATCAAGAATCAGTATGTACTTTTTTATAATGAACCAAACTGAGAAGGTGAGGACTCAATTCCTTTGCAACAGTGTGATGTTCTGCAAGCAAAAAACACAGGTTTGAGATCAAGTGAGAATTTTCAGGGAAGTTTAATTTAAGAGGAATGTCCTGAGCCACTGGTATATTTAGTAAAACTAGAAGTATGCCTGTTAGCCATTGTTATTTTTACCTTTAAAGCTTCTCTTGTATTCTTATTCTAAGAGAAAGAAAAAATGGGCAAGTGGAAGAAGCTGCTATAATTCGTAGATGCCTTGACGTGAAAGAAATACCATAGCTAGCCGTCATAGTACTAGTAGTAACAGAGCAGCAGCAGTGGCAGGAACAGAAATGATTACCTTTTTTTTCCTTTTTGATATTGTAATAGATGGTAGGTTATCAGTTCCAGATGCCTTCCTCTGCAGGTGAATGCCTTTACTTCATTTCACCTAGACGTTGC
Organism: Miniopterus natalensis; assembly: GCF_054644295.1. NCBI lineage: Eukaryota > Metazoa > Chordata > Mammalia > Chiroptera > Miniopteridae > Miniopterus > Miniopterus natalensis. The sequence goes on from NC_142091.1 coordinate 22,351,347, forward strand.
CAGGAAGGCCACATAATGGAGTGTCTCTGGAATCTGATTTATAGAATTTCAAAATATAACTTCTCTCACCTAATAGTTTTTGGTTTTTTATCTTGGTCCTTTCATTCAACTTTTCTAAGTTTTTCCAGCCATATAACAAAAGAGTAAATAATACACTCTGACTTATAGGGTTGTGATGAAGACTACATTTAAAAATGCTATGTTTAAAGTATTTAGACCATGCCTGACACATATTAAACACAAAAATAAAGAATTAACTTTTATTATACTCTTTTATTGTTGAGAAAATTTAAACAACATTCTATATCACGTAACTAAGAAGCTTCCAAGCCAGGATCGACCCCAACTTCTTTGTGATTCTAGAGTGCAGGTTCTGGCTTATTTAGCCTGTCATTTTAGGCATCGGAATTATGCCTAAATCATTTAAATTCATTGACTTCAGCTATTATGTTCATAATCTGATATAAATGATTTTGTTCAGTCTTCACAAAGGAAATAAATGAATTAAGAAATTATTATTGATCTCACTATGGAATAGCAACAACATATTATACACTAAACAGCTTATATCCAAGTGCACACGCGCACATGCAGTAAATTACAAGAGTTGCATAGTGTGATTCTGTTGTGAACTTAAATGATTTGCAACTAGGTCAATAACCTTCTTCAATCAATTAAAATAAACTGCTTTGGCTTTCTGGATCTGATGTTAACTTTCTACCTTTTCATTCACAATTTCTCCATGAAGACTCCTTTTTTAAAATTCAGTTCTTTAAAGTTTTTTGGGTTTTTTTTTTTTAGTCTATAAAAATATGTATAGAACATGAATAATATGCCTGAGGTCACACAGTGAGAAATTGAAAAATATTGTACCTTGAACATGAGTCTTTCGACACATAGCTCAGTACTTTTTAACTAACCTATCTTCACAAGCCAAATGACTGACAGGGAATCAGGAGTGCAAAAGACGTGGAATTGCATACAGTGCAATATTTTGGCACATTTGAAGTCCCCAATAAATATGTAAATCACTATGTCAATTAGAAATATCTAAAAATGACTCTTAGACAACTGAGTTAATACTTTATCTTATCTGTGCACCCCAGATTATGCTAATATATTTGAGAATTAGCTCTAATCTCCATGTGCTCAAGCAGGGGTGTTTGTGTGGTGTGTGTGTATCCCAACAGGTAATACAACATTGATTATTTGAATGGATTTAAAACTGCTCTCAATCCAGAAATATTAAATTAACTTCCTTGCCTAATTTAAAAAATCAGAAGATGAACACATTTACCAAAAATGAATTTATTTTCTACTTAGAGGCATTTATAGGCCAATATCATTAAAGCTTAGATTTTTCTTTTCTTTTAGTTTTTCTACTTAATTATTTTTTATATCATTGATTGCCCTTATAAAACAAACATTTCATGACACAGGCAGTAAGCGTTTGTGGGGGGTTGTGAGCTCAGTGGTGGAGGTATAGAGATACAGAGCAAAGAAGTGGTTGATACATTATCTTATAATTATCCATAGGTAAGTCCTTGTTAGTTTTCTTTCATTTTTTTTTCTTAAAATATTAATTCCTTTTATCAGCACTTGTATTCTTTTTCTCAAATTTATTATTTTAAAAAGAACTTTCTACATAGAAATTAAGAATTGGAAAAGAGAGAAGGAAGGAGGTACATGATTCCAAAAATTCCTTTGTGTAACTTTACCGGTATGGAGGTCACTGACAATCTTTCAAGTTTTATAATATATATAGTTTCATTATCCTCACCTGAGGATACTTCCTCCATTGCTTTTCAGAGAGAGTGGAAGGGAAAGAGAGAGAGAGAGAGAAACATTCATGTGAGAGAGACACATTGAATAGTTGCCTCCTGCACAAGCCCTGCAACTGGGGCTGGGGATGGAGCCTCTAACTGAGGTACCTGCCTTTGGCCGCAATCGAACCCGGAACCCTTCAGTCCGCAGGCCAGTGCTCTAAGCACTGAGCAAAACCAGCTAGGGCTTAAGATTTTTAGAAAAAAATCTACCACACACCTCTCTCTAAAAACTCCAAGATTCATCATATAGAATCTGCTTCTATTTCTCTTCATCTATTCATTCACTCAGTAGATATTTTTAAAATATTTTTGTTGGTATTTTTTTAATTATTTAACTTTAAAAATAAAATGGTAGTACTTTTGGATAAATGTAAGTAAACACCAATGAGTAATAGAAATCTTCCCTCAAGGAAGTCACAGTTTGTGGGGGAGAGACAGAGTCAGGCAGGTACCATAGAAAGTGGGCGAAGTACTAAGGTCGGCGCAGGCTGCCTGATGGCCACTTAGATTTGGGCAAGAGGAGTGGAGACAATGTCAAGAATAAATTGTATCACAAGTAGGACATTGTTTTCCACGCTACTTAAGAGTTAAACTTGATACCGAATATTCATTTCCATGCACTTGAAACAGTATTATCAACATTTTTTTTTTCTGTTTAAGAGGCTAGTATCAAATTCAGATGGCTTCATGTTAGCAGGAAATCTGGCTAATTCATTGCTCAAACTCTGAATGTTTAAACAGTTTGAATGTTTTTAGGTCTAGGATATTCTGCTGCTCTGTCATCTCTACTGAGCAACAGAAAAATTTGCAGAATTATTTAATCATCTTTTTAGTATTACCTCATGGGCCAGACACCATGCTAAAAACTTTACATGCGTTATCTCAACTTTATCTTCACAACACTCAGTGTTAGGTATAACAAATATTTCAATTTTAGATAAAGAAACTGAGGGGTTGATGTTAAATGAGCTGGTGAAAGTAATTGTTAATAACTAGTGTAGCCAGCATTGAAGCCCAGGTAGGCTGTCTTCCACGCCTTGACCTTAAACCAGCGCGTAGGGTTTCCTGGGCAGCGGCAGTGTGCCATTTCTCTTCACACTGACATGCTCCTGGCCAGCTTTTATCTTTCATTTTGAAAATGCATTTGGCATGAAGTAATAGATTATAAAAGATTAACACTGTCCATTTTAATTTTTTATCCTGGCTTAATGAGGTTTAGAAGACAAAGTACCTAGTAAGCCGTCGACAGTAGAGAAATCAATAAACATAGTTATAACATTCATAATAATGGAAGACCGCAACCGTCTTTTTTATTTGAATCTAATATTTATGTCTCACTAATGAGTCTAAAGCACTGTTTATACATATCACTTAGATAAACTTATAAAATAATAATCTTTACATAGTAACGCAATCCTATCTACCTAAAATATTTTCTTCCTTAACTTTATTCCGTTGAAGTAATACTGTTTGCCTTATAAGTTTGTATTGAAAGGTTTAAAGTTGACTATGCACATCTTAACGATGAATTAATTTGTGAGTAAAAATGATATAACTAGCCAATGGCCAGTATAAAATTGCTATCACAGTTCTATTTTTGTTTATGATCCTTTGGTCCCACATGCGGTGGTGCTGCATTGAATCATTCCCGCGTTATCAGAGGCTCATGTCTAATGCCCCGTGACATGTTAGTACAGAATGTTCCCTCTGCTGGACTGAGGAGACAGAGGTCCAACTCAAAGAAGCTATGGCAGCTGGAGTCTGTGGGCTAGAGTAATGAAGAGCAGGGAAACACAGATAAAGAGATTCAGAAATCTGAAAAGACCTTCATAACCAAGGCATGTATACACAGGGTACAACCCCAGGAGGCTGGGAAAGAGAATGCTTAGGAAGCTATATGTTGGACAGTTTCCACCTTGGCTTGTAGACAGCTTATCAGCCAATGTGGAAAATGCTCACCAGCACTGAGGGTACTTAGTAGAGGTACTGCAAGGGTGTGTCTTAGTAATATAGTCAATCCACTTCTATAATGAAGCTTACTTGGCTCTCAGAAAGGTTAAAAAAAACACACAAAAAACTCAGAAAAGGAACAAGGGGATCTGAAAATACGTTAACTTCCTGCCAAAACAAATCCCAACATTCATTAAAGCATAATAGTAAAATACAGCATTCAGCCCAGCCGGGCGTGGCTCAGCGGTTGAGCGTTGGCCTAAGATCCAGGCTATAGGGGTTCAATTCCCGGTCAGGGCACATGCCCGGGTAGCAGGCTCCATCCCCAGTGGGGGGCGTGCAGAAGGCAGCTGATCAATGACTCTCTCATCATTTATGATTCTATCTCTCCCTCTCCCCTCCTCTCTCTGAAATCAATAAAGATATATATATATTAAAAAAAATACAGCATTCAAAAATGTGAAATGCATAATGTGAAGCTTCTGATAAAAATAATTCCTAGATCTATCAAAAATCAAGAAAATGTGACCCACAGCCAAGAGAAAAATCAATAAGATATTCATAAGTGATAATATTATGAGATTAGCAGGCAAGGTCTTTAAAGTACCTAATAGAAACATCCTCACAGACTTAAAGAAATACATGACTAGAATATGGAAAAAAAAAAGTAAGACATAAACCAAAATTAAGCAAAACTTCCACAGATGACCATACATTGTCTGTACTAAGAAATTCACTGGCTGGGATTAATTGAAGATCAGATACTGCAGAAAAAAAAATAAGTGATCTTGAAGACATAATAATAGAAAATATAAACTAAAACAGATCAGAAAAATGAGCTGAGTTTCAGTGCCTGTGAGACAATATCAAGTGGTCTGTTTATGAATTCAAGTCTCAAAATGAGAAGTGAGAAAGCAGAGACAGAAAAAAAAAAGTTTGATGATGTAATGACTGAAGTTTTCTTAATTTGATAAACTATAAAGAAAAATAGCCAAAGATTTAATTATAGTGAGTCATTTAACACATTGCCCTCAGTAACTGATGGATCATCAGGACAAGATTTAAGGCTCTGCAGGGTGTGCCTGCTTCTCATGAGACACCTGCTCTGGGGGAAGCCAGTCTCCATGTAGGCCATTCAGCTATTCCGAGACTGCCGCCTGGAGAGGCCACGTGCAAACTCACCTCAGACGGGTTCCCAGCAGAGAGCAAGCATCGGCCGTTGCTGTGTAAGTGAGCCCTATCAGATGTCAGCCCAACTGAAATTTCAAGGGACTGCAACCCTAGCTAATATTTGGCTAGTATCCCAAAAATGAACCCAATCAAGAATTGCCCAGCTCAGCTTTCCCCAAATTCCTAACCCCCCAAATAAATTTATCATTAAATTTAAATTTCAAGGTTATCTTCTTATCTAGAAATTCATCATTGGAACAGTAATACAATTTATAATAAAAATGCTCACACAGATCTGGCCAGTGCGACTCAGTTGGTTGGGCTTCATCCCGTGCACCAGGAGGCTGCCAGTTCAATTCCCCATCAAGGGTATATGCCCAGGTTGTGGGCTCAAACTCCACATTTATTATTTAACTCATTACTGATATACTATTTAGTGCAACATGCCAGAAGAAAATATAAAATGAGAAACAGAATAAAGAATTCATTTCCAGCCCCTCCAGTGTGGCTCAGTAGTGGAGCGTCAACCCATGAACCAGGAGGTCCCCAGTTTGATTCCTGGGCAGGGCACATGCCCAGACTGTGAGCTTGATCCCCAGTAGGGAGCATGTAGGAGGCAGCAATTAATGGTTCTCTCTCATCGATGTTTCTCTCTCTCTATCCCCTACCTTCCTCTCTCCCTAAAATCAATTAAAAAATATATTTTAAAAAAGAATTTATTTTTAGAACTAGATACAAATTGTCATTGGAATTTATTCAACTATTGTTTTGATTAACTCATTTCACAGCTTTTCTGTGTCTAAACTCCATCATACCTATATATGGTCCCCAGAGGATACTAAAAGAAACACTGAACACAGTTGAGGAAAGTTGGGAACACATCTGTCCCAGTAGACTGCTCACCTTTTCCTAAAGAGGCCATGTACATCTGGATAAGCAATGAGCTCTACAGTAAAGCTCCAAATAATCAAAGGCAAAGAGCTTGTATATTAATGTACAAGATTTCTTTTCTTCCCCTGATTTATCTTTCTGTAGAAGTGGAATCCCGTTAGTTACTCTTCTGACCTCTCTCTAGCTCCTTTCGTATTCCTCAGAGGAAGAGATTGATTGAATTGCTGCATTTAGGAACAAGCCCTGGATCTTCCCTCCCTCCTCTTGGGGGTGAGCCTCCTTCAGGGACCCGGGGTTCACCATGGCTCCTTCCAGGAGGCAGCCTCTTGACCAGCTCTGCCTGGCGGGAGTCAGCAAGCCCCTCGGACTAAATGAGGAAAGTCCACGTTCTCTCTTGGCCTCTATTATTAATTAAAGAGATACTTTAACTTTTCACCAGCCACTCTTTGAATCTTTCCTCAACTTTTTCACAAAGCAGATGGGGAAAATCATACTGTTTTAGAAACTCCTGTGACTCCCAAGATTCCCTGCACTATGGACTGATAAGGCAAAGGGGACCCAGGAGCTCTCGTGAATGGCTAATAAAGTGTTAAGCACATACAGCCATTCTAGAAAACAACCTGATAGCACTTAGTACACTTCTATTTTATTACCCAGGAGTTCAAATAATGAGAATAGTCTAGAGAAACGTTTATAGGTCCATAAAGGGACACATATAAGATTTTTATCACAGCATTGTTTGTATAAGTGAGTTGCTGGGGGTTATTTAGTGTCTATTTCAAATGAAATGTGCTCATGTCCACTGATACAATGCCTTTTAAAAGCCCTAAGTAATAAATTAGAGATTTTACAGCTCCTTGGATAGATCTCACAAACAATGTTTAATAAGAATAGTAAGAAATATAACACTTGTACTACTGTTTCATTTATTTACATTAAAATCATACTTGTAAAATTAAAATAGGTACCTTTTAAGGCTATCACTATACAGGGATGTGATTTAAGCAATTAGAGTAGATGTACAGTAGGCCACCCTGACCTGTGGTTTCACTTTCTGTGGTTTCAGTTTCCAGTGCTCAACCCTGGTATGAAAATATTAAATGGAAAATTTCAGAAATAATTCATAAGTTTTAAATTATGTGCCATTTTGAGCAGCATGATGAAATCGTCAGGTCAACAGTAGCTAAGTCTACACCACAATGCCTGTGTCATTCACCTCACCTCATCTCATCACGTAGGCATTGCACAGTCTCATATCGTCACAAGAAGAAAGGCGAGCACAGTACCACATTCACATAACTTCTATTAGAGTATATTGTTATAATTGTTCTTTTTTATTATTAGTTGTGGTTAATCTGCCTAATTTGTAAATTAAACTTTATCATGTGTATGTGTGTATGTGAAGGAAAAAAACCATAATATATATAGGGCTTGGTACTATCTGCAGTTTACAAGCATTCTCTAAGGGTCTTGGAACATATCCCCCACAGATAAGAGGGGACTAATATACATGGAGAGTAGGTACATATGAAATGAGAGATTGCAAAAGTGTTATTTACAACATAGATCCCTGGGCCTCACTCTGGAGATGCCTTTTTAATTGCATTAAGACTGGAATTTAGAAATAAGCATTTTTGTCAAACATATTCAAAAGTTTCATAAACTTTCTGAGAATCACGGATAAATAAATTATTCAATTAGGAAGCTAAGTTTTTCAGATTACTCAAGATTTTCAAGCTACAGCTTCTTATGATATGACTGTCAATGCCAGGTATCCTTTGAATATATCTACTTTAAAGTGAAATTCTACCCACTCCTCAAAAGAAAGCTCAAAGGCTATCATCTCCATAAAACTAGCATCAATTTCCGCAATCTGAGGGGAAATTGGTATCTCCTATGTTTCAACCCTAACTGCAATTTTAGTAGTTTGGTTATAATTTGAAGTGGTTTTAAAATATTTAAAAGTTGAAAAGAGACACAGGTACAAACTAGTCAGAATGGAGTCAGTCCATAGCACTGAATGAAGATCTTAGAGGCTTTTGTTGTGCTAGACATTACTATATTAATTTATATATTTGAGCAAATCCAGATTTGACCCAATTATGACCCAACAGGTGGAACAGACATCAGACCACTGGCTGTTTATTAATTGGTGTAAACATATTTCCTTCTTTGAACAATTTGTATAGGTGTACTAGTGCCTATGGTCTGAATAGCCAAACCTGTTTGGTTATTAATAACACCTTGACATGACAGAGTTAAAAATGTTAAATTCTTCAATATTTTAGAATCACATTTTTGCAAGGTTAGTGAAATTTTGGGGGGAAACCTCTTCAGTTTGCCAGCTGCACTCTTCCAACCTGTTCAATTCCAGCGGCAGTTCAATACCATTTGATGGCCCTTGACAACTTTGGCTTATCTGTTGATGTGTAGGATTCTTTATTCAGAATCTGACTGGGACTTCTAGGAAAGTGGCAGCCAGTCCAAGAATCTTTCTGTTATTGAACATCCATTTCTTTAGCTCAAAGTATACTAGGAAAATCAGCTTAAAATATACTGAAGACAAAGATACTTGCCTTCTACCATCCAAATTCCCAAGATGAATTTGCTTCTCTGTACCCCAACATCTTTTCCACATCACTTCTCTGAGAATATATAGACTTCAGCCACCACTTTGGGTAATGGAGTCTGGGCAAAGAATGGCAGCCAATCAATAATAGCTTTTTGTCTACATTCTTATTACTGTGGGAATACTGGCTAGACAGTGAGCTGAGCCCTTGTATTTAAATGATACCTTTATTAAAAACTGACCTGACATCATGGTATAAACAAAGAGCATAGTTAGAAAGGAGACTGGGGTCCATTTCCATCTCTTTTACTATCTAATATTGTGAATTTGAGCATGACATTTAAAAATCTATGTACTCTAACTTCCTCACTTATAAAATAATGAATTTGAACAGGAAAATCTCCAAGGCTTTTTTAAAATACAAAAATGTTATTATTTATACCATTTTTGCTTCAATACTAAAAATACCTATTCATCTTTTATTTTAGTTGCACAAGACCGCTAAGTGTATTTTGAGTGGAGCCAAATAAGTAGATAAATTTATATGTATGTAAATATAAACTTTATATGAACATAAAATATAAATTTACTTATATTTAAATAATTTTAAAATCTGTATTATTGCCATTTTACATGATTTGCACTATTATTATTTTCTTTAAATTGATTTCAGTAAACCACTGTAGGTCACACTGCCAACTTTCAAACATTCAGGAAAAGAAAATTCAACAGTGATAAGAATTCCATCCAAGATATCATGTTTCAATTAATCTAGAATTTTTCATCCACATTGTTTTTCTCCAGGTGTTAAACCCACCAAATTTTAGCTTGTCATGTTGCCTCCCAGAAAAATTGATATTTCCCCACCTCACTAATAGCTAAATGTGGCCAATGCAATAGAACCCAAACCCATCCAGGAACTTCTAAGAAGTAACTTTGATGCAGTCATGTAGCCAGCCCAGTATGCTAACATGTTCACCCAGTTACAGACTTCACTTTCATGTGTCTCCATTCTGTATGACTGGAGTTGTTTTATTATTTTAGTTTCTAAAAATAGTTGAAAATATCACTTCATTGAAGCCTTATTTAAAGAACCAAGACCACTTGGCTAGAGCTCTGCCTTCCTACTTAGCCTGTATTAGTTATTTTTTCCTCAGAGCAAAACACAGTTCTTATATTATCTATATAAGATTATAATCAATTAGTATGCTACATCAGACCATGGATGAATCATCTCTCTTAATTCAAGCTTCATAATATAGACACTTTTTAAAATATATATATTTTTATTGATTTCAGAGAGAGGAAGGGAGAGGGAGAGAGAGATAGAAACATCAATGATGAGAGTCTTCGATCAGCTGCCTCCTGCAGGCCCCCAGCTGGGGATCAAGCCCGTGACCTGGGCATGTGCCCTGACTGGGAAGCGAACTGCGATCTCCTGGATCCTAGGTCGATGCTCAACTACTGAGCCACACCAGCTGTGTTATAGTCCACTTTTGACATGTTTAACCCAATGTATTTGATTACTCTGATATCAGTTTTGGCTAAGAATATGTCTTCATTACTGCATATCTTTCAATATTGAATTTGTGCTGCCACCTATCATAGGAGCCCACCTAAAACCACCAGTTGGTTTAGTCTCATGTCCTAGAGTCATTTAAAATACTTTTTGGAGCCTGACTATAATACTTCTATATTAGGTGCAGATTTTATGATGATGCCAGTAAGAGCTATATATCAGAGCTCCCTGAAGTTATACTTCCATGCATCTTCAGCCCCTATGTAATTAAAGCAAATTATTTTACTATAATATTAAACTAAAAAAAATTTTACATTTTTCTTGATCTAAAGATCTTTTTATCTCTACGTTCATGATTTCAAATGTTACCTTAGTCATGGAGGGGCAGAGAATGTGTTGTTTTTCCCCCCTAAAATTTAACACTCTGGTTGAACCTTTTATATTCTATTTTTTCCTACACTCAAAGAACACTTATTTCAATGATAATTCCTACTAAATGTATTGGTTTTTCTTCATTTTCTCAAGAAGACATGTTTAAAATTTGAAATTCAAAAAACATAATTAAATCAAAATACACTAACTTATAATGACAAACTACTAATATTAGGAAGTGCTACCATTCTCTCACATCTTAAATATTTCTTAAACTAGTGATTTTAATGTGTGGTAAATTAATTTCATACTCAAACCACTAAATTTTCCCTCAACTACCTAAATTTTGCTTTTCTTTCTACTATTTATTTCCCCCAAAACATACCAATTAATTTTTTTAAATTTATTTCTTTATTCATCAGGAATATGTTAAGTGGCTAATATACACCAGGCCCTGGGAAAGGTTCAGGTGCACAGTGGTGAGAAAAATAAACATTATCCTTGCCCTCATGATACCTGCAGACTAGCAGTGGAAGAAACAAAGAGGCGTTATTTAGAGGGTGTACTTATTTCCCACCTTCCTATTTCCATAGGGATAAAATCCATTTTCCGTGCCTGATGTGATTAGTGAGTTTAGGAGAAGAGTTGAGCATATTTGACTCAATTATTTTTTCTCTCCTTTTGGGGACTTTAATATCTACAACAAGTTCAGAATTTCTGCTCCTACATGTAGTCATTTTGGCAAAGGGGGGAGGGCTCATGGAAAAGGCCCATAATAGGGTAGTGTGGCCTCTAATTCTCTAAGTGATTCTGTCTAATTAAGGAGCAAAATGTTAGCATGCCCTCTTGTCCACAGTCCTAAGTCACCTTGTCCATGTAGCTTTTATCAGCAAAAATGTTAACATTTTTATGTCCGTCTCTCAATTGGTTTTATACCAAGGATAAGAAGAGTTGCATTAATTACTTGAATACTTCAAGCATAAAGCTTCTGTTGCATCAAATATGAAATTTTAAGAACTGTTCGAGGCATAGCAAGGACAGTTTGGGTAACATTAGTAGCTGTGTTTTCATAAGCAGGTGGCCTGAGTTGCAAGAGCCTGCATAAGACTTTAATAAGAAGACAGTCGCGGTTGCATTTTGCAGTACACACAGAGCTGAGAAGTACTAGATATATCCCCAATAAAGGCGCAACATGAACCAAGCAGAACTGTAGTAACAATATACTTTTTTTCTTTTACTCTGTTTTTCAATCAGTACTACGAACCAGACCAGGACTTTTTAAAAATTAAAAGGTAGCTGTCTTCTCTACGTGATCCATAGGCCCAGCAAGAATCTAGTTTTAAATTGTTAAAGCTAAGTATGTGGTATGCAGTGCAAGAGTAGCTGCTTCAGATTCTGCTTTCCTTTTTAGTGTGTTGGACGGCAGAGCCCACTCCGCTCAACCAGCAGCAGTGATTTTGTTTTCAAATTGACAACCAAACTTACAAAGCGCAGTAAGCTTCACTGGTGTCACGTTTACTTGCCATCGATGTACAGATCAGGGCAGCTCACAATGCGCAATGATGGTAGCAGAGTGCTAGCACAGTGAGAAGGCGTGATAATAGTTTCAGAATATCCCCGAGTCACTCCGTCCTTGGAGTACCTGTGTTACAGAAAGCACAGGGGACTGGGCAGGGACCAATATCAGTTCTGGGGTCTCTGTGCCTTGTATACTTTGCTAGTCATTTGCCACCTCAAGGGACTCTCCCAATGTCCAGTGCAGCTCTGCCTCGGCAATTACACCTTGTTCATTAGAGGCAGGTTGTCAGTAAACAATATTGACAAGTGTTCATCTCTGTTTCAATACACACTATTTGTCTTGGAAGCAGCATATTTCTACAAATTGCTTGAATTAGTCTTGCAAGCAGGGTTTGAAGTAGAATTTATTGCCATCAAAGATCAACCAATGAAGAATAAAGAGACCAAAATACTCAATGAGCTATTTTAAAAGGAAAGGGACAGAAGATCCAATGATATGCTTATGACAGGATCACTGTATCTATGGGAAACAAAGGTGTTTTTTCGTTGGTGGTGGTTGTTTTTTTCCAGGTAAAAAGGAAGATTTGGAGTGGTTTAAAAACACAATTTAGTCTTTCATCTTACTATCAGATGAAAAGGATTGGCAAATTAAAACAAAGTGAAGGGAAGCAGTCTAATTAAGTTGGATAAAGAAAGATTTCCCCAGGGGGAAGGTTGAGCTCTTACAAGAGAGAGTAAATATACGTGAAAGTCCAGTGATTTTTAAAGTAAGGATAAAGTAGATATAAAAGCATGAAAAAAATGTACCAAGTCTAATTGCTCTTAAAATAGGCCTTTGGACATGGGCAGACACTTTAGAGATTATTAAATCGCAGTGATGACTAACAGAAATCTGGCAGTGCTGACCAAGATCGCAGAGAGAGAACGGGAAGGACCCTCACAGAGAAAGACAATATTCCAGAAACTTTGAGATGTGACCTTTTAAAACTATGGACAAAGTCCATCCCAAGAGCAATTGAGGAGCTACTCCATTAAGATTAAAATAGCTATTCTAAGATGTTAATGAGACTGTATAGAAAGTTTGAGGTACAAATGCTGGAAAACTAGTATAAAATACTCCAGAAAGTTCCAGTGTGAGATTAGAGGTGACATAACTAGCAAAGATGGGGAACTATGTTCTTTGAGAGAATGTGTTTCCATATTTGTGTAATCAAGGCTCTATTTAAAGACAAAGCAAAACAGAGAAATTAAAGGGAAACAGCACAGAGACAATCAGAGCACATGACTAGATTAAGTGCTCATTTAATGGAAAATATAATTTAGAATTAGCCAACTCAGGATGGAGACGTGTGATATTTTCTATAAAGCTTTGGAGACATGCAGAATCTATACATTTCCAAGCTCTCCTTGTGGGAAAACCAGTAAGATAAAATCAAGAGACTATGTTAAGAAGGCAAATGTTTGGGTCAGAAAGTGAATAAAAATTAAAAGGAAAACAGAAGGTACTTATTTTTAGCAAATAGATCAACTGACCTGTTACAGATGGAAAGTGAATTTAGCTTAAAGAAGTTGGTTAAGCTGCTACAAACTTAACAAAGCCCTGTTCTTTTTTATTTTTTTTTTAAAAGAACTATTCAAATGAATGAACACTAGAGTCTTATTTTATCCCACTACTGATATACAAGGATGACAGATAGAAATTCAAAAGCTGAGGAAAGGTAATGCCTTCTTGAGCATTCCATAGAACAACTGGTTCTAAATAGAATTAAAGATGTATATCCTTTAGAAGCAATATCTGTAACTTTAGGTTCCTTTAAACAAAGGAGGGGCCTCGGTTGCACAGGATATTTATCCTAGAGGCAAGTTTCACTGGTTTAAGTAACTCGCAGCAAAAAGCACAACTCCAAAGCAGCTACTGTGGTACAGAATTTTAAAATGTTCAATCAAAAAGACAGAACTTAACACTAGATAAAAGTCTGCTTTCAAAATACTACTAGAGTGTTAAAACACAGGGTTCAAAGGGAAATGAAAATTAGGAGATTTTACTTGGGATGAATGAGAAAATGGTCACATCAAATAAAATCTGGTGACAGATTTTTTTTGCTAGACAAGAAAACCTATATTTAAGTGACAATTACTCTGAGACAAGAGGCAGTACTTCTAGATGTCCTCTCTCCCCATTGGAAGAAACCATGACAACATTGGGAGGGGGGATAGTTCTATCAATTGTATTTATCTTCAGAGGTAGTAAAAACTGGACACCTAGCACTGACCTAACTAGTGAGACTTAAACAAGCATGAGTTCTCCATCCAACCTCTTTCCTTTAGAAATCCTTGCGTTAACACTATGTTTTTTGGCCGTACTAAGTATTGACTTCCAGCTACCATACTTTTTCCTAAGGGTAAATTTTAGGGATTGGCTTTTAACTTGTAAAATATAGGCCTAGTGGTATGGGCATCTGCTGAATATCATGAACTATTTTGAATCTTTCAAAAAGTAAAGCAATCAGGCTTTGTATGCATAGTGTTAACAAAAAAAAATTTAGACTATAGTTTTAAAAAAGGTGGAAGGACTGTATTAGTAGTGATTGGTCAAACCCAATATGCAAATGAAGGATGCTGGTCAGCAAGCCAAGCTGGCTTCTTTCAAAGAAAAAACTGTAGCTGTCTGATCGTCTTGGTGAGGAGAATATGAAGTTCAGGCACAGCTCAAATGTTCAGAAGTTCATGGGGAACAGTGCCGGGTGAAACCTGTGTAAGACAGACTCCTTCTGGGCCCCCCTGCTTCATCTTTTGTTCCTTTCACATAAATGACTCCACCTTGGCAGTCTTGGTTCACAGTGGAATCAGTGCTCTAGTAGAAGACAGACACAGAGGATAGACGCTCTAGGGACACTGACCTTTCAAAAATATACAAGAGCCCGGTTGGTGTGGCTCAGTGGTTGAGCATTGACCTAGGATCAAGGAGATCAGGGTTCAATTCCCCATCAGGGGCACATGCCCGGGTTGTGGGCTCAATCCCCAGTAAAGGGTGTGCAGGAGGCAGCCGATCAATGACTCTCATCATTGATGTTTCTCTTTCTCTCCCCCTCCCTTCCTCTCTCTGAAATCAATAAAGACATATTTTTAAAAAATGTTTTAAATGTACAAGATATTAAAGATCAACACCTCAACATTAAAATCCTCAATAACATTCCATTTTACTTAGAAAAAAACCTAAACCCCTTCATGTGACCTATAAAACTCTTTATTTCAGACATTTGCCTACCTGTATTAATTAGGATGAGCTTCGGCACTTAAAACAGAAAATCCCAAAGTAGTGATAACTTTAATAAATGAGAAAGAATTTATATTTTCTAAGAACCCCAAGGTGGTAGCACAGTGTTCACATGATAGATGTATACATATATTAGCAACTCCTGCTCCTTGCAGTTCACCTCTATGCTATTTCTGGTATGTGGCCCTTAGCCTAATGGCCCGAAAAGGCTGCTAGAGTTTCTTATTTTTAACACAGCAGTCAGTGTCAAGGAAAATCTTGGAATTCTGTCACTAGATGAGAATGAGAATATTTGAGAGCAACCAGCAGCCTATGCTTCACCAGTTCTATTGACCACCTACATCACAGTCCTCTTAATCACTGTTTTTCAACTATTCTGCCCTTCTCTCTGTTTTTTTGAACACATTCAAACACTGTTTGCCTTGGCTTTTCCAGCACTACGGAAAAACATGTTCCACAGCCCTGGCTGGTGTGGCTCAGTTGGTTGAGTGTTGGCTCTTACACCACCAAAAGGCCACTGGTTCAATCCCTGGTTGAGGTGTGTATGGGAGGCAACGAATCAGCGTTTCTCTCTCATGCCAATGTTTCTTTCTCTCTCCATCCCGCTCTCTCTAAAATCAGTAAAAACATATTTTTAAAAAAACAAGTTACACAGTTATGCCTTGTTCTTGTTTATCTTTTTTAATGTTAGCAAAAGCATTGTTTTCAATGTTTTTGTAACATTGTGGATATATTTTATATTATTTTGATATTCTACCATTTAATGTAACATTGCACCTCAGCAACCAACTGTTCTCTTTTATGGTTATCCTGCTCTTAATTTTTTTAAATCTATATATTTCTCTATAGGTGTAGACAGAAATAGAGATAGGTGTAAGTATGCCATGTAAACATAGATTATTAGTGCTGCAGTCGATTTTGAAGATGATCTGACCCATTATTCTCTCTCTTTCTCTGTCTCCATCTTTTCCTCTCTCTTTTTTTTTTTTTTCTGCAAGAGTTTAAGAGAATTAACACCTATCTCTAATCATAAACACACACACACACACACACACATTTGGCCCTATTTTCACTCAAGCCAAAAGTTGCCTCCACCTCCGCCAGATCATCTCCAGGGCTATCTTTTCAAACTCTCTTTGTGTGTGTGTGTGTGATGTCATCAGTCTCAACATCCAAACCAATTTGGGGTGAGTAGGTGACCCCAAGGCAAAGCAGAATAGTAAAGATGAAAGCCATGTTACCAGGAGTTAAAGGTAAAGCAGGCAGTGCAGAAGCAGACACAGTAAAGAGTATATGGGAATAAAATTTGAAGTATACAACAGGGGAAATAGTGCAACTGTTGCTGGTGGAGTAGCTATGTTACAGGGATGTGTTTTAAGATAGGAGAAATTATAAAGAAAAACCATCCTCTAAGGCAGTAATTACAAAAGTTATTTCTGACAGGTGTCATTTAATATATCGTTTCTATCTAAAGTCCTATAGAAAGTATGCAAAATAAGTTATCCATAGAAGAAATTGATTTTGGTGGTGGTTTTTCAGTAGAAGTGTCTGGGGTAGGACGTATTCTTGCATGTCAGAAATAATCACTGGTAGAAAGTTTTACATGCTAAAACCTTGCATGTAGCTGTCTTTTGTCCTTATTGTTTTTGGGTTACATTTTGTTTGGTTGCTTGTGTGCTTGCGTTTGTTTTATTTTGGGGGGACGTAAGAAGTGTTCAAAAATGCTCCGTTTCTATTTTTTCCATAGATATCTTCTTCCAACATTTGCTTCCTTAAATGGAGCATTTCACTGGCATTTTGCACTCCCGCTGCTGCGTGCCTGCAGAGCATGTCTATAAGCTGAGCTCTTTTTGAAATCAGTGGGAATTAAACATCTATAGTGCAGCTGCGGGGCTGTGAAAGCGTATAAAG
Source organism: Miniopterus natalensis (assembly GCF_054644295.1). Classification (NCBI taxonomy): domain Eukaryota; kingdom Metazoa; phylum Chordata; class Mammalia; order Chiroptera; family Miniopteridae; genus Miniopterus; species Miniopterus natalensis. The sequence goes on from NC_142091.1 coordinate 22,368,350, forward strand.
TTTAGTGATCATGCTTTTCACAATCCTTTCGCATTCATGTTTCTCATAAAAAAATTTTGAATTGACTTTTATGGTAAAATTGTCATCATAAGTGACACCTGGCTAAAGGACTATATTAAAACAAAATGATGAATGGGCTTATTGGGATTGCTGGTAATGAAATCTTGTATGTGGTTATATTTAAGAGTAGACTTATGTGTTTGCATTTAAAGTTGATCTTTTATGATGCCTAAAAAAGAGAAAAGGAAAATCTTCTGTTTATTATTTTGAAATAATGACAGTGACATCGTATTTTGGACTTTTCAGGCTAAAGAAAAAAATCAAGACAATTTTAAATAAGCATTTCTAAAACAAATAGTAACTTATTTATGGATCCTATGATCTTATAGCTATAAAATAATTAAAAATCATGAGTGCTATGTTTTTTTCTTGATCAGGTCAGTTTCAGATTATGTTTCTGTCCATCCTAGACTGTTTCAATAGACTATCAGGGAACTAGGAAAAGGCAACTGGTCAAATTTAGTAAGCATGATTTTTGAATCTTACAAACCAGTGACAGAGGAAATATTATTATTATGGGATATTTAAAATCTAATGGATGCAAATTATTCTCCAGAGGCCATTAAGTTATTTATGGGATACAAGATTTTAAAATAAATTTTGTGGTGAAAAATCATAAGGAAGTTTAATCAATGTGACCACGTGCCAAAATTAACTTTTAATCACTTTTTTCAGGTGGGTGAGGGTCTTGAGAATAATACATGCAAATTCAAAATCATAAACAACATGCAGAATAAAAAACAATGCAGGCATTAAGGTGAGAGCAATGAGTTTCTGAGAATTTGTTATTTTGTTTTAAAGGGTATTCAGATATCGGTTAGAATTTGGAGAAAATGACTATCTTCATCAATTATATAACTGCATAATTTGGGTGTGTTCAGTTTATCCCTTTGTGTTGGGAAAGAGAGAGAACTGCCACACATAAACAGAGAGATAGAGAGTTGGACATTAAAATTTTTCTGTAAACAAAATGAGATGATTTGGCAATAGAACTATTGCATGAAAATGTTTTATATTACCGTGAATAACCCATGATCTGGCTAGGAAATAAAACAAAATTTAGTGCTTTTGTTGTAGTCTGGGGTTTATTTATTTTCTTCCTGAGCAGATTTCATGATTTCTGACAAGATGAAGGGTAACATTCTCTATGTCGATGGGTGCAGCAGTCGTTGCTTCTCCAAGGAGCCTAGAGTGTATTCCCTGAGGGCTTCAGGATCTCAAACACACTCCTTTTGGAACTGTGTCGTGTCCATTGTTCCTGGTAATTCTGGTCATTAATAGCTTGGATTTTTGTTAAGCTCCTACTATGTTCTAGAAGTTTCAGTGGTCATTGCAGTTGCCTAGCCTTCCCCTAAAAAATCTACTGGTTCCATCTATATGTCACTGGCAGCAGAAAATTGGGAAAATAGACTATAAATAAACCAATAAAAGTTTTTTTGCTCTCAACTAGGACCAAGCTACTGATAAAATTGTAGAACTCATCAGAAAATTGGGGCATTTTTAACTATTACACCCAATCTAAATTCCCTGAGGGAAAAAAAACACAAAAAACTAACATGAACTTTAATCATAAATGATCAAGAGAAAAGAGATTATTTTTTAAACAAAGTGAAAATGAGTCTCAGCCTTTCCCTGTTTTCTCTACCTGCACAGATGGGGGCAGTGAGGAACAAAAGATCCCGGTTCATACAGAGCCAATCACTCAAATCATTCTATTGATATAAATAAAACACACTCTCCTGGGGAAAGCCACATCAGTGGCATGTCACAGTTGCAGACAGCTGTCTAAGTAATCCAAGGTTACAGGTAAAATGGATTTTACTCAAGAATTCACTATTAAAATCTGGCAAATAAACTGAAACATCAGTAGGAAATCTGAGCAAAGCTACAAAAGAAAATGTCAGGTTTCTTTTTATCTATTTCTAAACAAAGGAAGTTGCATGAAAAGAGCTCACAGAGCGTAGTTTCATTGTTGAGTTCTAGCTGGGCATCTAGACCTACCATCAGCTTAAAAAACGGAGGCAGAAAGATTAGCTGAAATGTAAGTATTTTTGTAACAAGTCAAATAGAAGAACAGAATAGCCCAGGGGAGTCTGGTTTGAGCTGTAGTTCCTAAACAATAGTGTTTTCAATTCCCAAGATGAAGCCAATTTACAAAACTATTTTAAAAGCCAAGTCTCCAGTTTCTAATTAAAAGACCTGAAACAGGATGACTAAAGGAAGAATACTATACTTTATTTTGGCAAGTAGTTATGATGGAATGTGAAAGTATTGCACAATTTCCTGAGACAGGTAAATTAAAGCAAATATTGAGATGTGTGCCTAGTGTATTTTGTTAGCCTCCATCTAATACAATTTAATTAAATATTTCAAGTTTATGAACTAAAGAAATATGCTGCTGCTTATAGAATGCATACAGTAAATGTATGCATATTTTTTTATAATTAGGTTGTGATTCTTACAACAGGAGATTTCAAATTAGCAGTGCAAAAGATGGGGAGTAAGTAGAGAAATCAGGAAAGGTTCTACTACATCAAAAGTAGATAAAACTAAGAGTTGGAAACATTTGACCCACAGGCTAGCCATCACTTTTTGAAGATAAGTTTTAGTGGAACAGAGCTATGGCCATTCTTGTATGTATTACCTATGGCTGCTTCTATGCTACATCAGCTTGTGACACACTGTATGGCCCAAAGCCTAAAATATTTTTATCCAATATTTTAGAAAAATATGTCTTTATTGATTTCAAAGAGTGAAAGGGAGAGGAAGAGAGAGAGATGGAAACATCAATGATGAGAGAGTCATTGATCGGTTGCCTCCTGCACGTCCCCTGCTGGGGATCCAGATCAGGCATGTGCCCTGACCAGGAATCGAACCTCAATCTTCTGGAACCTAGGTCGGTGCTCAACTGCTGAGCCATACCTGCCAAAGATATCACAGGCAATTCATGGGAGAAGGGATCTGAATGGCTGATAAGCATATGAAGAATACTCAACATCATTTAAAATGAGAAAATTTCAATTTAGGACTAGATACACCCTTTCTCATCTGTCGGGTTTGCAATATTTAAAGTCTGGTAACATTTTTTAACCAGTGTTGAACATAACATGTAAAAAACATAACTTATTTGCAGTATTATTGGAGGTATAAATTGTTAAACCACTTTGGAGAGAAATTTAACTCTACCTAATTAAAGTTTTGAGAATGTGCCTTCTTTGAAATACAGTAATTCTGCTTTTAGAAATGTACTCAGAAAAACTTTTCCACAGGTAGAAAAGGGAACAGTTTCATGAATGTTCACTGAAACACTCTTAACAGTGTGAGAAAATGTACAAACAGTGAACGATCTTTCAGTGGAAGTATGGAAAAATAAGTACATATTTATTCATCAGAAGAGTATATTTTAACTAAAAATCAACAAACCAACTCTCTCTAGATACAGATATAAATAAATTTTAAAAACTAATGTGGAGTAAAAATGACTTGCAAACTATTTACAGTCTGATAAGCAAACCGGTCCCTTCTAACAGTATGGGAGGGGATTACATGCAATTACAGATAAGTAGGCTCTTTTATTTCCTTGAAATGGTCTTCTTGGAAAACAGAGGCATGGCTTTCTCATGGAAATTAGCGCTTTTGTCAGGTGGTGGTGAGTTCCCATTTGAGGTTTATGGTAAAAGTTAAATGGATCCCAGTCAGCAGGCACCTGTGGTTTTCTCCAGCCATGGTTAGCTGCTGATGTAAAGATGCAGAGAAGGTAAAATTTATGCATAACTGGGGTTTGAATTTTCCAGGCAAGTTGATGTTGTAGAGAGTGAGGTAAAAAAAAGAGTAAAAAGTTTATGGGTTGTGTGGTTCTGGTGAGGAGGCATGAAATTTAAGCTGGAACAGAGGATCATGAGAACATGACAACTGGACAAATGTAACACCCGGAATTGCTGATGGAGCAGAAATATTTGTGTAGTGTTTACATTGGTGTAAAGGAGCAAAAAGCATAGTAGATTTGGTGAAAGAATTGATTGTATGACGTTGGGCTTTCAGAGATGATGTAGTAATTGAGAATGGAAATGTCTTAGGCCTGAGGGGGAACTAATGAGAAGTTAGGAAATAGATGGTGGGAAGTGTAGATGCCGAAGACCTAGGAGGCCATGGGATTGAATAGATCATCAATATAAATTGAGACTATGTCAAAAATAGTGATGTTAAAAGCAAATTGTAAGCTAGGTGAAAGACTAATGAAGATTTAAGAATGAATAGGAATGAGAGATGTTAGTCGATGCCAGCATCAAAGAGAGCTAGGAGATGGTAACAGCATCGCTTGAAAGAATCTTTGGTTTCTGAGAGAGAACAAATAGTCTGGAGGCTGAAATGAGATACCACAAGATGTACCATCTCCAAGCCTTGAAATACATGCAGTGTTGGAAGAACAAGGACAGCTGACACTTTGAAGTCTGCATTGACATGTCATATCTCCAAAAACAAAAATGAAGTAACAACAGGAAAGTTCAGAAAAGGGTCTGTGCAGGATGGGTGGTGTGAGATGCTGAGGAGAGGAATTTAAAGGGAACAGTGGCAAGGTTTGGACTTAGGAGAACTGTGGAAATTGGGTCACTTAAGGGAATGTATGGAATCATACTGGGGATGAGAGGTTTCTTGGAGGTTTAGAATTTTGTTGGTGACAGTAGGCACAGAGAGATAGGTCATGATGGGGTTTTCTTGAATTTTCTATAGAAAGAAATGAATCAAATAAAAGCCTCCATCATGCACACTTTGTTGATAAGTATTAATTATATAGTTATTGGTTATATAGTTATGTATAGTTATAATAGTAGTTATATAAAATTTTAAGATAATTTAATTTACTTACAAAATAAAATTGGTGAAATTGAAATACCTTTTTATGTGTGCTAACAGAATTTTATATACATAAACAAATAGAACCAAGTTATGAAAGGTTAGTCCTCAATCTCTATTTTATATTTAAACACTTGAATACATAGTATTAAACTCTTTATTTTGCTTTATTTTATTTGCTGTCCTTTCTGCTACAAAAATTTAAAGTTTTTATTTACTTATTTTTATTGTGGTAAGAACACTAAAAAGAGATCTACACTCTTCACCAAGTTTTACAACAATGGGCAGAATGTTGTACTGCAGATCCCTAGAACTTATTCATCTCTCATAACTGAAACTTTATATTCATTGAACCATAATTTCTCATACTCTTTTCCCACAACCACTGGCAACCACCTTTCTGCTCTGTTTCTATGAGATTGACTACTTTAGATATTTCATATAAACATATAAATTGTGCACTATTTATTCTTCTGTGACTGGCTTATTTCACTTAGCATAATATCTTTCAAATCCATCCAGGTTGCTGCATGGGGGAAAGATCCTACCCACTTTGATGGGGAAATTCTCAAATAAGGTGTGCTTGAGTTAGAAGCTAACCTGTAAGAGGATTTACCCGCCATAAACGACATAGGAGACTGGGAGAGAGAGGGGTGTTACTAAATCTTGCAAAGTTAAGTGATGGAGGGAGGAGATTGAGATTGTATTATAGATCAAAGCCTTGGGCTCCGTATAGTGTGATCTTCCTCTTGGCCCTTAAATGCTTCAAGAAAATTACAGACTTTGTTGTAAGAAGCCATTTTGTGCGTAAAGAAGGGAAAAGTTGAGTGTATGGCAGAAGAAAGTCAGTACTTCGGGTTTTTTTTGGAGTACTGACAAGGGTGAGATGAATGGGAAGAGAGCTCTAAATTAAAACAAGTTTACCCAAACTTGAAAAAGCCAGAGGCTCCACCTGATCCTGAGATGATGAGTGCACTTAACTCCTATTTTTGTTCCTAAGTAGAGGGTTCTTTGAGAGATTGCACTCTACTTTCTTCTACTCAACTGTATTTTGGAGAACTCTTGTGGTGGTTCTTTTTTACGTCTGTTAGTAATTGTAAACACTCAATTTCCTCTAGGTGTATCCTCTCCACTGTATCAGAAATTGACCTGTGCAGTTGGTCTCTGGGGACTCACTGAGGCTTATAGTTTTTTAAAATGTGTTTCTTATAACAAGACAGTATCTTATAACCCTTTGGAAATCACTTGTACAGATAGATCACTTGCCTCTGGGAGTAGTAGCTTTTTTTTTTTTAATTTACAAATGATTCTTGTAAGTTTTGTCTTATAATGTACATAAAAGAGTAAACTTAAAATACGTTCTGATTAACTAGGGAGATGATAGGAATAATGATAACACACATGTCATGTTTTACCACCAAAAATTGTTGTTCCTATACTTCATCTTATTTTATTTTTGCAGTAATTCTGTTAATTAGTTAGAGATGTATTTTTATTCTTATTTTACAAGTGAAAAGACAGAGGTTCCAAGTGTAATAGGCCTGCCCAAGATCACAGAACTACTGAGGACTGAAACATGACTCCTCCAGTGTTCTGTTTCCAAAGCCAGCGTTCTAGATACAGTACAATGAGTGCTCTGCCTGCTCATACAAATGCCAATAAAGTCCAGCGATCACTTCTCCTAATTGGCCAGGTTAAATGAATCTACTTATTGCCTTACTGTTTTTTGTTTTCGTTTTTGAGAAATAATTAAATAGCAAAATAATGGCTGTGTGAAATTATGCTTATTTTATCTTATGTGCAGTGTCTATCGGTGACATTGTTAAAAAACAACTTGAAGTTTAAAACTGATTAATTACCTAGTACTAGGCTCACATTTGAACAAGACAAGAGGAGGAGATAGGAAATGACAGATTCTAAAATAAACCCTATAATTTGGGTACTTGACTTATAGTTGATTTGAACAGAAATAAATTTGCAAAGAAAAACCTGGTCATGAATCAAACAATGCTTGATTTATTGGGGGGGGGGGGGTGGTGGAATAAAGGTAAAATATAACAGAATACTATCTTAGGAACCAAGAGTTGAAAAGGAATAGCAATGTGTAGCCTTCATATGGTCAAAGATGTATTTTTTTATTCTTATTTCCATAGGCTATAGGTAATCAATACTGTAAACTTTATTAAGAATACATTGCTTAATAGTTTTCATTGTGCTGAAAACAAGCTCTTTGGAGTCAGTCTAATAAGGTGTAAACCATCTCTGAAGTCCTAATTGTAAAACTTTGGATGTAAGACTTTAATATATTTTTTAAAGATTTTAATATTGCTAATTGCTCTTGTTATCAACTCTACCTTATAATCATATTGTGACTCATGAAGGAGTGAATGGACATAAAGTGCTGCACACAACAGATGTGACCAGGCTTCTGCTCAGTAAATACTACTCATCCTCTGTCTCTTGACTTTTCCTCTCCTTCATAAAAAATGATTAACATCGAACTTTCTTTCCCCGTGTGGTCAGGACCATTATTAAAAAGGAGTTCTTAGCTCTGAGTTCTTCTTTGTCTCAATAACTTTTTGAAAATAATCTTCAGGGAAGAAAAATACAGCTATCTTTGTCTGCTCACCACCGAATTTATACCAGTTAAAGCAGCGTATCTTTACACCAACTAGCACACCAGAGTCAACAGTGACGGGCACAGTGACAGAGATTTCCGCCTTAAAAATGCAACTTTGCAGACACTATTGAGATTTGTCTTCCTGGAAACTGTATTTAGTATTTATTTCTAAAAGCAGAGTTTCAAGATGATCTTGACCCAAATTTTTTTCAAGTGAAATTTATTATTCAGTTAAACACCTGTCATGTGTTTATTTCCTACCTCTTTAGTATCAGCAACATTTCCCAGTTACATGAAAACTCAAAAGGCATTCTGTCACTCTCCAAACAGTATTTGTGCCCAAAGCATCTTAGATATCTTGCCATCACCATTAGGGACCTCCAACATTAATATTATTTAATCCTATTCTCAGAAACTATGATAATATTAATTCTGTCTCTGATAGATGTTGGATAGCTTGATTCAGCATAGTAGTTGTCTTAATGACTATGGTAGGCTTCTGAGAAATGGAGATTAAACATGTGCCTATGACATAATTTGAGGATTGTTAAATTGCTCTCCTTAGCTTCTCACCTCAAACTGACTTAAGAGAACAACTTTTGGAAAACCCAGTGAAAATTTAAAAGATAATAGCTACAGATAACACATTAGGCTAAAGATATTCAGTATGGCATTATCACAAACTTATTACCATTCATTCATTCATTCATTTATTCATTTGTTCACCCATCAAATATTTCATCAGAGCTTTTAATGTTCTTGATATTGTTCTAGGGACTGTGCATAAAGAAATTAATCAATATAATACTCTGTTCTCATAAAATACACTATTCGTGAAACACAAGCAAAGAACAGTCAATTAAATGACATATATGGCTATAAGTGCAATGAGAATATTAAAGTGTAAGAGGCTTTAACAGTGATAGAAGAGTGCTATTTTAAGTCATGAGTTTAGAGAAAATAACATTTAAGGAAAATTTTAATGTGTGAGTAGGTTATAATATGATAAAATAAAGTTAAGGGTTGTGTAAATTGTAAGACACTACAGATAAGCCCTGGATAAAAAAAAATTCACACTGGAGAAATGGCATATTAAAAAGTAAGTTATAAAAACCAACACAAATTTGCCAGATTAAGCCCTGCTGAAATGGATACACAAGATATTGTAAATACCTTCTAAATAGCAGATGGCAAATGCTGAGAATTAGCATCCTTTATGGAGTTTATTATTCATTTATTCAATAAAATAAAATACTGGTTTTCAGAGTTTACATAATTTCTTCCTATGGTAGGCACTTTACCACCTTGAATATATTGGTCAAGTATCTTAAAGTTCAAATTTTATAGTTTTGAACATATATATTCTAATAATTCAGGCTTATAATGTCATGTATTATAAGAATTGAGGTGATAAACTTAGGAAATGTTCTTTCTTTCAATATTAACACAATGAATGGGCAAAAAAACTGTCATTTACTCACCCTCTTGTCTAAGGAGAAGAGAAATGATCTCATCGTTTTTGCTTTTTAACACTTTGTTTTTATTTGTGAAATAAGGCACATATAGAAAACTGCACAAAGATTATCTATCATAAATCAAATATTCTGTGTCAGTGACCCAGGTCCAAATAAAGTATCCCCAACACTCTAAGTGAACTGCTTTATGCTCCGTCCCAATCATAAAGCCTTCCCAATCCCCAGAGTTCCTCATCTTGCTACCTTTATGATAATCACCGCTTTGAATTGTTTTATAGCTGAATATGTCTGCCTAAACACTATAGCACCATCTGTTTTTTAATATATAAATAGAATAATAGAGTATGTGAAATTTTCATCATACTGAGAATTAGGTTTTAACATATAAATTTGGGGGCACAGAAATGGTAGTAGGCATAGTCATTTGTTACTGAGCTATCATTAATTCTTGGTCTTTTCAGCAGAAGAAAATAGGAGATGATATAGATAGATAGATAGATGATGATAGATTAGATAGATAGATAGATGATAGATGATAGATAGATAGATAGATAGATAGATGATAGATAGATAGATGATAGATAGATAAATAGATAGATGATAGATGATAGATAGATAGATAGATAGATAGATAGATAGATAGATAGATGATAGATAGATAGATATAGATGATGATGATGATAGATAGATAGATGGATAGATAGATAGATAGATGATAGATAGACAGATGATAGATAGATAAGATATATAGTAATATATATGTAAATTATGGGTTTATATTGAAATTTCAAATTCTATTGCATTACCATAATTTTCATCCCTTGTAACCCTCCCAATACACTTTTGTATCCCCTTCTCCCACATTGAGAAATCTTTCTGCCAGTAATACCAATGTATTTACAAATCTACTTATTATATATAATTACAATATAGAATTATAAATTGTTTATCCCTAGTAGTAAAATCATTAAAACTACTAAACAATGTTCCTGATTGTGTTATAGTTCTTTTAAATTTTTATAGGCAGTGTGTATATTCACTCGGATTAGTGAAAATTATTTGGATTAGCTCTACTTTCTCAGTGGATGTGCTATTAATTTGGTATATGGTTATATTAATGTGTTTGTTTTTAGAAGTCAAAAGATATGAAAAGCTATAATTTCAAAAGTGGCACTCACTCCTGTAACCGATACTATCCACCTGCTCCGAGCAGCCAGTTTTAATGGTGTTTGTTTCATGCTTTTTACTATTTCCTTTTGCAAAAATAAGCACATTTCTCCCTTGTTCCTTACAGAATGACATATATCACTTACTTTTTAAAAAATAGACTTTTTTGAAGAGCAACTTTAGATTCAAAGTAAAACTGAGTAAAGGTACAGAGAGCTCCCATATGACTCTTGACCCCAATATCAACATCCTGGGCCAGAGTGGTACGTCTGTTAGAGCTGATAAACCTTCATAGCTGCATCATTGTCCAAATTCACAGCTGACATTAGGGTTTATGGTGGTGTACACCCTATGGGCTTTGACAACTGTATTAGGATGTGTATCCACTATTACAGTATCATACAGAGTAGTTTCACTAACCCTGAAAATCTTCTGTCTTCTGCCTATTTACCTCTTCCTCCCCCTTCACCCCTGACAACTCCAGATCTTTTTACTGTCTCCATAGTTTTGCCTGTTCCAGAATGACATCTATAATCATAGTTTGTAGCCTTTTTCAGATTGACTTCTTTCACTTAGTATTATGCATGCAAGTTCCTTTTATGTATTTTCTTCTATGTCTCTTCATGGCTTGATAATTCTTTTTTTTATTGTCAAATGATATTCCACTGTCTAAATGTAGTACAGTTTCTCCATTCCCCTACTGAAGGGCATCTTGGCTACTTCCCAGTTTGTAATTATGGATAAAGCTGCTATAAACACCCATGTGCATGTGTGTGTGTGTTTTTTCTTGCAGATATAAATTTTCTGTTACTTTAGGTAAATAACTAAGAGGATGATTGATGAATTGTGGTAAAAGTATACTTAGGGTGGTTTTTTTTGTTTGTTTGTTTTTTGTTATTTTTTAAATATTTTTATTGAATTCAGAGAGAAAGGAAGGGAGAGGGAGAGGGAGAGATAGAAACATCAATGATGAGAGAGAGTCATTGATCAGCTGCCTCCTGCATGCCCCCTACTGGGCTTAGAACTTGCAGCCCCAGCATGTGCCCTGACCAGGAATCAAGCCCCAGTCTCCTGGATCCTAGGTCAATGCTCAACCGCTGAGCCGCGCTGGCTGGGCTACTTAGTTTTATAAAAAAATGCTGAAGTGTCCTGCTAGGCATGGCTCAGCGGTTGAGCGCTGACCTAGGATCTAGGCGATCGGGGTTTGATTCCCGGTCAGGGCACATGCCCGGGTTGTGGGCTCGATCAGTGACTCTCTCATCATTGATGTTTCTCTCTCTCTGTCCCCCTCTCCTTTCCTCTCTCTGAAATCAATAAAGACATATTAAAAAACAAAAAAACAAAAACTATTTTATATTCCCATCAGCAATGAATGAACCTTCCTATTACTCTTCACCTTGTTTTCTTACTTAACAATATATTCTAGAAATTACTTCATATCAGCTGTTAGAGATTTTTTTTTTCTTATTTAATTTTACAAATCCATAATAGCCTGTTATGAGTGCACCATAGCTTAGGTTTGTTTAATCACTATAGTGTGTGCGTGTGTGTCTGGGTCCCGTGCAGCAAAGTAAATGAACTGAATGCCAGGGAAGTAGACAAGTGAAGACATTTATTTTGATGTAGAATGAACCTCTCCACAGAATCAAATGCTGCCTGAATCATGAGGTCATTCCAAGACTCTCCAATGTGTCTTCTCCTGTTAGAATATCTATAAGATTTTATTGATATTTCCTATTCCATTTCAACCTCCATCAGCCTTTTGTACTCTAAGTAGCATAGATTTCCTTATACGGTCAAACATTGATATTTCTGTAGATAATTCGGTTTCACTGCAATAAGGTGGTTATTTTTTATTTTCATTGTGCAGAGGCCTTTATCTTTATAGTGACTCAGTGTTTCACTGATGCCTAGCGATCTGCGGGGCTGCCCTGGTTTGGCTAAACTGCATCGTCCCTGTGACTGGGGACCCGGAGCAACGAGGCTGGGGGTTTTCTCCCTTTAATTCTCTCTGCTGCCTTCTTTCCCCTAAGCTAATGGAAGATCACCTATAATTTTAATGAGGAGAAAAGAATCCATTGTATTTGAGAGCTGCCTGGTACCTTACATATACTTTTACCTTCATGAACTGTTAAAGGTGAATGGAAAGGTGACTTAAAGTGTCTGCTATTTTTCTGAACAAGATGTTGTTTGCTTTGGTTTGGTTTCATCTGGTCCTAGTTGCTATTTTGGGTGCGTAATAGCCACTACTCTGAAATTAAATATGGAAAACAATAAACAATGGGATTTGTAATCACTGCATGTTAGTCAGAGTGAGATATCAAAATACATGAACTCTGCCTCCCTCCCTCTCTCCCTCCTTCCTTCCTTTAGTTTTTCTAATCTTTCTTGTACTTGCTCTTTAGGCCTTCACTTCCCAAATGTATACTATGTACACGGCACTGTGTAGTGTATCTCAACTAGGTAATTCCTACATATATGTTAGATCTTGTTTTTGGCATTGAATGAAAGAAGTTTACAGTGTTCTGTTCCTTAGAAGGGTTTGAACTGAGAATGTAACAAATCATGTTTATTATCTATCTCAATGAAGTTACAGACTTTTCAGGTGTAATGGAATTTTTATTTGGCGTTATAATATAGAAGAGCACATGAATTATTAGCCTAAATTTTAGCTGTGTATAACTCACACAAAACATGGAAATTTTACTTCAGAGGAAATTTACTATATAATGAAAATGTATTTCCTCAAATCAAGTTTATTAAATCAAGCTCAAAAGCGCTTGCTTCAATTTTCATTTATTTTCCTCTTGTCACCATTCATAGCAGGGAAAGAATATCCTACAGGCACAGGACCATTAAATAAGAAACGTTTCACTGAAGCCTGTGCTCGCAGGAGGAGTATCTGATCTACAATCTGGGCTTCTGCGTGTTGTTAGATGACTAAGCCCCTGGTCTCAGTATAGTGCACTTTATACTCTATATAAAAATACAAACACTTTCAAGAAATAGCGAGCACCATGGTAAGTCAGAAATATACCACCGAGAGGCCTGAATAATCTCCTTTTCACCAGGAAAGCAGGATAGGCATATGGGGGAAGTCATTTGGCTGCAGAGAAGAGGAGAGGTTTTTTCTATTTCTTAAGTAGACTTTTAGCCAGTTCTCTTTATTTATACTAGTCACTTGCAGGCACACACATATAAAAGGTTCCTGGCGCCACCAAATTGTATGGTTTGAGAGGACTACACAGTATAAATTAGTTTGGCGCCCTGCCTGCTATGGAGTCAGCTTCCTGTTCTATATTTTAAGTCTCATTTACCCACTTTACAGATGTCAAAACTGCTGTGGTGTCTCTTCTCCCATTCTATATTTCCTTGTAGATTTATGTTTTAATAAATAATTGTCTTACCATTGTGTGGGATCATTTTAAAGAGAGCAAAGTGGATGTGGCAGTTTAATCTACTAGCTTTACCTATGTGCCCTATTTGAGTTACATCATTTTTAATAACCAATTTCATTGACCATAAAGTCAGATGCGAAAAAATAAAATTTTAATTCATACCTGAATCTAAATTTGATCTTGACTACCTATTTCGCTGATGGTTGAAAATCAGTAAATTCAATTAATTTAATGTTTGTTCAATCAGTTGAAAGGTTTTTACAGTTCCCGTTTACTCTCTTGTCTTTGATACCTGAAGATACCTGCTAATGATCAGAATTTCAAGAACTCTCTAAAACTTCGGAAACTATTAACGTCACATTTCTGGCGCTATTAACTGCATGGAAAAGTGATGACTAGCCCATATCACTTGCTGAGACTAGATGCCTAACTCTGTAAAGTTTTATAATCCACAGCTATCACATCACATCATGCTCAGAGTGGGGGAGGGTATATTGATAGAATCTCTCTAAAGTTTAACAATTTCTCAGTTGTTATTCTTCAAGCTAAGCACAGAACCTTTCTGTTCTCAGATTTCCATATCTACCTGGGCTTCTAATTCTTTTCGTCTTCTCCTAATCCTCTTAGCCAGGTATTTTTATTTACCTAAGAAGAGAGGAAAGGAAATTAAGATGGACCCTTGAGTTAATATGCACTTTTCCTAATATATTATTTAGGTTAGAAGCCAAGATGCCTTCCTTCTTTGTGACACTAAGATGAAGATTAGTTTAAACAGACGAGGGCCAAAGTGTTAAAAAATATACATATATAAAATTAACCATAAGTTATATATATATATATAATTAACCAAACAAATTATAGTTAATTACATATAAGTTTTATTTTTCATACCAAGCAAATTAGCATACTAATTTACCTACCATTGATTTAAGTTTATATAGATTTTTCCCCCACTTAATATAATATCACTGGCAATGGTGTTTTAATCATTAATTATTTTTATTTTCTATTATCATTGTTTAATCAATAACCTTAGTATACAAATTATGTACAAAATTCTTGTGAAACTTTCCAAGTAATTTGTTGGCATTGACATACAGGTCTGCACAAATTCCAAGTAATTTCTATATGTGTATGTACTGGATTAAAGGTAAAGAACATATGTAATTTTTAAATTAAATATCACTAAGTGATTTCAAGGCAGGTCTCGCTTATTTACATACACTATGGGTGGTTTACAAGAGCCCGTTTTTTACTGCTTCCTCACAAAAACTTGTGAGAGTAAGGTAGACAGTCTCAAAAATTAAAATACTATCCTTGCTTCAGAAAATGTGTTGCTTACTCTGATAGAGACAAACTGGATAAATACTAGGAGATTTAAAACTATGAAAAACCTGCAGAAATCTTTGTCAGTGAATAAGGCAAAATGCAAACCAAAAATCAGAAGAGGCCTTTCTGGATCATAATATGACAAACAAATAGATAAATGTAGGTATACTATTTTGGGGAGATTTGCTCATGAAATTTAATAAGGACAGATTTTGGCATGTGGTTGCCTATGGACCCAATTTGGTAAATGAAGTTAGTGTGTCTGGTCTAATTGACATTCATAAAGCTTAATCTTTTCCACCTTAATAGTATGATTATAGCAGATAAAATTAATTTTTAATTATCAGCAATCACCTGAGTAAGGTGAGAGCAGAAAGTCTGTGAAGTATCTGAGGTGGTTTTTAAATGTCATGAGGAGAGTTTTGAGCAAAATGTCATAAAAATAGCTTTAAAGTCTTTGTCCTTTACTGTTCATCAGTCCAATAATAAAAGATGATAGGTGCCTGGACAACCTTGTCAGAATTAAATAGAGATGGAAATTGATTCCGAAGAATTCGTGTAAAATGGCAGGGGCTTATTATAATCCACAAACCTGTATCCCAGAGTAGAAATATCTAAAGACTCTAAGGCACTTACTATATGGCAAGAGTTGTTTGAAGTGCTTTACATATGATTAGTCCTTCTTAACACGTTTTTATGGATTTTTTTAGAGAGAGGAAGGGAGAGGGAGAGAGAGAAACATCAACAGGTGGCCTCCTGCACGCCCCCTACTGGGAATCGAGCCCACAACCTGGGCATGTGCCCTGACCTGGAATGAAGCCTTGACCTCTTGGTCCACGGGTCAACACTCAACCACAGAGCAATACCAGCCAGGCATGAATCGTCCTTTTAATTTTCGAGCTAACCCTATGAAATATGTGTGATTACTATCCTTATTTCATAGATGATGAAGAATGGGCACAAAGAGTTAAGTAAGTTGCCCAAATTCAAAATCTGATGAAATTCCAAATGCCTAGATTATCTTTCCAAAGCAGGCCCCTACATTGACACAGTATAATGAGATTGTTAAGCTATATCATTAAACACCAGACAGTTTTACAAATTTACCTGTATTTTCTCAGTTAGATTAGTACAAGAATTTCTCACTAGAATAATGACTGTATTTTCTAGTGAAAAGTATTGACATAATCATTTTGGCATACGAGTCTGCACAAATATCTGTCTGGACAGACTGTACCTTCACAAGCGTATGTTGTTTAAACAAATAACATCCATCTTGCTAGGGAACTGATTTAGGATTACAAGAAATTTCTGTCATATGAGTTCTGGAGCTCATCTGAGGACCACACTACGCAAATTTTACTTTGAATCCTCAACTATTCATAGAAAGAAATCTTAATGATTGTAAGGACACGTATAGAAAATTTCCTAGATTAAAAAAAAAGTATAAACACTAGTACTGTTTTTCAGCTTTACTCCCTTCTCACAAAAATAAGTTGCAATTTATTTATTCTGCATGTTTCAAGTTGCCCTCAGCCAATCAATACAAGTTAGAGCATATTTAACCAGCTAGTCTCTAGAATTATGAGAATCTGTAGAGACTTTAGGTAAATTCATCTGAGGTGGATGCAGGATTGCCTCTATGTAGGAGGTTGTTAATAATTTTACTTGAGATGGTGCAGTTAATAAAGAGTTTTTAATTCCTAAAATGAAAGAACCTAGGATAGATATAAATTTGTTAGAGTAGCTGAGGAATATAATACATAGGACTAAACAAAAATAAGGGCAATCCTTTCAAGAAAACATTGTGAAAATGCTTCCCCATTGGTCGAATTCCAATAGTAGAGGATCTAACAGAAAAGTTAATGATAGAGAATCTTTTGAAATAGTGTTACACGGATGGACCAGAAGAGCATTATGCTAAGTGAAATAAGCCAGTCAGAGAAAGACAAGTGCCATATGATTTTATGCATTTGTGGAATCTAATGAACAAAATAAACTAACAAAGTGGAGACCGATTCATGGATACAGAGAACAGACTGACAGCTGTCAGAAGGGATGGGGTTGGCGCTGGGTGAGAAGGGTGAAGGGATTAAGCAAAGAAAAAAAAAGAAAGACTCATGGACACAGACAACAGTCCGGTGATTGCCAGAGGGAAGAGGTGGGGAGGTAGAAGAAAGTAAAGAGGGAATAAATGGTGATAGAAGAAGACTTGATTCGAGGTGGTAAACACACAATACAGTATACAGATGATGTATTGTAGCATTGTATACCTGAAATCTGTATTTTATTAACCAATGTCACCCCAATAAAATTAATTAATACAAAACAAATTACAAAAGCAAAATTACTCAACTCTTTTAATAACAAAGAATGTCTCATAAAAAATAAAATAGTAGCCCTGGCTGGAGTACACAGTGGTTAGAGCATTGGCCTGTGCCTGGAAGGGACACAAGTTTGATTCCCCAGCATGGGCATGTATCTGGGTTGCAGGCACCTAGCTGGGCACCTGAGGGAGGCAACCAATCTATGTTTCTTGATGTTTCTCTCTCTCCCTCCCTCCCTTCCACTCTCTCTAAAAATCAATGGAAAAAATATCCTCAAGTGAGAATTAACAAAATAAAATAAAAGAGCATTACACTTATGTACTCATTTCTGAAGACTGATTAAGTAATGTTTCAGGGTCTCATGAAGAATTTTTTCTCTAGAATAAAGGCTGTAGATGGATCAAGAAGTCCCCCATCATTTGGTTTTAGGTACCCTTGGGTTTTACTGATGATTAAGAAATAACTGAAGAAGAAAGGCATAGTATTAATCATGCCTCTTCTCATAAGATTTATTGTTCTAATTAGACCCTAGGTTTTCCAAGAGAGATCAAGAGAGTAGTCCTGAAAATGTAGATTTTACTTCATAAAATAACTGAAACTATTCAGAATAACCTTTATTCCAAATTCTCCTTGGCATACTTAACATTAAAAAAATTGACCTGGAAAGTAATGCACCAGATTTTGTTTTTTTCTGACTATGCAAAGGTGGAAGGTAATCTTACTTGGAGAAATAATTTTCAAGGCCAGCTGGGTATATATGTTTCAGAAGTATAGCTGTAGGTCATCTCCTGTGTCTTCTGATCAACATTCTATGTAGTCCAAGCTATCATGTGATTGTCCTTTCTATGGACACTCTTCCACATCTTTCCTCCCAGCTTTTAGCAGAGCTAATTCCAAATCAAATGTTTACAAATATCTAATATAGTTGGGTTTACAAGACAACATTTCTTAAATTTTGCCTTTGTGAAATGTCAAGAAAGGATACGAAAGAAAAAAACTATACACTTCACAATAAGAATCATTATTGGCTTTTAGAATACTAAACCTTAGGCCTGATGAAAATTTTTGGCAGTCGTATTACACCACTGTCATAATTCAAAAATATACTTTATTCAAACCACTTACAATAAAGAATTGGTCCTAATATTAGTATTCAGTGATATTTGTGCCATCTCTCATTGACTATATATCCCCATAAAATATTGAACAGCTAAGATTTTTTTTTCCATTTGTCTTTCCTGTTAAGTAGAAACTCACATAAGTAGTATGTACTACCAGACCCCATGAAATGAAATTTAGATACATGGCCTAACTAAATCCACACACAGAAAACATCTACATGGTAGATGTTATTATTTTTATGTTGCAGTTGAGAAAAATGAAATGTAGCAGTGTGCCAGGGCTCAAAGGGTAACAGTAGACAAAACCATAATGCCAAGTTTCATGAACTAAATTGAAAGGGTTTGTTTAAAATCACTACATATTCATTATTCTGGTTATGTGTATTTGTAGTATAAAGTCCTTAGACATAAATGACTACTTCTTAATAATTTATTTTACCCTATTATGATGCCACAATTGTCTTAACAAATGTTGTGCTACATACCTTATATTTACTTCAAATAAAATACCAGATGCTGGGGAGAAATATAGCTTTTAGGTTAGTGATTAAGTATAAAATTTAAATAAAGAGAGGTTAAAGCATTTCAGCTTGATAAAATTTTGTAATGTGGTATAATTAGCATAATTTCTTATTATGGTTTTACTTTAATGTTTTCATGACATGTAAATAGTTTAGCTATCACTCTATGCAGATGTTCATGAATTATTGATCTAATCCCTATTTAACCAAAATCACTTTGCTCTACTTTTTCCTTAAATGGCATACATTATGTAAAAATACAAAAAAAAACTTGATTATTCATGAATTAGAATAATGCTTTCAAAATATACCAACATTCCTTAAAATAAATTCAAGCAATGATAGGTAGCATGAGCATTATTTAGCTTCTAAAATTATAGTTATATTTATTAGCAATATTTTGTGGGTTAAAACAACACAAAATAGAACAAAAGAAAATTTGATTACCAAATTAAATAAATCATACTCAGGTTATCAGGTATGCATTTGTCAGGCTTTCCTTCTGGTTAATCTATACATAATATCTAAGGTAGAATGAAATGAATTAGTAGTTTGAAGATTATCATTCTTTGAAGTAAAATATCAAATGTTGAAATTGGATTCCTGTAAAATGTTAATTTTGAGCCTGTGTCATAAATCTATTTTGGGAAGGCAAAAACTGTTTTTCTTATAAACTTTTGTTCCACTCAAAGTCCTCCAGAATATTCAAGGACAGAAATGTGTCTCTTTAATTTGAAAGAGTATCTATTTTTTATGCATGTGAACAGTTCGATGCAGCTTTTTAAAATCTAATTCAATCCCTCAGTATGCTGCGAGTCAGTTTGAAAATCTTTGTGTTTTCATATTACACTGAAGGTTGTTTTCAAACGAAGTCTCCTAAAAAGAGAATTTAAGTATCCAGGAGAAGAGAAAAGCACTGATGAATTTGTTGGATAAGAAATACGTGTGACACACTGTTCTGTCTTTTTCTTGGGATGAATATGTGATTTTCCTTAAAGCAATGCCAAGTACTGTCAACAAGTACCAGCATGTAGGTTGATGCTGGGAAACATATTTGATGAGAAATCAGAAATTCCCTCCTATTTGTCATGGTGATGAAAAATAACTTTTAAATAATAACATAGCTGAGAGACTCTAAAAGGGTTAGCACTGAGCCTTCAATGTGAAAGCCCAGGAAGGGTGAGAGCAGAGAATGACTGGGGAGAGGAGGTGGAACATGTGCAGAGGAGGAAGAGTGGGGCACCTGGAGAGAGAGGAACCAAGTACCCAGTAGAGCTGGGCCTCCCTGTTTTAGGAGGAAGAGTGTTATTGCTTTTATGAACACACTCTTTAGGGGTCTATCTTTATTCAGCACCTATTATCCACCGTGTTATGTACACGAATTACCATATTCCATCCTTGTAACCATGTGTTCTTCATAGAGAAGACCTGATAATGAAAAATTAAGTCAATCGCGCCCTGGCCTGTGTGGTCCAGTTGGTTGAGCTTCGTCCCATGCCCCCCGAGCTCGCCTGCTTGATTCTGGGCAGGGCACTGCCCAGGCTGTGGGCTCTATCCCAGTGCGGGGGGGGGTACAGGAGGCAGCTGATCGTTGGTTCTCTCTCATCAGTGTTTTTCTCTCCCTCTCTCTCCATCTCCCTTGCTCTCTCTCTCTCTCTCTCAAGTCAATAAAAACATATTTAAAAAAAAATGTTTAAATAAGTTGCTCCAGGTTATGGAATCTGGATGCAAACTTGCTTCCTAAATGGATTCTTTTTCCATTATATCAGTCATTTTAGTTTGGGGCCTGGTTGCCTTGATTCCTAAGCTGCGTTCCCTTATTTGTAAGCCCTGCGTCTGCATGTTCAAAGGCATGGCTCCCACACATCCAGTTATGGCTCAGCTAGAATGCCATTTTCTCAATGAAACATTCCCTGATCCTTCCAGATTGAAGAAATTCTTCTACTTCAGAACTTATTTCTCAAGTGAGGCCCTTATTTCACTGTACCTTGCACTGTAGTGAATTTTTGAAATATCTACTAACTTGTAACTTATTTGAAGGCTGTGCTCTAGTCTCTCACTTATAAATTCCCTTCATCCCTATAAATGTTAGCTACATAATAATTACTGAGGAGCTGGCTCATTCTTGAATGAAAGGACAAAAGAGATTACAGTAGATTGAATAAACCAGTTTTTAATTGTCATTCGAGTAGTTGACCTAATCACACATTCTTTATCTTTAAAATTTAAAGCAAGAATATATTTCAAACTGAATTCCAGACTTTCAAGATTCACTAATCACTTCATTTTTTGCATAAAATGTGCCTATTTGCATAAAATACTTTTTCCTCACATAATCAGATATTTTTTACTATACTACACAATCAAGGAGTCAGATTGCTTTTATCTGTTGTCATTAAATGGAAGTTGTAGTATACAGAGAATAAATGACAGCTTGCCTTTCAGCTGTCATTTGCATAAAGACTCATTATTTTGGTTTAGACTGTTATAGATAGAGAATGTAATAATAATAAATAAGGCTAATAATTAAATGCTTGTAGTTGTCAAGTAGGATGCACACAAACATTTGTAAATGTTTCAAGTCTATTTAATTTGAGAGCTTTAATTTTCTTATCAGTAACATGGAGATAGTTTCTGCCTTGGCTGCACAGATTTTAGGTGCTTATGTATGAAATGCATTCATGATACTGTATGTTAAAAATATAACTATTATGAATACAATTTTAGTTTATAAGGAAATAATACTTCACTATATGAAAACAAAGAGAAAAATTATTCACAAAATCACCTTTTTCTTCTCTGTCACCACAGAATATAGCAATTCTATATGTAGGCCTGTGAAAAAGACACCATTGGAGAGAGATTTTTCTAAGGTATCTTTTCTGTAAAAAAGGAACAGGTTATACTAATAATTCACAATAAAAAATAAACACATTCTTCATCATCTACTTTCTAGATACTACTATAGGTAATAGAGAAATAAAATTTTATTTAACACTATTTCTACCCTAGAACATATACTAAATGGGAAGCTGAGTTCCTAGTAACAACTATTTATAGCATGTTATAAAAAATAAAGGTGTAAATAAAACTACTAGAGCATAAGAGTAGAATAACGTTGCCTGTGAGTAGGGCAAGGAAGTTGGGAAAAATTAGGGAAAGTTCATGAATATGGATGGCATGTCAACGAAGAATCAATATCAAGGATCATCTTGCAGAATCACCTTGAAGAACTAGTAAGAATTTTTCCATCAGCCAAACATGGAAAGGACATTCCAAACTCAGGAGGGAACAAGAGAGAAATCAAGAAGGCCTGAAAGTACTAAATAGTTGGCAATGACCCCAACGATTTTTCATCTAGAAGGTGCTTTCCTGAAAACCTCCATCATGTCTGGCTTTATAAATACTAATTTATCAACTAGGAAATATGGGCTCCTAGATAAGCAAACTGCAACTGATTTCTCATTTTGAACATATTTCAAATATTTTAAGGAAATAATTCTGAGGTATCAATGAAGAAATATTAAATACATTAACTACATTATAAATATGTAAATGGTATTATTATATTGAATTATCAAGCATCTTTATATAAATGAAAAGACTAAATAACAATGACTGTCATTGAATGACTTTAAATTATTGTCCACTTAAACTTAACCTTTTTACCAGTTGCAGTCAGAGAAAAACAGCAGTTTACAAAAATAAGAACAGATATAAAAACTCTAGCAGTTTACTTATTAAAAACTATGTAAGCCAGAGGTTGATTTTTTTAAAATATTGAGAGAGAGGAAATAAGTCAGCTTAGAATTCTATACTCAACTTAATTATCTTATTAAATGTAGCTTATAACAATTAAACACATTTTAAGAAAAATAAAAGCTTAAGTAATTCCATTGCCAGCAGACAAACTGCTCTAAAACAAAACAAAACAAAACAAAACAAAAACTCTTCCAACTTCAAAGCAGATTTTCAAGCAGATGAAAATGTAACAGATGGAAGGATGGAAATTCTGGTCTATACAAAGGAATGAAGAATAAAACATAAACAGAAAATATTTTTCTCAATTTTAATGTAAATATAGTAATGTGTTAATACTTTTTTTAAAAAATATGTCTTTAATGATTTCAGAGAGAGGAAGGGGGAGGGAAAGAGAGAGATACAAACATAAATGAGAGAGCCATTGATAGGCTGCCTCCTGGATCCTAGGTCTATGCTCAACCACTGAGCCACACTGGCTGGGATGTGTTAATACTTTTTAAATATGGAAATTTTATGACAATAATAGTAAAATGATGATAATTAAAAAACTAATTAGACCCTTGCAGGATTTTTACACTATAACAGAACTGACATATTATTGAAAATGTTGGCTGTAATAAAGTAAATTTGTATAGTATAAATTGTAAAGAAAGAACTAATAAAAAAGTAGAGCTAATGGTAAAATAATGGTTATAAAATATAATAATAATATTTAATTAAATATAAAGGTTCAGAAAATGAGGGAAAACAACAGAAACACACATTAAACAATTTAAAATTAAATAGCAAAATGGAAAATCAGTGCCCAATTATATTGGTAATCATATTAATGTTGAATATTCTGGGCACTCTGATTAAAACCAAAGAATGTCAGATGGATAAAAATGCAGTTTATAGAACCCGGGGGGGCGTGGCTCAGCAGTTGGGCATTGACCTAGGATCTAGGCCATTGGGGTTCGATTCCCAGTCAAGGCACATACCTGGGTTGCGGGCTTGATCCCCGGTTGGGGGCATGCAGGAGGCGGCCAATCAATGACTCTCTCATCATTGATGTTTCTCTCTCTCTCTCTCCCTCCCTCTCCTTTCCTCTCTCTGAAATCAATAAAGATATTTTTTTTAAAAAATGCAGTTTATAGAAATGTAGACAAAAATCTGTATGGATATAGAAGACTTGAGTAACACTATCAACCAATTTAAAGTTAAGAATCATAGAACTTTCCACATAATAGCACATTTTATATTTTATTTAAATGCACATGGATATTCATCAAGATAAGTTAACTTACTGACCACATTTTAATAAATTTAAAAGTACTGAAATCTTAAAATACTAAAGAGATATGTTTTTATCTACAAAGGATCTAACATAGAAATCAGTGATGAAATGAAGTCCAAAATATGTAGACATTAAATACTAAGAGATTAAAATATATATTGGAAAGCAGAAAATATTTTCTGTTAAAGAAAAAAAAAATTTAAACATTAAAATTTGAGGGTTGCACTTGAAATAAGGCTTAAATGTAAATTTATAAATTTGCACACTTAGCAAGATGGCAAAATAGAGAGTCCTAGCCCTTCTCTCTCCGTAAAAACACCAATAAAAGAATGATATTTGGCCCAAAAGACCATTATGAGAATTCCAGAATTCAGTGTTGAAGTTGCAGCCCCGCAGAGGAGCACAAAGCTGAGAGGCAGCACTGACATGATTAGGAAGTGCAGCTCTGCTTTACCCATGCCAGCCTCTCTCCAGAGCTGGCACCGCGCGGCGTGAGGAGATGCCTACTGGGCCTGCAGTTTCTTTCTAGGAGGCAGGAGTGGGCGAGTGCATTCAGCATCCTTAGACTTTCTGTTGGGCCCAAGAGACCTCCTTCTGCCTTGACTCAGATCACTAAGGCCACCAGCCTAGTTAGAGTGCCCGAGGGCAGCTAAGAGCAAAGCAAGAGAGTGTGGACTCAGTAGCTGCATAGCCCACGGGGGCTGAGTGAAGGGTCAGGATCCAGGAGCTTCGGGAGTAGGGTAAGAAGTGGAGCTTGGACCCAGCCTCCTGGTATTTCAGCGCACTGCCCTAGGGAAAAGGGCTGGGCAGCTCTTGGCACTCAGCACATTTCTGCAGGAAGGAGGGAAGGCACACTGCAGAATCTTCAGGAGGAAGGGAGAGAAGTAGGTATTTCCCCAACGTTTCAAATTCTCAGTGTACTGCCCTAGGGAAAAGAAAAGGGAGGTTTATGGTGACCCGCCAGGCTCTGCAAGATTGACAGGAGGTGCACACCCTGAGGCTTTTCCCTCCGAGGGAGGGAGAGGAGTCAAGTGTGCATCCAGCGTCCCAGCCTATCAGTGAACACACAGCTCTAGGGAACAGGGGAGGGGGGTGTATGGTGGCCGGCACAGCTCTGTGAGATTCAGAATTGGCCCGCAACCCTGAAACGTCTCCCCCAGAAGAGAGGGAGGGGAACGAAGATGCACATCCACAGGAAATGTTAGAGGAGACCCCGGAATCTCTAGCCAGGTTCACTAGTGATGATCTTTCCCTGTCAAAATCAGTTTTTAAGGACTGCAAAGGCTAGCTGTTATTTAAGAATATTTATGCACATATAAGCAAAGGAAAGCATAAAATTATTTACTTTTTTTTACCGGTTGAAATTAGATGAAAGAAAATTAAACCCATGTTAAGCCGAAGCAGAAAAATATTAAAGATAAATATAAAATCAATGAAACAGAAAGTTGATAAGCAATAGAAAAAATGAAAAAAAAAACAACTGTTTAGGGTTTTTGAAAAAAAATACTAAAAATTCATGAAACTTTAGCCAGAATGATTAAGGAAAAAAAGAGATTAAAAGTTACCAATCAGAAAATTAAGTAAATAGACATCATTATCTATTTTACAGAAATTAAAAACATAAGGTCATATTTTAAACAACTTAACTTTTATTATAGTAGATTAGTTTTGCCCCTTTTCAGATATTATATATCAACTCAAGCAATGTCTACTTTTTTGTATTCAGCTTATTTGCTCTGACACCTTGTCTAAGATGTTCATCCACATTGGTGGGTGTAGTGGGGATTTCTTTCCTTCTGTGGTTGAATAGTATTCCACTGTGTAAATGTACCACAATTTATTTATTCTGTTGTTAACGAAAGTTTGGAATGTTTGGAGTATTTTCAGCTATTATTGAGAGTGAGAGATGCTTTCTCAGTGTATTATTTTCATGTGTAGATGTGTATCTTGAGTTTTAGCTAGGCATGTGTCCACTCAGTCAGACTACATTTTCAATTTCCTTCTAAGTGAAATATTGTCACTGAGACTAAATTCTGAGCAATGGATGCACACAGACTGATTGTGGACACCTTTTGGATAATATATTTATGAACAATCTGCTTGCTCTTATGATTTCTCTCTTCCTTCAGTCTGAGACATGGGCATGATTCTAATGAGCTAGCTCTAACCATTTGGGCTCCAGACAACCCTCCTTCCACACTCAAACCTTGAAACTCTTGTGTTTGGATTTTTATATAAGTAGGATAAAACTTCTACCTTTCTTGAGCCTCTATTTTATGGTCTCTTTGTTACATTAGCTTGGTCTATATCCTAACCAACACAACATGTTTTTTCTTGTTTATATCTTTGATGAAAATGTGTATAATACAGTGACTCTGACTTTACTGAAACAATAATCTGGAATTATTATTGAAAAACAGATTCCTACCCTGGCTGGTGTATCTCAATGGTTAGAGCATCAGCCCATTCACAGAAGGGTCACTGGTTCAATTTCCAGTCAAGGGCACATACCTGGGTTGCAGGTTTGAAACCCAGCTCTGGTGGAGCCTCCTGCAGAAGGCAACCAATCCATGTGTCTCTCACATGGATGTTTCTCTCTCTGTTTCCTCCTCCCTCCCTCCCTTTCACTCTCTCTAAAAAAAAAAAAAGAAAAAAAATGGAAAAAAAAACCTTTGTTTAACCCAGGGTATTTGATAAGTTGAGACTATAATTGGACCTAGATATTCCAGATAAATTTGAAATACAAGGTTTGGAAATCAAGCCTTTATACAAAATTTTCTAGTTTTCTAACTACCTGAGCCAATTATTGATTTTTTAAATTTCAAGTGTATATGTCTATAAATGTTATTTAGGTATCTTTTTTAATAGAAGGAAAAGCATTGAGCATATAGTATAAATATGTGATCATTCTATATCAGAAGGATTTTTTAAAAGGTATATCCTATAATAGAATGACTTATTTGTGAAGGTACATATAGAAAAGAGAATGCCATATATTTCCAAAAATAAAGAGATGGCTACTCTATTTCAGCAGAAAAGTCCCACTGAGAGTAAATAATCTTGTATAATTTTGAAGTCAACTGCACAAATTTAATTCTTTCTTAAAAAGTTTCACTTAATTTTTGTATTTTGGTTACCACATTAACCATGGCATCCATTCCAAACAATACTAATACTTTTTCTCAAAATTGAAGCCAAAAACATTCCTTTGATTCCCTTTGCATAATGGTGGCATGCTGATTTTCAAAAATATTTCTTGTAAACTAAGGAGAACACAAAGGAAAAATTTACAGAACATGCCGGTATCATGGTTCTGTTTTTTGCACTGTTATGGGATAAATTATCTCCCCCACCACAATCCATGTGTTGAAGCCCTTACTCCCACTACCTCAGAATGTGACTCTATTTGGAAATAAGGCATTTAAAGAGTAATTAAGTTAAAATAAAGTCCTTAGGGTGGGCACTAAGCCAGTATGACTGGTGTCTTTATCAGAAGAGGAGATTACGAGACAGATGACATACAGAGTCATCATGTGAAGACATGGAAAAAGACAGCCATCTACAAGAGAGGCCTTAGAAGAAAAAACATGTCAATACATTGATGTCCGAGTTCTAGCCTCCAGAATTGTTAGGAGAAAGAAAAATTCTGTTGTTTAAGCAACCCAGACTATGGTGCTTGGTTATGGCACCATTAGAAAACTAATACATGAGCCTAAGAAAAATGTTCTCAACTCCAAAGACCTGATCGCATTGCTTGGCATCTTCATGATTTCCTTCTGCTTTTTGCTTTCTGCCAGGATATACATACCAGGGCCATCTTATTTCTACAAATAGTGAATAATATTCCATATTGTAATTTCTTCACTTGCGGAAAAGATCGTGTTTCAACTACTCTATGTTTTAGTTCTAATGGTCCAAAAAGACGTAAACAACTGGGAGCTGGTATTATAGAGTTACCCTACCTAATGCCAATCTACCTTTGACACATTTTAAATATATATATATATATATATATATCTTTATTGATTTCAGAGAAAGGAAAGGAGAGAGAGATAGAAACATCAATGATGAGTCATTGATCAGCTGCCTTCTGCATTTCCCCCCCTGGGGATCAAGCCCGAAACCCGGGCATGTGCCCTGACAGGGAATCGAACCTTGATCTCCTGGATCATAGGTCGATGCTCAACCACTGAGCCATGCCCAGCTGGGCAACACTCACATTTCTTGAATTTAGGCTTTGGCTATTTTAATCTTTAGAATGGGAACAATAACAATGCCTACCTAAAAATGTTATAAGGTTTAAATGAGATAATAAGTATTAGGCATATAGAATTGTGTTTGAAAACTGTCAGCATGATCATAGAATATATTGTCAAACCAGGATCCTCAGAGTGATAAAGGGTGCTCATCATAGTCATACCAATAATCATAAACTGGTACTATCTGGGCAAAGGGAAACATAGTAAAAATGCAACAAATATTGGTCATTTTATTATTAATAACTAATAAGCATGAGTGTTAAAATGAATATAGTTAATGTCTCTGTAGTTTCTGCCACAGATAGAGGTTTCATTCACTTCTATATAATTTTAAGGCCCCTCTCACCTATAATGTAACATGATGATGTTCATTTCAAGCTTTCAATAAAGTAGGTATTACAGTGCCTTTCCTGCAAGACCTCAATTCAAGTTTGTATCACATGATATGCTCACAT
Organism: Miniopterus natalensis; assembly: GCF_054644295.1. Classification (NCBI taxonomy): domain Eukaryota; kingdom Metazoa; phylum Chordata; class Mammalia; order Chiroptera; family Miniopteridae; genus Miniopterus; species Miniopterus natalensis. The sequence continues at coordinate 22,396,974 of NC_142091.1, forward strand.
AGCTCCTTAAATGGGACATAGCCCTATGTCGAAGGATGGAAGTCTGACCCCCATGCCATGATAAGAGACCAGATTCTCTCTCTCCAGGATGTGAAATGAGATATACACTTGTCTGGCAGCAGGTATTGGGCCTGTCTGGTTGTGCTTACTTAGGACTGGCATGCAATATCAGCCTTGTATACCCAGAGAGGGTCGCACATTAATGCTATGTCTTCTGTTATCAAATCTCACAATTCACCCCATTTCCTGGTGTGATTTTCCTGCGTGATTTGCTCCATCTTTTAGCCAAGGAATCCCCAAATCACTTATATTGAAACTTTTAACAATAAACAACTGTAACTAGCATATGTTAAGAATAAGCATGTATACTGTAAAAAAAAGTTTTAATATCCCAACACATGCAGGTTTAATTGCTACAACATATAAGGCTGGTTGCACATAAAACAATCAGGCAATAAACCAGATAACCATATCTTTTTGATGTGCTACTTAAAATTTTTCTTATCCCCACACAAAGCTTCCCAGATTAAAAAAAAAAAAAAAAGAACTTTGGCAGTCTTTCCAAGCACATGTAAGAAATAATGAATTTAAAAATACTTTTAAGATGCTCAGAAAGACATGATAAATGTACGAAGAATTAACAATTCACCTTACTTCCTATTCATTACATTAATGGTTTGTGAATAAGAAAAGATTTAAGTTCATGAACGCTATGCCTCAATGTTTAGACAATTAATCTTTGCCAAAGCTGACATAAATATAGATAAATACTGAGTCTGGACAGATTTGGATCTGCTTCAGAAATTATCTGTCAGAGATTGGAATAGGTCAGGTTGAAAAAAATATTTATCCTTAAAACAACCACCCATACCAAAATTAGAATCATCGCTTTCAATTTTAGTGTCTGAAAAAAATGAACCTGTAAGACCTTTTTTTTAATCTTTTTTCTAAATATTTGCAAGTAATAAGCACAGAATTTAATCTCCCTCAAGTAGCTTCACTCATTTTTTTTCAGAGGCACAGATTGTGGCTGCCTAGAAATTGCAATCATAAGGCCTCAGAAAAACAGTGTTTCACGCTGTGAGGTCTCTATTTTATGTGACTGCATGTAGCATGTTCCCTAAAATTCAAATCTAGGAAAGCACTCTCTAGCTTTAAATACCTCTATGTTAATAATCAATTATTGCCTTCAAGTGGCATTATGGTTTTTTATTCATCTTTAAAACCCCAAAAGGCATGCCATTGTGTAACTTATTTTGTTTGCATCTGTGTATTATAAGAAGCTTGACACAAATGCCTCCTGATGGAAGTTGTGGATGATGATGGGTAAGTGATCCAAAAATGTGTGCTGGTCCCGCACGTCACTCGTTTCTTCTGAGGAGTCCTCCCTGGGACTTTCCTGTCACTGCCACTTAGGGTGAGGAGACCCGGCGATGGACGGTGCTGGCATCAGGCGTCGTGCTCCTTCGTCCCTACATTCCAAGCTGTGGACACCAGTCCCGTCACGATTCAGTTAGGCCGTGGCCAGCGGGGGGGGGGGGGGGGGGGGGGAGTGCCACTTGCTTCCCACTTTCCCAGCCTCCCTGTTCCTCACAACTGCTGTTAGATTGTCTGACCCCATTCAGAGTAGATTAAAATATTAACTTTAGACATATTTTAAAAATTTTTAAAGGCTTCAGCTGTGACAGTAGTAATTTCTCAGGAGCCCTAAAGTTTCCCGAAATCTGTGGTCTCTCTCAGTGTTTAAATATCCAATGTGAGCGCATAAAAACCAGCACAGGTGGCTACACCTGTATATTTTCGCAACAACCCTGTCTCACTTTTATAACCCTTTGTCTCATGCTTTACCTTCTGGCATCTGTGTTTAAAGAATTTAATGGCAATTATTTTCCCACAGGTAATAATTAATCCCAACTATCTTCAGTAAGTTTAAATCGCTCAAAAAGAAAACCTTTAAAAAGGGATCAAAATATCAATCTTTTTATCATTAATAACACTGTGGTGCAGAGCACCCTTAAATCTATAGCCCCATCATCCTGCATATTGTGAATTTAGGTATCCGCATTTGCATATTCACCACTGGCAGAGACAGAGGCTATTCTGATAATCTTACCGGGAGAGAGAAGCTTGATTGCTATGGAGCGCACTGAAAAGGAAGACAAAGATGAGAACAGCAACGTTTAGTAGCTTTGTTCCACTCATTAGAGAAAAGTAGACCCATGGATGATAGATCCTCAGCATCTGATTAATCACTTTTCTCATGGACGGACGAAGTGTAATAGAGGGAAGGGGAAGCAGAGATGTTACTCCCAGGTTGGGTCCTCATGGGCATGGAAATGCCTTCATGAAAACAAAAGGTATGAACACAGTCCTTTTAGATCTCTGTGGTGTATCAGGCAGGGTGATAGCCCACTGGTTTCCCTGAACTGGTTCCCTGACCTTGGAGGCCAGGTCCCCGCTTCCGTTTGCATGCATGCACTCTATTTCACTGCCTTTGCTCCATCATGTCCTTCAGGGCCCCTCATTTTCCAGCCTTGATTTCTTCAAATCTGCCGTCGCCTGGGAGTGTAAGGGCTCCCAGCAAAGAAAGAGGCCATGAATGCGTGTGGGTGTCTGTGAGTGTGTGAGTAATGATATTTTAAAAATGACTTTTTTTAAAAAGTCCTTTGGGTCAGCTGCATTATTTGCATGGCCAAGTGCCAAATGTAAATGCAGGGCCCTTCGTTCCAAAACCAGGAAAAATAGTGCCATTAAAGGTACTAAAACGTGCTAAAGAAATAGCATAAAGATATTTCTCTTATCTAAAAGTGGCAATAGGTAGATTATTACCAAATATTTTGTTTTGGGATTTTCTTTTTTGGTCTTATTACCTATACAACTTAATTGTTCTCAGACTATCTCAGTAGTTTGTGGGCTAAAGAATAAAGCAACTTTTAGAATATTCTTCAACTCCCAGAAAATGTGTGCAAACTGGATGGGTACCAGCTTCTCTGGAGAATTTGGGATGTAGAAAATGTTTAGAAACCCTCCAGGTAATCTTAGCCACTATAATTGCCTGTATGTTGCACCTTACATGAGCCTTTAGCCTCAATGACTTGGAGATTTGAACTTACATACATACAATGGGCTATACACTTCTCTGTGGGAACAGAGGTGCCATAAGCACTGAAACTCAAAGATCAATAATGGAACTCATCTTTACTTCCTTCACTTGTTTCTCTGTTGCCCAGTTGTTCAAGTCTGAAACTGGGCATCTGCCTGAACTCAAGAGACTCAAGATCTTTTCCCAAACAAATCACTCACAATTCCCTCTCAGTTCTACTTTACTAAGTATGTCTCCAGTTTCATTTCCCATTTCCTTGCTGGGTTTACAAATTCAAGTTCCTGTAAATTCAAGTCCCTGTCTACCAATCCAGCCTCAAAGTGGCCATCCTTCAGCCTACTTTCGTTTATCTCTCAGGTTAATTTTTTTAAAAAATTGAATTTATTGGGGTGAACCTAGTTAACAAAATCGCACACGTTTCATTATCAAAGAATTGCCTGTATTGCCTTTCTCCATTGCTAGTGAGAGTAGGGTTCTTGGGGCGCTCACTGCTGGAACCAGGATTTCCCGAGGCCCTCACAGAAGTATGAGATGCGGTAGAAAGCTTTATTTACATGGAATTATATCCCTCAGTTTGCAAAATCCCATTTCCCATAAACCAGTCCTGGAAAAGGTGCAGTTGGGGATCCAGCAGAGCTACAAGCAAAGTCAGTGTCCAGAGTTTCTGTTCTGTGGTAGAGTTGAGTCCCGCAAAGCAGCAGGCTAGTTACAGTCCGTCAGTCCATGCGATTGGTCAAATGCATGAGTGTGAAACCTGTAAGCCAGGAGTCAGGCATGAGCAGCAAGAAGGAAGGGAACTTCTTTTGTTTAGGAGCTTAATACCTCAGATTTTCCTCCCTTGCAGTGGCCAAAGGTGTGATTGAAAAGTAATTACCTTCCCTATGTCACCCAGACCTCATTGGGCCTGCCTTCCCTTTAGTTCCTTTCTAGTTAATTAATAACTGGGTTAAATACAATGATATCAGTTTCAGGTGAACAATTCTACAACACATCATCTGTACACTGTATTGTGTGCCCACCACCCCAAGTCAAGTCTCCGTCCATCACCATTTATCCCCACCATACCCCCCTCCTCCACCTCCCCCCAACCAACTCCCCCCGACAACCACCACATTCTTGTCTTTCAGGTTATCTTAAATTATGTGTTAGTCCCCTGGAAAACTTTCATGATTCTCTAAGATTTTGCTGAATGTTTTAAGTAACATTTACTCAGTAGTGTGCTGGTTTAAGAACTGACTCTGGAAAATAAATGTAGCATTTCTCAGATTTCCTTGGCTTAGCTAATTTCAGGCGACTGATGTGATATTAACTGGCTTGCAAAATTTTTGAAAATTTTGCAACTGGCTTTTGTAAAGGCCAGATTCAACACACTACTGATTTTATACTCTATTTACCTATTGTAGTTCCAGCACCTAGCATAATGACAGAACAGAGGGAAGAATTATTGAATGTGCATTGACTATAATTTCAGATAAAGATGAGTGACTGTGAAACTGAATACAATGGGTCCTGGCTGCCTGTCACTATGTCAGCCAATTAGACAGAGACAGGTTGAATCATATTTGAGCATTTATTTCATTATTGCTGGCAAAATGGAGAGAGGTGGGATTTGTCCACATAAAATCTGCTCTGCCCTTCCCTTAGTACCTGGCTGGTTATATAGGGCTGCATGCAAAGGGGAAAGGGGGTGGGGTGGGGAAGATGGTTGCAGGGTCTGTGGTCTGTGTGTCTCCTTCCAGGATCTTGGAAGTCCAGTAACAAGGTAATTAATTTTCAATGGTGTTAAAACCCAGTCCCTGTCTTTTTTTCTTTTTTTTAATTTTCCATTTTATTATTGTTATTGACATATTACATAAATCTCTTTCTTTTATTTTTAAGGATTTTCTCAAACATTTACACATACATCTTTAATTTAATACTATTTGTTTTGAAATAATACCATACCATGCCATGTATAGTGTAAGAACCTTAAGACAGTATATTTCCATTTCCCACTCCTCCATTGTAATTTTTGTCTTATATTTTACTTCTACATATATTATAAACCTAATAATCTTTTTAATTTTTGCTTTAGTATTTAAAGTGATTTTTAATAAATTTAAAAATTAAACCAGTAGACTTCTATTATTTACCCTTATTTACCATTTACAATGTTCTTTCTTTCTTTCTACAGATTTCAATTTCTATTTATAAGTATTTATCTTCAGTTCAAATAACTTTCTTTAGCATTCTAGTAGTGCAGGCTTACTACTGGTAATTCTATCCATTTTTGTGTATCTTTAAGTGTCTTAGATTATTTTTTCCATTTTTAAAGATATTTATTTTGTTTGATTAAAAAAAAAATCTGTCCTCTACTCTTTCTGGTAAAAATCAGCTATTTTAAACTTTATTCCTCTCAGTGTATAATGTCCCTGCCTGCACTATTTTAAATAATTTCTTTATATTTTTTTGTTTTTAGCAGTTTAAGATTTACATAGGGACGGTTTACCTTGACTTCATCCTGCTGGAGTTTGCCTATTATGAAATATATTGGTTTATTTCTTCTCAGGCTTTTGGCTAAGATCAAGTATAAAATATATTGGTTTTTATTTTGTTAATTTATAAGCATTGTATTTTTAGAATAGTTTTAGGTTCACAGCAAATTGAACATAAATTTCAGAGCATTCCCATACACCTCCTGTTTCCAAACATGCACAGCCTCCCCACTAGTGACATCCTGGACCACAGTGATACGTTTGTTAGAATTGATGAATGTACATTGGCATATGCTATTGCCCATCTTCTATAATTTACATTGTTTCACTCTTGGTGTTGTACATTCTATGGGTTTTGACAAATGTATAATGACATGTATCTACAATTATTGTACCTTATTACAAAATAGTTTTACTGACCTACAAATCCCCTGTACCCTGCCTATCTATTCCTCCCTTCTTCCAGCCATGACAACACTGAATTTTTTATTATCTCTGTAGTTTTGCCATTTTTAGAATGTTATATAGTTGAAATGATACAATATGTAGACTTTTCAGATTCGCTTCTTTCACTTAGTAATACACATTTATGCTTCCCCCATGTATTTTCCTGGCTTGATCGTTCATTTCTTTTAAACACCAAATAATATTTCATTGGATGTACCACAATTTATCCAGTCACCTACTGAAGGACATCTTAACTGCTTCCAGGTTTGAGCAATTATGAATAAAGCAGATATAAACATTGGCATGCAAGTTTTTGTTTGGGTGTAGGTTTTCATTTCATTTAGAAGTACGATTGCTTGATCATATAGGACAAGTATATTTAATGTTTATTTATTTATTTATTTTTTAAATATATTTTTACTGATTTCAGAGAGATGAAGGGATAGGGAGGGGGAGAGAGAGAGAGATAGAAACATCAATGATGAGACAGTCATTGATCGGCTGCCTCCTGCATACCTCCTCCTGGGGGTCGAACCCACAACACAGGCATGTGCCCTGACGGGGGAATGAACCTCGATCTCCTGGATCCTAGATCGATGCTCAACTGGTGAGCCACGCCCTGCCAGGCAAGTGTATTTAGTTTTATGTCCTTCAGTAGTTGACTGGATAAATTGTGGTACATCCAATGAAATATTATTTGGTGTTTAGTTTTATAGAAAACTGCCAAACTGTCTTCCAGAATAGCTATGCCAGCAATGAATGAAAGTCCTATCACTCCATATCATCACCAGCAGTTGGTTGTTCCTAAGTGTTTTGGATTTGGGCCATACTAATAGATGTGTACTACTGGTCTTGTTTTAACTTACATTTCTCTAATGACATATGATGTTAAACATTGATTCGTATGCTTACTTGCCATTTGAATAGCTTTTTTGGTGGGTTTCTGTTTGGGTATTTTGTCCATTTTTTAATGGTTGTTTTCTCACTGTTGAGTTTTAAGGGTTCTTTTTATATTTTGGATAACAGTTCTTACTTTGTATTTTAATTAAGTGTATTGGGGTTACACTGTTTAACTAAGTTGTATCGGTTTCAGATGCACAACTCTACATCATCTATACACTGTGTTGTGTGTTCACAACCCCGAGTCAAGTCTCCCTCCATCACCATCTATCCCCCCTGTACCTTCAGTTTTTTATCAGATGTTTCTTTTGCAAATATTCTCTCCCCGCCAGTGTCTTTTCTTCTCATTCTCTCGCCTTTGTCTTTCACAGAGCAGCAATATTTAATTTTAATGATGTTCATGTAGTAAGTCCTTTCTTTCATGGATCATGCCCTTGATATTGTATCTGAAAAGACATCGCCATTCCCAAGGTCATCTAGATGTTCTCTTATGTTATCTTCTGGGAGTTCTGTACTTTGCATTTTACATCGAGGTTTATGATCTAGTTTGAGTTAACTCTGTAAATGCTGTATGGTCTGTGGGGCTTGGAAAAGGGAGAAAAAGCTGGTATTGTCCTCTCAACTAATTTTTCTCAAATGGTGAAAGATAGTGTGACCAATAAAAAAATAATCCAACAGGAGGATCCATAAACTTGAGGAGTAAATAAAAAAAAGAACATAGTTACTTTTGGACGTGTTTAGTTGTGGGATAGTCATGTAAGGGTTTTTATCGACTTTTGAAAGTATGTCTGAAATTTTGGATGCAGCAGAATTGAGTGACATCATAATATGCTAACTATCTGGAAACAGTAATATCAGCCAATACAATTTAGTGAAATAAGAGCACTGATGGAATGCTAAGTGACCCTAACAGTTAAAGCAATGCATTAGAATTATCTGAGATATTTTGAAGATACAGATTCCTGAAATATTCCTCAGATCTATTTTGGTGATGAACTTAAGGAATCTGCTTTTTTTTTTTTTTTTAAATGAATAGTTTATTGATTTTTTAGAGACAGAGGAGGGGAGAAAAGAGAAACATCAATGTGAGAGGGCAACATCTATCCACTGCCTCCTGCACACCCCCTATTGGGGATCAAGCCCACAACCCCAAAATGTGCCCTGGAACAAGCGACCTCTCAGTGCACAGGAGGGCACCCAACCAAATGAGCCACACAGGCCAGGGCAGGTGTTTGTTTTTAAATAAGCATTATAGGTGATTCAATGTATAATAAAGCTTGAGAACCCTTGATTTGTTGGACCATAGAAGACAAGAACAGGAATGAACATGACATAATATAAAGGTTAAAAGGAATGCCAAGAACATTATCACAAGTAGCAGGGGAGTAGATCATTGCAAGGAGAAAATGGTTAATAGAGTTAATGCTGCACAGAGGTCAAACATAAGAGTTGAAATTTTTCTACAAGATTCACAATATGGCAGTGATTAGTGATCTTATGGGGGGGGGGGTCTGGATAAAAAATAGTGAGAACTAAGGGATAAACTTATGGAGAAGTTGAAACAATAAATATGATCTCCTTTTCTCAGAAATTTTACTATGAAGGGAAATATTTAAATAAGATAATATACAGATCAGAAGGCAAAGTCAAGGGATAGCTTTTTATTTTATTTTTTAAGGGTAAAGAACCTATTCATGTAAGCTGAATATTATACATTCTTCTTGTCAATATGAATCAAAAAACAATCATTTAGTCACTTTATTACTTTCATAACTCATAGTTACACACTGTGGTTTCTGGTTCACAACAGTATACTCAGATTAACATGTAATTGTCTCTCACTATAGGGGTGGAGACGGTAAGAGATGCTGATACTTACATATTGAAAAACAAAACAGTCGAAGGGGCTTAATTGTATAGAACACTGACAAACATCTAAGTAATCGTCACCACCAGTTTACCATAAATCTAATGAACCACAAGTTGAGTCCCCTGATGTGTTAGTAAATCCTTCTAATATAAGTTATTCAACACACATTTCCTGATAGCAAGGTAAGTCTCAGGAAGGTAGCTACAACATAAAAGTGTGTCTGCTTGTCACTTATTAATGAGGCCAACAATCCCCTATACACATGAGTCTTTTATGAAAGGTGCCACTGAATGCTTTATGCTATTGAATTTCTTGCTCAATACAGTCAATTTGGGAATAAGCAAATAAAAGTTGATGTTGTCTTCAAGTAATCCTATTTCTGCTGCTTGATTCCCTCTGCTACTACATTTTTATTGTGTTTGAGCATTGAGGGTAGAAATAATTAAAAGGATTTTCATTTTCTGTGATCACTGTGTCTAGAAAGCATCAAATTAATGTTTCAAAAATAAATGCTTTCCAGAGCTGATGCTTGTTGAAGAAGCAGGGGAGGGAGACTTTTGTAGGGAGGATCATTGTATCTGTTATCAAAATAATGGCAAAGACTCCATTGTTTGGAACATTTGCCGCTTTTAATTCAAACTTAAATTATCAAACATATGCAAGGCTGTTCAAACTTGTGGAAAAAATGCTTTATTTGAGACCTCCATAGAAGCTCATTGAAATCTTGGCTGGATTAATGGCCATACAGCATTTTTGTATAGATGAGGCCAGGGAAACTAAACTGCTTAAAATGTAAGATATTTTTTTCTTCCTCTAGCTCATTGTGTATCTCGATGTTCAGCAAAGATTTTGAAAAAAATGTGCTTGCCATGATAGGATTCTAATGGCAAATAAAGTGCATTTGGTCATTACACATGCTTTAACTGTTACCTAGAAAATGCTTATTAATATGATTTTATTAACTGTAGCAGTAGTAGTACTCTCGATTTGTCCTTCTTGGACATTGCTATTCCTGGCCATTATGCTAAAGTATTTTATTTAGTATGTAATTCTCGTGGCACCAAATTCATACTTTTATTTTACTAATGAAGAAACTGAACAACAGATATGTTAAATAGCTTGCCCAAGATACGCAACTAATACCAAGCAGAACAAAGACTGGGACGAATTTTGTCTCAACATTGAACTTAAGCTTACCCCCTGATGCATTCTGTTTCTGATTGAGTGTGGTACAAATTCCAGTTTGGCATAACCTTATGAGATACCTCTACAGATAGTAATGCAATACCAGAGTCTTTTGCATGACAAGGATCATCATTAGCTTAGGCTATTTATAAAAGCTAGTGTACTTTTTGTGTATATTTATTTGAAATGTGTGTGGGCATGAACACATACAAAGCAGAAATACTTTAACAATTTATAAGCCATAATTAACAATATAGGCTACCTGTGTCAATAGCCAAAGCTGATACCCCAAAAATTAGATAAGCAAATAAAAATAATAATAATAGTATGTGGATACAGTTTCCCTGAGAGATTTACATATAACAATAAGAGTCTGTACCAAGCCCGGTCATCATGGCTCAGCTGTTGAGCTTCAACCTATGATCTAGGAGATCACAGTTTGATTCCTGGTCAGGACACATGCCCGGGTTGCAGGCTTGATCCCTAGTAGGGGGCGTGCAGGAGGCAGCTGATCAATTACTCTCATCATTGATGTTTCTCTCTCTCTCTCTTTCTCTTGTGTCTCCCTTCCTCTCTCTGAAATCAATAAAAACGTATTTTAAAAAATTATTTTAAAAAAGAGCCTGTGTCAAGACATGGAGCCCAGAGCACAGAAAACAATATGCATAGAGGTTTTACACTGAGATGGAGAAAAGAACAGAGTCTTATCCTAGGTGAATTATCTGATATCTTGAATTGAGAAAGTCTAGGTTCCTAGCTATGGGTCCTCATGTCATTAAAAAAAGTAAAAATCAATGAGGAATTAAAATACTCCAAGTAGCACCAAATGAATAAACTTAATAGAGTACTTTGTTCTGATCTATGGCTTGTTCTCATTTGACAGCTGTCATGATTTCTGAGGGCTAATAAAGAAGGTAACATGTTCTTGTTTTTAGTCTTCACTTATTTTCCATTCCTTCCTTTTGTTGCTATGGAAGAAAGTGGAGAAATTATACTTAAAGATGCCTTTATGTAATGTTGGTGCAAAAACTATTTGTAAGAAAATAAATTATTAGGTGAAAAGCGACATCAAAGTGTGGGGGGGGGGGACTTTGAACCTTAGTCTGCTCTGCTACCCAAGATATCCAGCAGAGGAACGTTGAAACCTGTAGACAAAAGGATATAAAACCCCTTGACCTCCATGGGGTGCATTCTCAGATTAGCTGTTTCAGTTCAGGTATCGTCAGAAGTAAAGTTTTTGTTTTTGTTTAGGTATCTTTAAAAGTAAAGATTCAAGTAAAAATGGTGTACTTGGGAGATGAAGGAAAGCATTAGGAGAGCAGAAAGTGAGACAAGGAAGCAAAGGTGGCCAGAAAAGGGTTCGTTAACAGATCAGCTACCATTTTGGGAACCTGGAGCGTAATCCTTCTGGAAACCTCCAGGAGTAAAGCAGAAAATATTTGGCTGATATTTCTCTCCCCTGAAGCACAAGGGGATAGGGGAATTTATACAGCACCTTTCTGCAGTCATTGGTTGAAGATTTGGGGGGCAGGGGCTGCTGGTATTAATAAAGCTGTGTCTGTGCTTTCATTCCTGAGGGAAGGCTTGTTCTGCAGAAGGCAGAGGTGCTTACCGGCAGTTGCCTTTACGTGTTTCATTGGCCAAAGCTAAAAAACATTGGAGACATAATGACTGATGTCCTGAGCACATGGCAACACAGACCCAGCATCAAGAGAAAGTCTTCAGTTGAAGAGATGCTAGGGCAAGGAGCTAAAAGTTAAAGTTGAACTGAGGTGGTAAGGACTGGAGGATATGGGGCAGGACACCAACAGGTTTTTGCTACATTTATGTTAAAATATTATATGCAAAATATTAGTTTATAGGGCAGTACTTTTAAATTAAAAAATGTAATATATGTTAAGAATGTAGAATTTAGGTGATCAATGAATGTAGTTTCCTTCATCACATTCTCCCCCTTCTCTAACTCTGCTCTCATAAAATTGAGTGGGATTAGCCAAAGTTTTCATAATTCATCCAAAATTCCTTAAATTTTTAGTCCCTTCCCCATTCCTAACATAAAATAATCCAGTTTCTGAGAGCTTGGCAAGCTGATAACCCAGTCAAAGCCTTGTAGTAATGAGAAAGCTGTATCTTTTTCGTGAAGCTCACATTTTCCTGTATTTCTGATTCAGGTCAAAACATTATGATAGCAAGATAGTTATCAGCACCAGAAAATATTGTTATTAGACAGCCCCCTGAGTCGGAGGGAGAGGTCTGTCCCCTCCTCGTTTCTTGCCAGTCTCATAAGAAAGACTTCAAATGAGTGACAGGCCACAAGCAGAGTTGCAGCGAAGCCATGAAATTTATTAAGGAAGCAAGGCAAGCAAATTTATTAAAAATACACTTAGCATAAAACACAAGAGGGCCACCCAGCTAATCTGAGTGTGTGCTCAGTGGGGGTTCAAGAGGTTTTATATTTTTCTGTCTACACGTTTTATGGTTCCTCTGCCAGATATCTTGGGTAGCAAACTAGGTTTCAAAGTCCCCCTTTTACTTTGTTGTGGCTTTTCTTGGGATGTTTGTACTTACATCTGGTCATCTTGCTTGGCAAGTCTTAAGACGGCTGACTTCTTTGTTCAGTGGGTAAGATAAAACTCCTCTTTTTCCTTTCCCCTTCCCCCCTCCTGTCTTAGCAGTTCCAGAGTGATTTAAGCTATGTATTCTCTGGTTGGGGAGAAGTAGTAACCATTTGTTCTCAAGTGTCCTTGGTTGGGGAAGATAAAGACTTGCAATTCATAAGCTGGCTGCAAGCTGCCCAAACTGTTTGGCCTTGTTTAATTTTCTTGTCTCAGTTTCTCTATTCCACTTGCCCAGGAATTTTCCTAGCTTCTTACTATCCTGCCACAAGATGCTGCTAGGAGATTCAATTACGGCAACTATGATTGCATTGAGAAAAAAGTCCAAATAGCCTATTTTTGATATTAAGAAAATTTACCGTCCAAAATATTGCTTCCACCTCTTTTCTTAAAATGTTTATTATGAAATGTGTTGTGTATCAGAAAACTCTCGGTGTGGTGTCCTAGGGATCAGTCAGCACAAGGCACTCTGAGGTGTTTTATGCAGATACCTTTATAACTTACTATAAAAAAGTGAGACAGTATCATATAGTTGGTCAAGTATTGATGTAAGACCTCTCTGTCTTTGACCCCAGATAGTCAAATCATTTATGAGGAGCAGAGTATTTATGTGGCAGAATATTGCTTGATGTTTGGTCTTTAATATCAATTATGATGCAGTCCAGCTATTGCCATTTCCACTTAGATAGTGAATGTACATTATATTCTGCATTTAAAGGCAATTTAGGGGGACCAATAGCCATGGACCTTTCCTACTGGATTATTTGGTAGTCAAAACTATTTTTCCAATTACAACAAAGTGCAACATGAAAATATGTTTATACAAATTTTTTTTTTCATTTTTTAAATCTAATTTTTTCCTTCTGATAAAAAAATCCCTAATCTAATTTGCGTAGGTATTTCTGTTTCTGTGTGTGTGTGTGTGTGTGTAAATAAATCATAGAGCTGCATTTAGAGTAATAAACCAGGCATTGTCAGACATGCTTATAAAAAGATGCTTTGTTCTCCTGTGCTAGAAGCGTTACTGAAAAAATGTAGATATATAAAAATGTTACAATTTTCATAAAGGACAGTGAAGAGGAAAACTAAAGAACAAATTCCAACGTGACCTAAGAAAGAAAGAAAAGCTGACAGGTGACTTAAGTGTTTACCACTCTGATTGTATTATTCTCCATGCTCTTCTGCACTATTGTGAACTGAAACTCTGTAGGCAAAATTGAAGTGCCAGACTTTTAGTTTATTTTATCGGAGAAACTAAAGGTCTAGAATTGAAGCCATAGTTTCCAGTTAAACAATGGCATAGACTCCAGGGGGAAAAGGTCAGTATTCTATTTATATTGCATATAAATATGTTTGTATTTAGAAACATTTTCTTTTTGTAATAAAATCACCTCAGGGTGCAAGTATGCAAGTGTGGATTAATTGCATTTAATTAAGTGTTTTATTTCAATTTGATGAAGTGACCAATTTCCAATAAAGTCAGCTTTAAAGCGTTGAGAGTAAGCAGCAGGTCAGAGCTCCACAAACTAGGTGCTGAAGCTTTGCACCACTGGCGGCTCTGGGAGTAAAGGGAGCACTGGCAACTGGGCTCTGTCACCACAGTGCAGGTCAGAAATTTCCATAGTCCTAGCACAGTGCCCTCCCGTGCGGTGTGTGCGCTTAAAGATCCAATGAATGAACGATGGAGCATTTTCATTTTGTTTTTAATTTGCCGAAAACGTGTGTTATCTTTAGTTTAACTTATCTTTTGTTAGGAAACACTATTTATTTTTTAAAGGCTTTTTTACACCTTATACACCTCAATAAAAATAACCATTTGAACCATTCAAACTGCACTTTCCCTAGTTCTGGGTTTTTTCTCACATGTTAGCAAAGAAGCCATTGTGAAGAGAACTTGGAGTCGTAAAGTCTCGTAGGTCCATCAGTGAAGGAGCAGCATCTGTAAACAGCAGAAAACTAAAGGTGGGAGAGCTTCAGGGGCAGACTTTTTTTTTTGACACTGACCTGCCTTGTGGCCCTGGGGGCATATCTATCATTTTCTGAAATACATGTGTATTTTTATATATATATTTATAAAAGCATATAAGTATACACACTTCTATATACATCTATACCTATATCTATATCTCTGTTAGAACACACTGTGAGATGTGAGTTGTTTTACTTTGTTTTGTTTACCTCCAAATATATATATTTATCTTCACCTGAGTATATTTTTAACATTGTTTTTCAGACAGAGTGGAAGGGAGAGAGAGAGAGAGAAACATTGATTGGTTGCCTCCTGCAGGTGTCCCAACCAAGGCCAGGGATCGAACCTACAACCGAGGTTCTTGAACCCTTGGCTGAAATCGAACCCAGGACCCTTCAGTTTGCAGACTGACGCTCTAACCACTGAGCAAAACCAGCCAGGACTCCTCCAAATGTTTTTCAGTTTATCTCACCCACGTTTAGGCAGGTGCCTCATTTGCGCTCTCTTAAACCGGTCTCCTTTGTACCTTTGGGAAGGTTTCTGTCTTGGCAGAAGGCAGAGGTGCCTGCAGGCAGTTGCCTTTCTGACTTCTGTTTACAAATGTTTAAGCCATTAAGGAGGTTATGACTTGATTTGCGTTTAAACACCTAGGACAATAGATCTTGAGAACCAGAGAAAAAAAGAACCTTAAAAGAAGATTCATACCAGGTTAAAAATATCCCCATGGAGTGGATATAGGATATTTTAGGAGTTGGAAGTGGGATTCTAGGGTTTAAGGTTCCCAGCAACACCAGAAAATCTTGATACCTCAGTTACTGGTGGACGTGATGGGACCACGTGGACCTAAAGAATTGTTTCTTAGCGGTTTAACCTCATCATCACTGAGCACAGGAGTGGAAAGCTAGAAAGTGGTGGCTTGAAGGATGTCAGAAGATAAATGTCCCATCTGTATACATATGTAGAGATTTGGAGAGTCAAATTTATTGTGGCAGGAATGCTCTTTCTGCTCTGTGATAATCGTCTGCTTCTTCCCTTTAGTGTATGGTAATTAGCTGCATACAAACATTTATCTACCGTTTTAAAATCTCTTCCTTTCTCCCAAGCTTTCCAGATATGTCATTAATCTCTTCCACAACAATATTTCCTAAAAGAATCACCACTTGCTTTCCCCACATCCCTCCTTCCTTTGGCTTGCAACTGACTTTAGCCTGACTCCTGGTCACAAACCACACCCTCACTTCCCACCTGGCAAAGTCACCAGGGGTCCTGTAGGTGACAAATGCAATTTTCAGTTCTCTCTTTTTATCTGAATAAATCCCTGAGCATCATTCAACACAGCCGGCCCATGTTCCTGTTTGAAATGCATTGCTTTGCTTGCTTTTATTTTTTAATCCTTACGTGAGGACACACTTAGAGAGAGGAAGGGAAGGGAGAGAGAGAGAAACATAGATGGGAGAGAGAAACATGGGTCAGCTGCCCTCCGGAGGTGCCTGACTGGGACGGAATCCAAACCCAGGCACGAGGCCCACCACCGGGAACCGAACTGGCAACGCCTTGGTGCGCAGGACCACTGCTCGACAGGCTGAGCCATGCTGGCTGGCTGGCTGGCTGGCACTTTGCTTGCTTTTTCAATGCCAGATTCTCCTGGTTTTCCTCCTTCTTGCTACATGCCTTCTCAGATTATTTTATTATTTCCTTCTTGGTCAAATCTTTCAGTTATTTTAATTATTCTTGGGTTTTCTTCACTTTTTCCTTGTTTTTGTTGTATGTGTTTTTTTGTGTGTGTTTTGTGTGTGTGGTTTTCTGTTTGTTTGTCTTTTTGTTTTTTACTTATAATACTCTGTGGACATTTTAGTTAATAGATATTAGTTCCTGCTTGAAGTATGGTGGAGGTATGGACTTTTAGCTAATGCTGCCACTGACCTCTGTGGGATCATCCTACCATTTATTTAGCCAATATGATTGAGCCTGGTTAGAAACGGAGAATGGAACAGAGAAGATTCAGGCTAGGCTTCAGAAATTCTCAGAGCACCTCCTTAAAACTCTGCTATTCCAGGAAATATTGTAAAAATATGCTATAACACTTTAATTAGAAAGGGCCCTTAATGACGCAGCCCCTCAGACCTTTTAGAAGGAAAGTTAGTATCTCGCCAATAAGAAAAGCTCCCCAAGCAGCAGCAGAACTGTCTGACAGCAAAGGGACTCTTGGGTTGGATCGTAAAAGTACCAACTATGGCCCTATATCCAGATGCAGACAAGACTACCCTAAGAGTTAAGCAGTTTTTGGTCCTTGATTTATTACTTATATTGAACATATCAACCAATTTCCCTCCCATCTTTTTTCCTTACTATTTTATATAAGGTGTTCTAGTGTTGGTTAAGTCCACAATTTGGTTTTTAAGTTAAAGGATCTCAAGTGGAATTGTGACTAATCTAGAGAAGGAATGACTGTCACTCAGATACACACTGTGATTTATGGATCATTGTAGCCCCCCCTTTAAGGGAGGGAATACAGCCCTATTTATTTCTTCAGGAGACAGAAGCATTATTAGGCAAAGATACGGTGTTGGTGTGTTTTTTTCTTTAACTTTATGAGGAATAATGCATGTAAAGCAAACTGTATTTATTTAAAATATACAATTTAATCCATTTTGACAGTTGTATACCCTTATGAAATTGAAATTATATATGCTCTAACCAACATTTTTAAAAAGTTTAATCACAACCAAAATACTTTTCATGCCTGTTTGCTCCCATTGCTCCCTCTGCCCACAATTCCAGACAACCATCGATCTGCTTTGTGTTGGTATACTTTAGTTTGCATTTTCTAGCATCTAATATAAATGTAACAATTTAATACGTAATTTGTGTGTCTAACTTTTTTTTTTTTAAATCCTCACCTGAGGATATTTCGCATTGCTTTTCAGAGAGAGTGGAAGGGAGAGAGAGAGAGAGAAACATCGATGTGAGAGACGCATTGACTGGTTGCCTTGCGTGAGGATTAAAAAAAAAAAAGATTAACTCCTGATTTCAAGAAACTAACATGTTGGAGTTGGTTATATAAAGAAATAATTAAAATAAAGATGGATTAAAGTGATCAAATCAAGCCCAATTATTCATTAAATATCACAGTATAGTGTGAATGCTGTTATAATCACTAAAGCTGTATAAGAGCCACTGCAAAACTTAGTGGCTTAAACATTTACTTAGCTGATCAGTGTGCAATCTGGGCAGAGTTTGTTGGTGACCGCTCTTCTGGCTTTATTCAGCATTAGCTAAGGGCTGAGATCATCTGAAGTATCTCGTCTAGGAACACACAAGCAACTGGGGATTGGAGCAGTGGGTGCCTCTCAGTCAGCCCTCCTTATCTCCATGTGGTCTCTGCACATGATCTCCCCAGATGGCCACTTAAGCAAAGGCAAACTTCTTATTTCTAGACTGAAGTCTATTAGATACATGCCACCAAGAGATCCAGGTCAAAGCCGTATTGCCTCTCATGGCCCTGTCTCAGAAGACATCAGTGTCACTGTCAACATAACCCACCAGCTTCCTTGGTAGAAATTATAGACCTCACACCACAATGGATGAGTGTTAATGCCACCACATGTAGACTGGAATAGTGTACCTGGAAAATTCAGTCCGCCACAGGTGCACAGAGAAAAGGGGTCTATTTCAGACTAGAGAAGTCAGGGAAGCCTTCCAGTGGTGAGAGACAGAAATCCAGGTACAGGAACCACTTGGGTATTCCTGCCTCTAGTCTCTCTGTCCACCAATCCACTTTTCACATGGCCTCCTAAGCAAATGATCTAAAATGCAAAATGGATTTCACCCCCTTTCCCAACGCCAGGTACTTATTTCCAAATTTCAAGTTCCTATACTGGCACTGTCATGTAGAACTTATTATGATAATGGAATATTTTCTGTGCTGTCTACTAAGGTAGCCACTAGCTATTGTAACTATTGAGGATTTAAAATGTGACTATTTCAACAGAAGAACTGAATATTTAATTTTATTTCACATAAATTAACTTGTTTAAACACCAACATGTGGCTAGTGAGTAACATTTTGAATAGCACAGATAAACTCGAAAGTCCTTAAAGTTATCTTTTAAAATCTTTATAACGTCAAGGTGCTGTGTTATTATACTCTTTTAAAGGAAAGAAAACTGAGATTAAAAAGGAATGTTTTTTTTTTAAAATGCCACATTACACCTTGTAATCTGAAGATACTCTTTTAACCTAGGACAGTGCAAGCACAGCCATACCTTGTTTTATTGTGCTTTGCTTAATTGTGCTTCACTGATAGTGCATTTTTACAAGTTGAAGACAAGACCCTCCACCAGCAAAAAATATTATGACTTGTTTTATTGCGATACTCGCTTTATTTCTGTGACCTGGAACCGAAACCACAATATCTCTAAGGTATGTCTGTACTAGGGACTTCTGTGTGTAACATTCAGTGTTATTTCAAGGAAACACTTTTATTAGGATCTGCTTTACTGGCATTTTTTTTTTTTTGTGTGTGTAATGTGACATTTTAATACCTCACATACTCCAAAAGGTTGACCAACCATGAAAAAAAGAAACCAAGGTTGTGCTTTAAACCTCTGTGCACTATTGCTGATCTCTAAATGTTGTTAATTTAATGTCACCCCTGAAAGAATTTATAAGTGATTACATCGTTCATAGTCTGCAGGTTTTGCATAACTTGTTAGACCTGTGTAGTTGGTCTTCGGGGCAATGCAATTTTAAGCATTGTTAATTCTCTTTAGATTACCTGTCCTGACAAAGGTAGTGAAATAGTCCCCCTTACAGACCTTTAACAATATGGTAATTTACAAATCCTTTCTATGAAGCAAACTTAACAGAATTTTTCTCAAAATAAAAACATGTGGTCAAATATTTTTGACAGGATGCTAAAATTTCATGTATATTGTGTCAGTCCTAATACATACATAAGAAGGATAACAGTTATTGCACCACTTTAGGTTAACAAAAATGACGATACCCCATTGAGTTAAGAATGGCCCTGGAAGAGATCCGGGTATTCCCTTTTAAATAGTTATGTATTCTCTTCTGTATTACATATAATCTGAACCGTACATTAGTCCTCTTATTTTCAACCCATGGTTTCCTTTTACATTTTCTCGATGAGAATCAAAACTTTGCAGGCAAGATGAAAAGGAGCAATTAAGATTCTGTTAATTCCATGAGTTGTAATTCACAGTTCCTGATGATTAGCAATGAGCAACATTTGAAAGGTTGACTGTTATTTTGATGTTTGTTTGCTACACTCAGGATAAAAATAACCCTTCCCCATGTGTGGCTAACCATTGAAATACAAAGCACCCATTTTTCACAGGAGAGAGAAATATCCTGGCAAGGGCCTTAAATCTAAATATACAAATCAAAAGTGTCCTACCATTTCTTTTCACTGAGAGTTTCCCTGTAGGAGGGAAAGTGATACACCCGTGGAGGTCAGGCCACCACTTCCGCATACAGGGTTCTCCAAAAGCTCAGATTCACACTCACCGGTGCGCCCAGCTTCAAGTCATAATGCAGACGGAGCCAGAGTGCCCCGGCAGCCCGCAGTGCTGGTGTCTGGAATAGGGATACTGGCCTTCCCGCTGCACCCAGCCTGAGACGAAAGAAGATAGTCTCTTCAATAAGTGGTGCTGGGAAAATTGGACAGATACATGCAAAAAAATGAAATTAGACCACCAGCTTTCACCATACACAAAAATAAACTCAAAATGGATAAAATACTTAAATGTAAGTTGCAAAGCCATAAAAATCCTGGAAGAAAACATAGGCAGTAAAGTCACAGACGTCCCACGTAGTGAAATGTTCACTGATACATCTCCTAGGGCAAGAAAAACAAAAGAAAAAATAAACATATGGGACTACATCAAACTTAAAAGCTTCTGCACAGCAAAAGAAAACAGCCTCAAAATACAAAGGAACCCCATGGTCTGGGAAAACATGTTTGCCAAGGATGTATCTGATAAGGGGCTAATTTCCAAAGTGTACAAAGAACTCATAGCACTAAGCAAGAGGAAGACAATCCAATTAAAAAATGGGCAAAGGACCTGAATAGACTTCTCCAAAGAGGACAAACAGATTGCCAAGAGACACATGAGAAAATGCTCAATGTCACTGATCATCAGAGAGATGCAAATTAAAACCACAATGAGGTATCACCTCACACCTGTCAGAATGTCCACCATCAACAAATCAACAAAGGACTTGTGCTGGCGAGGGTGTGGAGAAAGGGGACCCTAGTACACTGCTGGTGGGAATGCAGACTGGGGCAGCCACTATGGAAAAGAGTATGGAGTTTCCTCAAAAAAGTAAAAATGGAGCTGCCTTTTGACCCAGTGATTCCACTTCTAGGAATGTATCCTAAGGATCCTGAAACACCAATCACAAGGAACGTATGCACCCCTATGTTCATAGCAGTGCAATTTACAATAGCTAAGATTTGGAAGCAGCCAAGTGCCCATCAGTAGATGAGTGGATAAAAAAGCTGTGGCACATTTACACCATGGAATACTACACAGCTGTAAAGAAGAAGGATCTCGTGTCCTTTGGGACAGTATGGATGGACCTGGACAATATTGTGCTAAGCGAAATAAGCCAGGCAGAGAAAGCCAAACATCACATGATTTCACTTATACGTGGAATCTAAAGAACTTAATAAACTGATGAACAGAATAGGTTCAATGACATGGAAGCGTAGATCAGACTGACGAATGTCAGAGGGACGGAGGAGGGCTTGTGGGTGGAGGGGGAGAGAGTAACCAAAGAATTTATATGCATATATGCACAACCCGAGGACAGGACAATGGTGTGGAGAGGGACTGGGGAGGGGGGTGGGATGGGGTGGAATGGGGCATTGGGGAGAAAAAGGGATATCTGTAATATTTTAAACAAAAATAAGAAAAAAAAAGAAAATAGAGCAAGCGAGACACATTTCAGGTAGGTGGAGTTAGTGGGCTGTGAGTTGTTTGTTTCTGGATTCTTATCACATTTCTCAGGTCATGAAACTGAGTAAATATTCTATTAACTGATATGAATTAATCTTTAGTTCAGCTCAGCCATCAACTCAGAGAATTACCCAGCACAAGTCAATTCACCTTGAGCCTTCTATTAGGGATTCAGAAAGAAGGAAAAATATTACCTAAAACATTGGCTTGTCTCAAGAAAAAAATGAGTAAAGCAGGTGAAATCACTTGTTACTTTACAGTAGTGCTTCTCAAACTGTGGTGAGCACCAGGGTCACTTGGAGAATGTGGCAAAGCAGTCCTTTCAAGCACTGTATCAGTACGAAGATCGCCGACAACTTCGATCAACAGCCTTCTAATAGGCAAAGTATAGCCATAACTTGCTGTTTTCACTTTATTGTGTTTCACAGGTGTTGAGTGTTTGCGTGTGTGTGTGTGTGTGTGTCTGTGTTTACAAACTGAAGGCAAGGGAATTATAACATGCTTACTTGTGATACTTGCTTTAATGTAGTGGTCTGAAACCAAATCCTCAATATCTCTAAGTTATACCTGCAACACCCCTCCCCCCATACACACATGCAGGATTCAGTAAACAATTTTCATTAAAAATCAAAACAAAATGTATTTGGTAAATATATTTAGTTTTTCTGAATTGGGTAACATACAAACAATTCTTTATAATATTAGTATAGGTAGTTACTTAACCATTCTGATGTCACTTCATTAAAAATAATGATTCCAGAGTTACATTATATAGCTCTTGATATATAATGGAAATATGGAAAAAGTTTATTTGTTTTTTTCTTTAAGAAATCTTAGGAGATAACTGAATGATCAGTTTGTTGACTGAAAAAAATCACAGTAGTAGGTTGAATTGTGTTTTCCCAAAACTGATGCCCACCCTGAATCTGAGAATGTGGCCGTATTTGGAAATAATGTCTTTGTAAATGTCACTAAGAATCAAGATGAGATCATACTAAATTAGGGTGGACCAATGACAATAACATAAAAGGACACAGACACAGAAAAGGTGAGGGATGCAGAGATTAGAGTGTCTACAGGCCAAGGGATGCCAAGGATTGCTGGCAATCACCAAAACTGAGAAGGGAGACAACGGAGATTTCTCTCTCAGAGCTTCCAGGAGGAACCAACCCTGCTAACACCTTGACTTTGCATTACTGGTCTATTGAACTGTGAGAAAATAAGTTTGTATTCTTTAAGCGACTGAGTTTACGGTAACTAGTTATGGAAGCCTTTTAAAAAGAATACATCACAGTAGGTATAAAAATAGACATGTAAGAAGCTTAAAGTGTTTAGCCTCTATTTATTTTTAATCATGTAGTGTGATGCGTGCAGAAATTGTGGACGTTTCTGAATGCCTTTGAAGCAGTCAGTGCTTTCGCTGGTCGTTATCTGGTCTTGGAAAGACCTAGTTCTCGCCATCCGGTTTCCTTTGTCACTGTGGCGTCTTGAACTCTGGTTGGCTCAGTTTACACCCGGATCTTCGGGTCCTCCTTACACTGCCTGCTCTGCCGCGGCTCTTTCAACAACAAGGCCGCTGTACAGTTTCCTCTTTGCGCCTCCCGGGCTCAGCACAGACAGCTTTTCATCTCGCTTAGCTGGCTCTAGAGCTGTGGTTCCTGTCCTTGCCCAAGCATGAAAACAAACAAACCTGCAGGCCCAGTTGTGTGGGCTGAGTAGTTTGTTAAAAAACCACCAACCTACCAACTACATATATACATATGCTATGTATACATATACATGTGTGTATCTTCTATATTCTCAACAAAAGCAGTTTCTACAGTATGCCTGCTGACACTTTATTGTTATGATTTTCTGCTTTTCCACGTTCCAATGAGAAATCATTTCCTTGGCACAGCTGCTCCCCTAGCAAGAAAATAAAAAGAAGTGGCTTTAACATATGCTGATCAACATGGTGCTGGTTCAATCTGGGCTACAAAGAGGCAATATTACAGTTCTCAACTGCTGTACTAAATAGCAATTACTGAGCACTTTAAGGTCATATCAAAACTGTCTTTCTTGGTGGACTGTCAATACAGAGTCCCATCTATATCCATCAAAAATGTGCGATTTATGCTATTTTAATTAGTTTATAAATAATTCATAAAAGAATATGCCTGCTTACCAAGACCTGAAAACTGGATTCCTACAGCTTTAGATTCATTTGCCTCCCCCACCCCATCTCTTTAAGGAATGAATGACTATTTAAAGAATGGAGTGTATTCTCAATTTAATCTTCATTTAACTTTGTGATTATGTCAGAGCAATTAATGTGATAAGATTTTTATGAATTGGTCATAGGAGAAAATAAAGTTTATCAGAAAAGCATTGATATAACAGAAGCTACATTATGTTATTTGGGGATATTTAGACCATTGCACCAATGTCTCAAACACCCAAAGATTGAGATTTACTTATTCAGTAATACACACATTCATTTTTATCTTTAAAAAATATCTCCAGGTGTAAAATACTGCAGGAGCTTCAAATATGTCTAACATATGGCACTCAACAGGCCTATCATCTAGCCCAGAAATTGCAAAATGTTGTTTGTGGGTTAAATGTGACCTACACACCTGTTTGTTTTACCTGCACAGTGCTTTTGTTTTTTAAACTCTCATTATGATTTTTTTCAACATTGAACAACTGACAATTTTCACATAGTAATTCAGAATTCTGACCCCTCTTGATAAATCAAAATATCCTAACCGCCGCGGCTCGATGTAAGTTGTTCATCCATCAAATGTACACTAAAGTTTTGCTCATCCCTTTGAGCATAGCTGCTATTACCCATAAGAATACCTGGGGACAAGTGAATTTGGGATGAGTTTATAATGTTTCAGCTTGGCTAGGTTAAACTTTACTTTGCAGAATTCCCTTAAGGTATTTTCTAGTTAGGGTGGGCTGGAAGAGATTCCTGAAGGAGATCTGAGAGCAGAAGCGAAGCAGCAGCCACTTATACTCGCCTGTTGGCTGACGTGGTGAGAATCAGCAGCTGGGTGCAACTTCTCTACCTTCCCGTGTGTCCTCTTTCGCCGCTCCAACTCCCGGGCCAGGCCTGCGTTCAGCTTTGTGACAGCGGGGACCAGCTTCTGCCAGATACGCGCATCACCAAGGCCCGAAGCAGTGAGGCTTACTTACGCGTCAGTCTATTGCTGTGACTCCCCCTTTACATTACTTTTTCCTTCCTTATTTCCTGCCCTGTGGACTTCAAGTTCCAGCATCATGTCTGAAGGCAGTAGCCTTACAAAGGCTGGCTAATGAGCTCCCACAATTTAATAAGGTTAAATCATTGTCACAAATATATATACATATAAACACAAATACATATATAAAATGATACAAGCTATATAAGATACTAAGATACTTCAAAGATCTACAGAATTACCATTCGAATTTGTTCTGTGAAAACTGGCCACACTCCATCAAACTGCTATTGGCCCATGTTGAAATAATATGATTATTAGTTAGGGTAATGATTTCTTTGCATGTGGTTTCTTCTTTTGTGTTTATCTTGAGTAGACGAGTTATTTTGATAAATGATATCGTGTAATTCAGCTTTATTATGGAGTACCCCTGGCATAAATCTATGAAAATACAGTAATAAGAGTATTTCATTGCAGTCAGCTAAATTTGATCTATAAGCAGCATGGCAATGACTATTTACATTTATAGCTGGTTTTATTTTCTCAGTAGTGGCTGTCTAAATGGTAACAATTATGAGTTCATGTCCAGGGTCAAGAACACATCTGCCATGTATATGGGCCGAAGGAGTGATGGCACATGTACTTAGTATTTGCTTTCTCTCATAGCCATGGTACCGCAATATAGAAAAACCTATAACAACTCTTTTTGACTATAGAACTTCCAGCATCCTTCTGAAAATTTCTAAACAATAGCTTGTCACGCCGTCTCTAAATAACCTGTTTTCAGTACAGATATTTAGTAAAATCTGAATAGTTGAAACAGTTACATCACGATCCATGGTTATTTATCATTTGAAAAGCTAGGGGCTCATGCAGGTGTTCTCTTGAACCACTTCGCATCTGTAAGATCTGTGATTGATAGTTTTAATCGGTCATTTTTATTCCTGAAGCACTTATGATTGGTCTAAAAACAGCTAAATAAATAGAGATGTCTATTAATGAGACTATAAAGAAAGGTAAGACAGGATGTGACCTTACAGTGTAGTTGAGTGTAGTCAAAAGCAGTTTATATGCTGCTGAGCCAAGCAGTTGTTTAGAATTTGGAGAAGCTGGGATCATACTCAGAATGTGAATGGAATGTGACACATGGTGACATGTAGTGATCATTAGTTACTTTTTTTAGTTAAACATTTTTTCTTTTCGTTAGCTCCCCCTCCTCCACTTGATGAAACTGGCAATCACATAGACGTGGCTCCCCTTCCACAGGCATGGACATAGATCCCAAGCGGGGCCAATCAGTATTCTCCAGGGAAAATGGGCTGGAATAAGAAAAAACAAGAAGGCATGCCCTTTTCCACACGATTGCTAGCGCAAAGGATACTATGTTCTTGCATTCACATAGAGGGAATGTACTTAAAAAGAAAGCCCGGAGAGAATAAATCCGAGCCAAGAGAAGGGGAAAGACCGTTTTCTCTGAACCTGAGGATTAGGCATGCTTGGGGTCATACACTTTTTAATTGTGTAAGCCAATGAATTTCCTACTTAATTCAAGCTGAGTGTTTTGTTCCTATTGTTTGTAACCAAAGTGTCTTAACATAGTAGATTCCCAGAATATGATCTTATAGTCTTAGAAGTTGGAACAATGGTTTATATTTTTTAAGGTATAACAGTTCCTAACTGGGTAATTTACAAATGGTTTGAAATCCTTAAAAATGTGTATATGCATATAAATAGGACATATTTCATATACCATTAGGGTGTTCATAGAAACCAGCTGGAATTCCGTAAAATCCCAAGTAATAATCAATGCCCTAGGGAGAAAAATAGATTTTAAGCAACACTAGGAGTGTAGTTTCAGACCAGAGAGATTTCAGTGAGAGAAGAATTTAAAAAAAAGGGAAATAAAAACCTGTACCCTAGTTATAGAAACTCTACAGGTTTTATTTATTTATGTACTTATTTATTTTATTGATTTCAGAGAGAGGAAGGGAGAGGGAGAGAGAGAAACATCAATGATGAAAGAGAATCATAGATCGGCTGCCTCCTGCACACCCCCTACAGGGGATCAAGCCAAAACCCAGTCATGTGTCCTGACCGGGAATCGAATCGTGACCTTTTGGTTCATAGGTCGACGCTCAACCACTGAGCAACACCAACTGGGCTCTACAGGTTATTCTGAAAGGCCATGTCCTCCAAGTCTTTTGATGGACCCATAGAAACAATTGGAGATGATGCTGACTCCAGAATGAAACCACAGATGTATAATTCTTCACTCTATAGACAGTTATATCCCTGAGATGCATTCTAGGCATGTCCAATCTCTGCTCAAAGATCCATGATTTTGCTTTCAACCACTGTGCAAATGGCTCAAGTTGGGATATATTAATTTGAGTATAAAGCCAAGAGAATTTCTCTACTATGTTTCACACATACACTTTTCTTTAGAATTTGCCCAGGAGTGTTCTCAGCGATGTCTGGGATTTCCACTGGCTATAGCCTTCATCATTCTACAAAAAGCAATTAGAGGGGAAGTATCACTTTGGGACAAATCATTAACTGCACTTGGTATTCCATGGAGTAACTTAAATTAAGAAGCTGCCCTAAACCTTGACTGCTGATAAGTTTACCTTAATTAGTATCATTCTACATAACTTATCTGCCCATCCAAAGGCCACCCCTTGACATTACCTTCTTCCTTAGCAAAAGGGTCACCTTCAAGATTCATTTGTTTTGTTTGTGTGTTAAGATGATGATACCTGTGTAGTGTCCTTACTTCCTAGCTGCCCTTGACTCCTGGCCTTCCTTTGATCTCTGCAACATGTGACTTTCTTACCTCCTAGTTTCTCTTACTCTACTGCCCTCTGGGATCTGCCTGGAGCAACTCTGTTGTACTTTATGTTCCCAGTTATGCTTGCTCATGTTGTGTTTGTAATTTAGACTGCCTATGAACTCAGTATGACATGTATACTTTTCAAGGCAGAGAATTTCTGTTTTTATCGGAAAGCTAGCCTTATGGTCCATCTTGATGGGAAATTGCCCTGTTTAGAAAATAATAGTCTAGTATCTGAACTTTATTTGGTTAGCTCTATTTTTGCCATTGTGTTAGTATCAACCTTCTGTCAAAAAAAAAAAAAAAAAAAAAGTATGTCTTGATTAGTCATCTCATTCTAGCAAGAGAGATAATAGCAGTGTCACTGGATTAATTCTCTTGAAGCCTGCATGTATAATAAAAATTCAAATGAGAGTGAACTGGATCGTCAGTTTCTATGAGGAATAATATTGGTTAGTATTGTCCAGGTCATTTGACATGTGAGCTTTTGAAATATCCTTGACCTTCATGTTTCTGCAATTAAACTTTTCTATGGCTCAGACTCTTAGACCAGTTGGCATGGCAATTCAGACCAAGGACTTTGGAATAACCAATCTCCTGACTCAAGGAAGTCTTAATTACTTCCTTTTAAAAAAAAAGCTATTAAATGTATATTTTTTTTCCAGACTCACCATTCACATTCACATAGACACACTCAAATAGCTCTCCCCACATACAAAATCTTATTATATGACTATTTCATCATTTCATAGATATCTAAAAATAGTAATTTGCCAAATAGCACCTAGCTTTTATTGCACAGGTCCACATTCCTATTATTTCACAGCAAAGGAGGTATTGCTGGCCAGCAGTGTTGGTTTGTATTCCAATAAAGGAACTTTGCCCCTTGTTTTTCTTCCCTTTTGTAGGTCTAACATGGCAATGCAGGGCTGCGGTAGTAAAATACAGAGTTTGGAGTGAGTCTGGATTTCATAGGCCAAGTGCCTGTAGGAGTTATCTAGAAACTTCAGCTGCCAAATATAAAGATACCTTAGGGCCCATGGGGTTTCACAGTGCCTTCTGCTGAGATGGACATGTGGGTGGGAAGTGGGGATCCCCCAGTAAAAGAAAAACTAAGCTTGGATACAGCATTACTGTTGCTGCAAGGGAAGGTCTTCTTTTCCTCTGCAAGTGTGTTTGGGTAACTCAGAGAGAGCTCCCAGAAACATTCTCAGGTAATCCTCATTGCTCCACAGCTTCCTAAGCAAAGCATATTATTATTTAATTGTTATGATGACAATGATTAAAGGCCACAATGAAGCCTCACTGTGCCATTATGAATGGTCCTTTCTATGGTAATGAATCACAGGTTAGAATCACAGCATAACAAGGATGTCTTTGATCCCACCCGTAACTAGCTTGGACAGAGTCCAAGACAAGCTAACATTAAATTGGCTGCTCATTTTGAATTTGAGTTATATAAAGAGAATCCAGGTATACAATTTTAACTCATTCTGGGCTTATATCCAGGTTGATGTATTGTTTTACACTGAACTTTCTACCTAGAACCTGTCTCAAAGGCTAACTTTCTTTTAATATATATGGATGTAATGTCCGGCATTAATTCCTTCACTATGTGTTTACCAGGTGCTGCGGATATGTGCCTGACATTGTGAACGGGAGTAGGAAATAAATAGGTCCTGTGTTAAATGTTATTAGAGTTCTAAGCAGAATAAATTTTTAGAACACTCAAAACTATGTTTTTGTTTCAGCATTTTGAAGAACATTATTTACATTTTGAAAGAGATAAATCACAAAATTGCACTTAATTTTTGTATTTGTTAAAGTGGCTGTACCTCAATAAAAAGTTGATTTTAGAGCTGAATGTAAGCCAAAGTAATGCTACTGACTAGCATTTTTATTATTCTGGATTTTACCCAAAGCAGGCATATTTCAGTTTAATACAGTGTTTGAAGAATTATATTATGGTTTTATTTAAAAAAGGCTCCCATGAATTTTTATTGTAATACCTGTGACGCCACAAATATAAAGCACTGCCAATATTCAAATACTCAACTAGGGAATTAACAGATATAAAATAATAAATTCTGAACAAAAACATTTTATGTGAGGAAAACTAGACACCTAAGAAGCTATGAATAAAACATCAAATAATATGCAGCTATTGACTGACAGCCATAGATGTTGTTATGTCTTTAGGAAGGAAACTTTTATGATGACATAAGAACATTTTTCACCTTTCATCTGTAGACATGCTAAGAAATTAAAACTCTGTCTGAAGGCTGTGTAACTATTAAGTGTTTCAGCAGTGAAGGGACATTATTATATATGTGTACAGAAAAGTCACTCTGAAGCCACAGTGAACGATTTATGGAGCGGGGAGCAGAAAGGACTGTCCTGGCTCAAGCACTCTTTCTCTCCTACTCAACAGCTAATTTGCTAGTATCTTTTTGGCACCTTCTATGAACATAAAATAATGTGTAGTGGCTATCCTAACATTTGCAAGGAAGTTTTGATCAGATAGTATATAGTTTAGGCTTCGTGAGCAATGGTGTTTCTCTGTCATTAGAGTGCGAAAGTGGCTATGAACAATTTGTAATGAAATAGGCATGGCTGCATTCCAGTGAAACCTTATTTACTCAAACAGGCATCTTCCTAAGGGCCATAGTTTGCCAGTCTCTGGTGTAGAAATTCCCTTTTGTCAAAAGTTACTAGGTAACTACTGGGATATACAGCTCCTTTTGTCCTGATATATAACAGATGTTTAGAGAAGAAATGTAATAATTATCTTAAGTTATCCACTGTTTTGCTTCTGTAATGCTGGTAATAAACACAATTCTCAAGTTATCAATTTGCTTTTAATTTTTAAGTCCTCTATTTTTAAATGGAGGAGTTGTGATAGTTCAAAATGTCATGATGTGTCACCTAGATGAAATATTATTGAGCTAGTAAATATTTAAGAACAAAGAGCTAGGTTGAATGATTTTAAATGATTGAAATGTAAAATCAATTACAAAGAATAAAATGCAAAAGGAATTTATTTGTGTGAAAAAAGTCACCTAGGCAAGTAGGTGAAGACTATACAATAGTAATAAAACTAATTAGATGTGATTACTTTTTCTTAGGAATCTGCTTTAACATGATTGTTATATTATTTGTTAAATAAGTTTTTCTAAAATTATAAATAACTTAGTTACTTGAAGCCCAAAGAAATTTTTACTAGAAATGAGTAAACCTTGGCAAATAGAACACACATTTTTTAACAAAGGAGAAGAGAAATTGCAAAAAAAAAAAAAAAGACTTGTCAGTATAATAGAACAGAATGACAAATGACGTAACTCATACTGAGATTTGATATAGTCTAAGAACTACTGCTGTTATTTTCTACTTACAAGATTTAGAAATAATTGGTCCAACGCTCTGCCCTGGATGTCTACCTTCAATTATCTCTGGTCTGTGTTTAGGTCTTACACTAATTCTGTTTGCAGCCATGTGTTGCATTAGTAGTTTGTTGTAATAAATAAGTAATGGTAATCAATATTTAGATAGCATAGGATGTGTTGAGCTTTCTCGGACCATCAAAACACAGGGGCAGGAGATGCATCTCCTATGTTTATCTTTTCTTCCCTCCAAACTACTTCTTCTACAAGGCTATCAAACAGCCCCTCTTAGGTTTTTATTTCTCAGCATGTGTAGCTGAGATTCTAAGACTAACCAGGGGCGTCTGGGGCAGGTAGGTAAGCGCGGGAACTACCCACGGGTCAGGAAGCCCCGGCCCTACATTGAGGGGGAAGATGTAAGACAGTGAAGGTGCCGCTGCGCCTCCAGTCCCCAGAAAAGGAAAGGGGCAGAGAATCAGTGAATTAGGGGAGTGACCTTCATTCTTTAGCCGAGTCTAAACATAATCAAAATAAATCAAAATAAATCAAAATGCATACAAATTCCACAGGAAGGAAAACAAACCTAACACACTGAAAATAAATCAAAATGTTACATTTTTCAATAGTTGAAATATCGGTGGTTTTCTTTTGATCTCCCATTTTCATAGTAAGTATATGTCCCTGTAGGGGAAAAACATGCTTCAGAAATCTTCAGAGTCTGCTTTTTCATCCTTTTGCTTTGTTTTCTAAAACTGTGCACCTATTATTTTTATGTAGATAAACCGCTTAAGTCCTTGCCTGAAATCTAAAGGTATTTTGTGTAGAGGAGGAATACACGGGCATTTGTATAAACAGCCTGGATGCTGCTTTGCAGTGTTTTCCTGGTGGGGATGTCACGCCTGTCATTCCGGTGGGGAATGGAAAGTCTACGAATCTTTAGGTGCCTTCCTAGCTCTTCAAGCTGCTTCTTAGACCTGCTCTGGTACTTTTCCTCTCATTCCATTTGGCTTTATTTTTGTGCCCACTCAGCGGGGACAACAGTGCCACTTAGCTGCTTGTGGTCGCAATCCCAAGGCCAGCTCCGTTTTCCTTTTCCTTTGCTTCAGTGTCATCTGGGCAGTAGGCTTCCCTTCCTCAAACCAAAAAAACAAAGCTGTGTAAAGAAAATAACAGTATAAATTAGATGAAAGAGTATCTTCTTCCAAACCACTGCACTGATCCATTAAATGGCCACTACAGAAGCACTTGGAAGACAGAAGATAGATTATTAAAAATAATAATAAGATTATTTAGACGACAAACAATATTTATTTGAAAAATGTATCCACCTATCTGTTTATCTGCGTAACTTTGGTATGTTAACGACTACTATGTGTGATATAGTAAAAACACACCCTGATTTAGGCTACACTTTATTCTTTAAAAATATATTTGGTTTACTTGTAGGCTGGCTTTCGACTCTGTGGGCACGGAAGACACTTCAAACTGGCATTTGAGTTTGTGGGCAGGCTCACGGGCTTCTCAGGCATTTCCGTAGCTCAGCACCTTTCCCTTGAGTTCCCCTGGCAGAGGCACATGCACGTCTTAGCTGGGTAGCCCATGTAGCTGTCTCCGGAGCTCCCTGGCATCCACTCCTCAGCAGCGTCCCTGCGCGGTGTCTTCTGCCCCTCTAGGCCTACGTGCTGGGCGAAGCTTACTCACGCTGGCTCTTTCTCTTTTGTATTCACGGAATATACTCATGTATCCTTTGACTTTACAAGCTTTGGGGAAGCAAACTTATCCTCTCAAAAACTGAAGCAAAATGAAACAAAACTCTCTCCTGGCTCAGCAAATCAGCAAGTGAGTTCCTTGCTCTCTCTCTGGATTTTGTGGCTGGGAGGGAGACTACGGTCCAGAGAACCCCCTATCCGCAGGGACATGCGTCATCAGTGTACGCTTACTTTCTCTAGAATTGAGGTGAAGGAGTTACCTACCCAACCTCCCCAAACCAAAACAAGGGATCCTTAGCATCAGCTGTCTCCAAAAACGGAAATCTTTACAATTTTTTCTTTACAATTTTATTATCTCTCTTTTATCTGCCTGAATTGCTGAGGAATACAAGGTTCATGAAACATATTCTCCAAGGTTTCTTTTGGAAAAATTTGCATATATTTCATTTACTTTGTTATTTCTTTCCTTCTACAAACTTCAGGCTAGTCGGTCTTTTTTTAAAGTTTCTTGAGATGCAAAGTTAGAATACTTATTTGCCATTTTTCTTTTTTCCTTGATGTAGACCTTTATTGCTAAAATTTATCCCTCTTAGGAATGCTTTTGCTGAATCCCATAAAATTTGGTGTGTATGTTTCAATTTTTGTTTCTTTCAGATATTTTTTGACTTCCCATTTGTTGTTCAGCAATGTGTTCTTTAACCTCCACACATTTTTTGTTGTTCTTGTTGTTATTGATGTTTTCTAGTTTTATACCATCAAGTTTGGAAAAGATACTTGGTATAATTTCAATCTTCTTAAATTTTCTAAAGATTGTTTTGTGGCCTTTCACATGATATATTCTGGAGAATGTTGAGTGTATGCTTAAGAATGTGTATTCTGCTGCGTCGGGGTGAAGTGTTCTGTATATGTCTGGTAGACCATTTGTTCTGAGGTATCATTCAAGTCCAGTGTTTCCTTATTGACTTTCTGTCTGGATGATCTATCTGTTGTTGACAGTAGATAAGGTATTGAAGATTCCTATTATTATTTTACCGTTGTCTAAATCTCTCTTCAGATCTTTTAGTATTTGGTTAATATATTTAGGTGCTCCAGTGTTAGAAGCATATATATTTCAATTGTTATATCCTCTTGATGAATTGAATTCTTTATCATTATCTATTGATCTTCTTTGTCTCTTGTTACATTTTTTGATATAAAATCTATTTTGTTGGTTATAAGCATAGCTATTCTTATTCTCCTTTGGTTTTAATTTTCATGGACTATCTTTTGCTGTCCTTTTACTTTGAACCTATGTTTATCCTTAAAGCTGAAGCTAATCTCTTGTAGGAAGCATATACTTGGGTCTTGTTTTTTAATCCATTCAGCGACTCTTATGCCTTTTGATTGAAGAATTCAATGTATTTTTATTTGAAGTAATTGTAGGTAAAGACTTACTAATGCTATCTTATTAATTCTTTTCTAGCTGTTATGTAATTCCTTTGTTTCTTTCTTCCTCTTGTGTGTCTTTTTTAATTGATTTTCTGTAGTGTTATGCTTTGGTTTCTTCTCTGTATTTTGTGTAGGTTTTTACTTTGTTGTTTCCATGAGGCTAACATAAAACATCTTATTTCTATGTAAAACATCTTACAAAAATAAAATGTTTTATTTTAATCAGATAACAACTTAACTTAGATTACATAAAAAATTTCTATACTTTTATACCTCCCTGCCATATTTTATACTTGATGTCACAATTTACCTCTATGTATATGGTATATTCTTAACATTATAAGTATAGTTATTTTTTAAACATTTGCCATTTAGACCTTTATACTAGATTTAATTTATTAATATACCACCATGTTACAGTGTTACAGTATTCTGAATTTGACTATATAGTTACCTTTACCAATATGCTTTATATTCTCATACATTTTCATGTTATTAATTAGCATCCTTTCATTTTAGCTTGAAGAACTTCTAGTAGTATTTCTTATAAGGAAAGTCTAGTGGTGATAACCTTCTTAAGCTTTTGAGGTGTTCTTTTTTTTCAGAAAGTTTTTATCTCTCCTTCATTTATGAAAAGTGGCATTTTTGTGTAAAGTACTTTTGGTTGGCAGATTCAATCATGCAGTACTTTGAAGATAACATTCTACAGACTGCTGACCTGCATGGTTTCTGCTGAGAAATCTACTGATAGCCTTAATCAGATTCCTTTATATGTGAGAAATTATTTTTCTCTTACTGCTTTATAAATTCATTTTTGTCTTTGATTTTAGGCAGTTTTATTATAATGTATCTTGAAGCAGCTTGTTTTGGGTTGAAATTTTGGAGTTACCTCTTAGCTTCATCAACTTGAATGTCCAAATCTCTCCCCAGATTGGGAAGTTCTCAGATATTATTTCTTTAAATAAGCTTTCTGCCCCTTCCTCTTTCTATCTTCTCCTTTTAACCACTAAAGCATAGATGGTTTATTTGACTAGCATCCGTAATTCATGTAAGTTTTATCCACTATTTTTTCGAGGGGGGGTGTTTGTTTTTTACTTTTTTCTGCTCTGTCTGGATGATTTCAAATGACCTGTCTTTTCTTTCATAAATTCTTTCTTCTGCTTGGTCAATCTTGCTGTTGAAGCTCTCTAATGAATTATTCATTTTAGTCACTGTATTCTTCAACTCTAGTATTTCTGTGTTGTTGTTTTAAATGGTTTCTGTTTCTTTGTTTAACTTCTCATTTTGCTTTTGAATTGTATTTCTAATTTCATTTAGTTGTCTATCTTTGTTTTCAGGTAGTTTACTGAATTTTAAAAGGATTATTGTGAATTCTTTTTCAGAGGGTTTACAGATCTCCATTTTAGGGTCAGTCATAGGAGTTTTATTAGTGTTCTTTGGTGGTGATGTGTTTTCTTGATTACTCATGGTCATTGTGGTCTTCCACTGGTGCATGTGCATTTGGAAAAGGTAGGCACCTCTTCTGTCTTTACAGACTGACTTCAATATTCAAAGTCCTTTACCAGTTAACCAATCCAGAGACTCTACGTGGGCCATTGGGTGATATCCACAAGTGGGCTTGCTGCTGGAGTCCCTGAGTGAGTAGGTCTCGTGCCTGGGCCATAGGTGTAAAGGCCTGGTGTTTGAGTCTGATGTGATGGATTTACAACCTGGGTCTACATGGGTGACCTAAATCCTGGATCCAAAGGAAACAAAAAGATGCCAAAATCTGCTCTGTTGGCCCTAACATCTGTGTCCATGTTGGCCAGTTTAGTACTGGGATGGACTGAGATTCTGGTTTAATAGGAACTGGCATTGAGCCTAGGCTATGGGAGTTGACCTGATGCTAAAGAGAGCATGGAGTCTTGAACCACAGTAGTTATTGGTCTGGCAAGTAGGAGCCTGGGCTCATAGTAACCAGCCTTGTGGGTCAGGTCACAGGAGCTACCTCACTGCTTGAGTGTTTTGACTACCTGAATGGTCAGAAACTGGGCCAGGCCTAGAGCCTGGGCTCACAAATGCCTTCGTAGAGCCTGTGTTAGTAGGAGCTGATTGGGAGCCTGAAAACATAGGAGTCATGGGAGCCAGCCAGTACTATTGTGCTGGGAGCCTGAGTTCACAGGAGCCCACTGGGAGACCTGTGCCCAAATGAGCTGGAAGCCTGGGTTTATCAGACACTGCCTGGAGTATGGCCACAGGAACTGCCCAGAGCCATGCAAGTTGGCTAGCACTGGGGTAGGCCAAGGAACTTGGATTCTCAGGAGCCCTCAGGGAGCCACCTATGGTTTCAGGAGTTAGTCTGATGTTTGGATGGGTGAATTCAGGTGTTCACAGTGAATCCTGGTGCTTACTTCTCTCTCCTTCTCCCACAAGGATGGCACCTCTCTCTTCTCTCGCTCTCTCTCTGAGATGGACTGCTTAGGTTTGAGGGAGGGGTGCTGAAAGTAAAGTGAATCTATTTTCCTACTCTCCTTAATGAATTTTTTTTATTTATGTGCTTCACCCAAGTGCTATAATATCTCACCTGAAATTCTTGGGTCTTGAAAAGATATTTTCATTCATGGATATTGTTCAAATTGGTGTTTCTGGTGCAGAGGATGAACACTAGAAATTCCTATCTGCTCAGTTTACTGAATTTTTCTTCTTTCCTGTCCATTCTGTTTTTATGCCCATTAAACAAATGTTTATTTCAGTTATTTTGTTTTTCACTTTTTTTTTTTTTTAAATATATCTTTATTGATCTCAGAGAGAGGAAAGGAGAGGGAGAAAGAGAGATAGAAATGTCAATGATGAGAGAGTCATTGATCGAGCCCGCAACCCAAGCATGTGCCCTGACCAGGAATCGAACCCTGATCGCCTGGATCCCAGGTCGATGCTCAACTGCTGAGCCACTCCCGGCCGGGCTGTTTTTCACTTTTAAAATGTCCATTTGTTTCTTTTTCATATCTCCTGTTATTTCTTTGTTAAGACCTTTATTTATTTTTTTATTTATGTCCAGCATGTTTATTATTTCTTGTGGAATCCTTTTATGAGAGCTGCTTTAAAGTCCTTCTCACAATTCCAACCTCTATGTCATCTCAGTGTTTGTATCTGTTGATGTTCTTTTTTCATTTAGGTTGAGATTGTACATTTTGGTGGGACAAATGACTTCATTGTTTCCTGGACACTGGAAGCAAAGCATTAAAAGACACAGGGTCTTATTTAAATATTCTGTTTTAGTAAACATGACAATGGATGAGGGTGGGGAGTACTGCCTTGTTACTTCTAGATGGGGGTGGAAGTTCAAGTTCCCTACTAGGCCTCCTTTGGTGCTATTGCTGGAGAAGGGTTACTTCATTGAATAGATGGAGCCTGGATTTTAGGCTTCCCACTAGGCTTTCACTGACACTACCCTGGCCAGGAAAAGGAAAATCTCCTCGTTACTCTTTTCTAGGTGATCTCCACTGACCCAATAGGAAGGGAGAGGACTCCTTATCATGATGTGATAGTGAAAGTTTCAGCCTCCCCTGAGACAGTTGTGAAAGAGCGGTGACTTATGGTGGTTCAACTTGTTCTCTGTAATACTGTGGAGGGTGTTCTTGTTACATGGAACTGGGATGAGAGCCCCAGCTCCTCACACTCTCTTTTCTAAAACTTGCTGGGG
Source organism: Miniopterus natalensis (assembly GCF_054644295.1). Classification (NCBI taxonomy): domain Eukaryota; kingdom Metazoa; phylum Chordata; class Mammalia; order Chiroptera; family Miniopteridae; genus Miniopterus; species Miniopterus natalensis. The sequence goes on from NC_142091.1 coordinate 22,434,737, forward strand.
AACCAGCTTCAAGGGGTGACTATAGTCGAGAAAGAATGGAAATCTAGAGTCTTCATTGGTCCTTTGCTGATGGGGGATAAGTTGGTTATTGTCTAAAGTTTCTGCCTTTCTGGGTTGCCTTTTTCCTGGTTCTTGGGAAAAGCAGGGTTTGATTGGATACTTTTTTGTTGTTGTTCCCATTGGCTTTTCCAAGTTGCTGGGTGTTTTTAGTACCAAGTTTTGGATATAAGGAAAAAAAAATGTGGGTGTGATGGTCAGCTTTATGTGTCACATGGCTATGCTATAGTCCCCAGTTACTCAAACACTAATCCCAGTGTTACTATGAAGTTATTTTGTACATGTGATTACAGTATAATCATTTTACTTAAAGGAAGAGAATTCTAGATAATCTTAGGAGATGTGGATTCAATAAACTGAAAGGCATTAGGAGCAAAATTGAGGCTTCCTTGAACAAAAAAAATTCTGTCTGTGGATGCTGCTTCAGTCATGTCTGACTGTTCCAGCCTGCCTTTCCTGATGGTCTGCTGTATGGATTTTGAACTTTCCAAGCCACCCTCCACAATCATAGATGCCAATTTCTTCTTTTTTTAAAATCATTTTTATTTTTTATTGATTTCAGAGAGAGGAAGGAAGAGGAAGAGAGAGAGAGAGAGAGAGAAATATCAATGATGAGAGAGTCATTGATCAGCTGCGTCCTGCACACCCCCGACTGGGGATTGAGCCTGCAACCCAAGCATGTGCCCTGACCGGGAATCGAACATCGATCTCCTGGATCCTAGGTCGATGCTCAACCACTGAGCCATGCCCTCCAGGTTAATTCTTACAATAAATGTTTTGGTACAATAAAGTTGTACACTACTGTAAGAAATGCCTAAAAACATGGAAGTGTTTTAGAATTGGATAATGCATAAAGGCTGGAAGAATTTTAGAAAGCATAATAGGAAAAAACCTAGCTTGCCTTGACCAGACTGTTGGTAGAAATATGGATGTTAAAGACTGCCAGTGAGGACTGGGGAAACTAAGGAGCATGGTAGAGAAATCCTGTATTGTCTTAGAAAATGAAAATATCATTATAAACAAAATGTTGGCAGAAATATGAATGTTGAAGATTATTCTGATGAGAACTCAAAAAGAAATGAAGAACATGTTATTGGAAACTAGAGGAAAGGAGATCCTCATTATGCAACAGAGAAACTTAACTGAATTGAGTACTATATTTACCTGAAAGCCAATTTTATAAGTAAGGAACTTGGTATTTAGCTGAGGACATTTCCAAGAAAATATTTCAACTTTGAGGTCCTAACTACCAATACCTCAGAATGTGACCTTATTTGGAGACAGGGTCTTCACAGAGATAATCAAGTTAAAATGAGATCATTAAGATGGGCCCTAATACAATATGACTGGTGCTCATATAGAAAGGAAATTCGGACACAGGCATGCACACGGAAGCAATGCCTGTGAGACAACATAAGAGGTCTGGAACGGATCCTCCTCTCACATCCTCCCAGAAGTAACCAACTCTGTTAACATCTTGATTTTGAACTTCTAGCCTCCAGGATTGTGAGGCAATAATTTTTTGTTTGTTTATTTAACAACAAATCCCTCCAGTTTGTGGTACTTTATTATGGCAGCCCTAGAACATTGATGCATATAGAGAACCAATTTCAAAGTGAATGGATGGAAAAGGGGATATGGTAATTAGATTGCCTCCTTCAGCCCTCTGATCCTGCCAGCCAATATCTACAGGGTGTCTGATGTCCCTGTTCTGCCAACCTTGTTGCTTTACATTCAGCCTAGCATTTCACTGGATATTAATAATCTTACTATTTAAATTATTTTGTGCCATGGAGACAGTATAGTTGTAAGCAGGCCCTGGAGTCAAATTGCCTGGGCTTGCATTCTGACTCTGACGTCTATTATATGTGTGCATTGCTTGGCAAGTAATTTACTGCCTTGTGCATCAGTTTCCACATCTTTAAAAAGTTCATAGCAGTAGTCTAACTCCTAATATTCTACTGAGGATAATATGAGAGCATCAAAATTAAATGCTAAGCATAGGTTTCTTTTATGCATCCCCCCCCCCTTTTTTAACTTTATTGCTCTCCTGGAAAAGATTCAAACTCACTCTGTAGCTGTTGCACCTGGTGAGCAGTGGAGTACAATAATTAAGAGCATGGATTTTATAGAAGACGAGCCAGTACTTAAATATAGGCTTTGCTACTTACTTGCTTTGTGATCAAGAGTAAATTATTAAATGTCAGATTTGTTGTGGTGATTAGATAAAAATAATGATTATAAACTATTCAGCTATTGCTTGACACATAGCGGTATTCAATATTTAGTAAATGTTTTGGGTACATCCCAAGCTTTGCTTCAAAGTCAGCTCTTTCTTATGATTCATCACTTATACAGCTGAAGTCAGCTCTTTGCACCAACTTTAATTTTGATATCCTTCCTCCAATTTTGGCTCATTTAATTCAGGTTTTCAGAATCCCAAGATGATCAATCATTCCTCTTCCTATTTGTCTGCCTCATGGTCATTGCATCACAAATATACCACAAGTTCTCAGCTTTCAATCACCTATCTCTGTTCATACCTGACCCTCTACCTCCACAATCCTGTAATTTCTTGGCTTGCTCTTGTGTCACAGGTGAGCATACTTTCTTATAGAATTGTTTCTAATGATTTCCTTCTCCCATATCTTTTTCTTTCATTAATTTTCATGTTGTTGTGTTTTCAAATAGCCTTTAATTTATCAGTTATTTGACAATATGTCTCCCCTATTCCAAGAACAGTTTGAATAGATTCCTCTCATAAGTGCCTCTTTTAGGCTCATTACATGGATGAATTTGGAAACTATTGTTTGCGCAGTCATGTTTATGATACTGTTCTTTTTTTTTTTTTTTTTTAATATGTATTTATTGATTTCAGGGAGAGGGAGAGAGAGAGATAGAAACATCAATGATAAGAGAGTCACTGATTGGCTGCCTACTGCACTCTCCCTGCTGGGAATTGAGCCTGCAACCCAGGCATGTGCCTGACCGGGAATCGAACCTTGATCTCCTGGATCCTAGGTCGATGCTCAACCTTTGAGCCACACCCAGCGGGGCTATGCTACTATTCTTAATATGCAGCCTTACAAGATTTAAATTCAATTTTTAAATGTATTTTGTTTTTAAGTGTTGTTAAGAGCTGTATTTTGTTCTTCCCCCAAATTCATATATTGAAGTTCCAACTCCCCAGTATCTCATAATTTTAGTCATGTTATCAAATTTGACTTATAAAAATGCTAACCTTGTTTGAAATGCACACAGGTGTGAAAAAAATGTATTGAGTAGTTTGTATTCTGGAAGCCTGAATTGCTTTTGAAGTCAGAGAGGAACTTTTAAAATGTAACCATGGTAAAATGAGATCATATGGATGGGACTTACTCCAATATGACTAATGTCCTTAAAAGACAGGAAGATTAGAACACAGACACACAGCAGAGGAAGGACAATGTGAAGATACAGAGACAATGACAATCTACAAACCAAGGAGAGGCTTCAGAAGAAACCAACTCTGACCTCTCCTTGACCTTGGGCTTCAACCCTTCAGAATTATGAAAAAATAAATTTCTGTTGTTTAAGCATCTCAATCTGTGCTATCTATATGTTACAAAAGCCCTAGCAAACTAATACAAAATTTTTATGAATTTACACAAAATAATCATTTTTTTTCTTTTGGAGAAAACTTTCCCTTTGTAGAATGATGGAAGTCATTGTCTGCCCCACTCAGTGAGCAGTGCACTTGGTTCCATGAAAAAGCAAATGCAGAACACAAGGAGTAATATTGATTGTTATTAATCCTAATTTTATTTGAATTTATGTTTAGGTGGAGGCTTCTCAGTTCAGGGTTTCTCCTTTTAAATTATGGAGCTGTTCTTACGATTAACTGAAGACTGTGCCCCAAATGGTCAAATCTGAATTATTTAGTATGACTGATATTGAAGTAAATAAGATAATAAAAATTTAACAGGAAATTTTGGAAGAATTTTTATACAAAGCAGTTCTCAATTACCCAATAAGTAGATAAAACATGCCAAAGAAACCCTAAATTAAAAAATAAAAATTAGGAATTGACAAACTTATACAGAAACATGCAATCACAAAATTTAGAAAGTATTTAAATTTAGATATAATTGCAACTTTCTGTTTAATTTTTGAATATCGCTCTTCTTTTGAATTAAAGGAGAAGAATTGGTCGGTAAAATTTCTTCTGTGCTCAGCATTTTCTGGAAATTCTGGTTTAACCCTGGACACAAATTTTTTATTAGAGTATATGAAAAATGTTTCTCAGGCTTTTGTTTTTGTTTTTTGTTTGTTTCTTGCAATATTTGGGGTTATGTTCTAAGAAAAGTAACGCCCCGTCCAGCATGCTCTACTTCTAGCTTCAGCGTTATCATTTCCAGCTAGTCTTGTAACTTCAAGTTTTTCCCATTTTCAAAATGATTCTTCTATAACTGTCAGAATAATCTATTCATATTATAAATCTAACATGCGATTATGTTATGTCCCCTATTTAAGCTTCTTTAATGGTTTTCTCTGCCCGTAAACTTCCTATCTAACTCTGCTGAGCTTCATCTGAAGAACTTGATACAGTCTCCAAGCCTGACACACCCAGGTTTTCTTTTGAGGCTCAAAAGTCTGCAATATAATAAGGCTCCAGGGTAACTCTAGTGTAATCTGTAAACACATTGAGAAATCCCAGAGAAAATCAAAGCTGTCATGGCCTATTTTTCCTTCCTTTTTTTTTTCCCTGCCCACCCCCTGTCCCTGCCCCCACTGAGATCTGTTATTCTGATTCGTGCATTCATACCTCTGGACCTGTTTTGTTCCTCAGTTTATTTTGTTCATTAGATTCCACTCATAAGTGAGATCATCTGATATTTTTCTTTCTCCCACTGGCCTATTTTGCTTAGCATAATAGTCTCTGGGTCCCTCCATGTTTTGGTTGCTATTTCCTATTTCTCATTACCTATTCTCAGAACAAAACCACTGATAGTCCCTGCATGTTCTATTCCAAGTCAAGCCTCTTTGAATTTGCTGATTTTATTTCCTGTGTTAAACTTTCTCCACTCCCCTTCCTACGTTTAATTGCTATTCATTTTCTTTTTATAGTATATCAAAATATTAAACGTGTGACCATTTCACATGATCTGTCTTCCCTCAACTATCTGTAGGTTAGGAAACCATCTGCTTTGTTTTCTTTATTTATAATTTTTTTCAACTTTGACCATTTGATATTGCAAATATCTGTTTATTATTTTTATCTCATTTATCAGACCTTTAGTTTCTTGAAGATAGTGATATTTAAATGTTTGTATTTCTGGTGTTTGGTATAACACCTTACAATGGTAGGCACTCAATTCATGTTTGCTGAAACACACTGCTTTTTTATTTAATACATTATATAGACCATCATACACAGATATTCTATCACATTTTAAAATATCTTTTTAACATATATAATGTAGAATTACACTGTAATAATCAAACTTTCTTAATTTGCTACAGAATATAAATGGTGTTATAAGATAAGATTTTATATCTTCAAGCACACATTGTTTACTTAAAGGATGGGCACTTATGGAGTGAAACTTGGCTGCAGTTTAATAGAAAATAGCCATAACTTTGCAGTTTGTGGCATAAAAGTTAAGAAGTAACTATGTATTATTTGTATATACATAGAGAATCTAGGTCACCAGACACTGCCTTACTTAGATTGGAACTGGGCCAAGGTATAGGCCAACCAACCTGCTCTCCAGCAAAATATGCCATGGGATGCTTAATGACCACAAATGGTCAGGACTTCAGCTTTATGTCTCATCCAATAAGATCTCTTGTCTCTCAAGACACTAAAATAAAGGGTGAGTCATAAAGAAATCAATAGTGTTATATTCAAACAAGGCTATTTAGACCAAAACACATTCCATTTTCTCATTAGCCGTGGAGCCAAAGTGGGCGGGAGGTGGGGGCGGGGGAGGGTGGAGGATTTGCATTCATTTAAAACTGCACACAAATGGAAATGCAGCTTCCCACTGCCTGGTGAAGGCTCCAAAGTGCACACAATTCAATGTACTTTATTAAAACTAACTTTAAAAATGCATGTTGTTTCCTCCCATTTATTCAATAATTGATTAATTATAGCTTGCTTCACTTCTCTTGGTGACATTTCCAGTTTCATATATTTTTGAAGTTTAGTTGGCTTTGGGAATTGTATTAACTGAATTTTTTAGAGATTTGAGGAAATTTAATTCCCTTTTAAAAATGATAATACATTAATTTTCTAAGTCGTTAATTGGGATATATGGATTTATTACTTCTAATTTATTATGCTTTCTCCACACAAAACAGAGGTCATATAACTAGAAAAGCAAGATGGTTGCTTCCGTTCTAAGAATTTGTTGATACTCTATTTCAATGTTATTCAATGGAAACATAATATGAGTCACATATATAATTTTAAATTTTATAATAGCCACATTAAAAATATAAATGTAACAGGTAAAATTAATTTAGTGCTATATTGTATTGAAACTAGCATACCCAAAATGTGCTCATTCCAGCATGCAATCAATATAAATATTATTGAGATATATAACAGTCTTTCCTTTATAATAAGTGTTTAAAATCTGGTATGTGTTTTACACTTGTGGCACATCTAAATTAACACTAGTCTCATTTCAAGTGTTTAAGTGACTATCATAGTGGACATCACAGCTCTACTTAATCTGACTATAGCACCAAGATAATACTAAATCTCTTTGGAAGTTGCAATGATACCATTGGAATTAACCTAACTATTAATAGTAGAAAATTAGCAAAGGGAAGGCCAGATAATATAGGCCTGTCATTTAGACAGCTTCCCCAGGAAGCTTCAACTTTACACTCCTCAAGGGTTCAACTGGGGGAAGACAGATGCATGCCCAGTAAAGCTGAGATGAGTAGGGAAGGTGCTTTCTCTCAATCATACTTGGGGACAGAGATGGTTGGCCAGAATGGGCATGGTTAGGTCATTGCAAGTGCAGGAAGATTTAGGATATATAACTCCCTGAATAAAGAAGCTCACTCACTCTCTTGGCTCTCTTGGTTTCTCCTGACACATTGTGCTTGACTTCTAACTTGCAGGGTTCTCTTGCTCTTGCTTGCTGCATTCACCCACATGGCCTTTGGCCATTTGGACCTCACACACAGTGCACAAATGGCCTGCAGCTAATCTGATGCTGTACTGGACCCAGCTCCAACATGGAAAGGAAACTGGACACTGACTCTGATTTTAGCTTTACTGAAACCCCAGCTACACTTCTTCTATGACTGGCCTAAGGGAAATGGGACTTTGGAAACCCAAGGATTTAATTCCAGGCTACTAAAAATCACTACTTCTCCCGCTCCAGCCTCAGAAAATCATTTTTCTCAGGATATTTTAACAAGTCCACCACCAGCAGCACCCAGTGGGGAAGAGAACCCCTACTTTGTCTAATATCAGTTGGATTTCACCATGGCCCAAAATTTTAAATCTCTTGAACATTTCTCTCTCTGACCATCATCAGTACCACACCAAAACAACAACGAAAGTGTTATTTATTTTCTTCAAAATGTCTGCAGATTTTACAGGATGTGGTAGGTTTATGATCAGTGCTCTGAGAGCAATTAGCATTTGAATTAAGCCACATGAAGATAACAACATGAGATTACTCATTTTAACAGCCGATAAGTGGTGTTAATTGCTGGTTATGGACCACAAGCTGAACAATTTTCTGTGTATTGTGCAAACAAAACAAAACAAAGTAGAAGTTAAAAGAAAAGTATTATCCTCATCATAATAAGTTACAGTACTTGATGATGTAATGTATCCTTATAATTGTTGGTGTAAGAACGTCCAAACCTGTAGAGAATTTTTATGAGTTTATTTGAACCAAACTGAGGACATGCCTTGAAGCAAGATCTCAACAGTCTGAGAAAAATGCTCCTCAGAATGGCAGTTAGCAATTTCTTTTATGCATTTGGAATTAAGGAGGGAATATAAGGAAGATTATGAAGGTGGGAGAAAGCAAAGCAGAGGTTGGATTACAGAGTAGTTAACAAGATTATGTACTCTCTAATGATGATTGAGCTTCTGAAAAGATACATTCCCATGGTGTGTTTAACTAGATACACAGAAACAATGGGCAGGGCTTGCTTAAGGCAAAGAGCAACCTTTTACTGAAGAAGTTATATGCCTTGGGCATGACGACTCACCATGACCTGCCCTGTGAGGGAATTTATAATCAATTAGGAATTTATGATCAATTTGCCCTGTGAGGTTACCTTCAGTAGAACCCTTTTCTATCCACATAATTTATGTCATTTATGAATTGACTGTAAGCAGGTAATATTTATGGGAAAAATATTGCTCATTTTTTATTCAAATAATAAATTTTGAAACATTTATACATATAGATGTGTTTTAAACATTTCATAAGTTTATAAAACTATCAGTGGAGTTCTTGATATTTAAATTAATTAGGATGAGGTGTGGTTTAAAGGTTGCAGGAAGCTAGAAAATATAAAGCCTGGTCAAATTAATTCTATTGAAAACTGTCCAAAAGAAGTGGAACTTATTAGATCATTAGACTGTGCTTACTGAGCTAAGTTCTGTTAGGGGCAGAGATGTTAATCATGTTCTGTTAACTGTGATTGTTCTATTCAAATTAGAAAAAAAGCACTTCTAACCTGGCTGGGAGTTGTACGCCCAGGACATGGGAATCACCCTTGGAATGTGGTCCATTCTCCTTTTCTGAGAACTGCCTGTCTTCATGGAAAGATTAAGAATCTTGTTCCCGAAATAATGGAATCTCTGTCCATTGCAACCCCCAGCCCACCTTGCCTACTTCCCCTACTTTCCCATGTAATCTTTGTCCTTCTACCCAATATAAGCAGCTGGTTTATGGGTGGAGGTAGAGCAGATTTTTGTGGATGACCATTACTGCTCTCCCAGTTGCTGGCAATACTGGAATAAATGCTCATATATGATTCATCTCTTGTGAGATGATTGATGCCTAACTATGATAAGTGTCAATGAGCAAATACAGGTGATTTAATCATTCTGAACAATCTCTCCTCTAATATCCTCCAGTACTTTTTCACTAATTCCTCCCAGTGCTTCAAAATTGTCTTTTGTTTCAAGAGAATTGCAGCTGAGTTCATTAACTCTCCCCTATGGCAATAGTCCTAACTACTAATGCAATGGTCCTGAATAAAATTTTTCTTGCTGTTTATCTCCATCCTGTTTTATTCTATCTAGTTGTTTGACTCTTTTAAAAGCCCCACAACTGGGAACAGAGATGGAGAGCCTTAGAAATAAACCTCATCAAATTAACTTTTACACTCACTGCATTCTAAAATCATCTGTACTTAATTTAGTGCTACACTGTTTGCAAGGATGTTTTTGTATGGACTTATAGGAGCATGGAGAAATGTGTGGAAGTAAATGTCAAATGGTTGCCTTGGTTACATCACAGAAGTAGAGATGCTAAGTGTGAAGGGTGAGAGTAGAACCTAACTGCTTTTATGCCCTTCCTTGTATTCTTTTACCTCTTAAAATTTGTATTTAAATACATACAAATACTGGGGGGGGGGGGGGGGGGGGGGAGGTGCCTCTTAAAAAGAAGAAGAAAATATTTTGATTTGCAAACACATATCTCTGTGACTAGTGATTTCCTAGAAGAAATGATGGTTATTTATAAACAATAGATTTTAAAATGTATTTAGAAAAGATTTTGAAAGTATGTATTATTGGGGAAATACAATTAAAAGTAAAATGTCTCCCAATCCAGACTTCTCCACAAAGGTGGAAGAGAAAGCAAATAATTTTATTATTGAATATACATTAAACCAAAATGTGATGTGCATCCCAGGCAATCTACAAAAGGATTGCAAAGACAAAAAGAAATATTACACTTCACCAAGCTAGTGTGGCTCAGTTGGCTGAGTGCCATCCCATGCACAAGGAGGTAGCTGGTTTGACCCAGGTCAGGGCCCATGCCCGGGTTGCAGCCTCGATCCCCAGTCGCGGGCACACAGGAGGCAGCCAATTGATGTTTCTTTCTCATGGATGTTTCTCTCTCCCTCTCCCTTCCTTTCTCTGAAATCAATAAAAACATTTATAAAAGAGAAATATTACACTTCTATATAGCTAATCAGATGCATCCTGTTACATATCTGTTGTTAAGATAAACAATCTCGAGTAGAAGGACTTGACCTCATTTGTCACACATGGTTTATGTTACATTAACTTCATAATAGAATCACCCATCTGTGCAAGTCAATTGGTTTTATACAAAGGAAAAATAAACTTCTGATATGTTATGACCGGAGGCAGCAAGAAGCCCACTGAAGTTAGGCTCCTGTGCTCCCACAGAAACTGTGAAGTAGGGGCACTGAATTCCTTAAGTGTTTACATTCCAAATAGTCCCCAGGCCTTTGAGAAAGCCATTCCTGTTTCACAAAGCTGGCAAAAGGATTTATCTTAGAGGAGGGTTTACATACATTTCTAAGAGAAAAAACTTACGATTGGAAAAGTTTTCTAAAGTAAATACTCTCAGAAAAGGAAAAGCAGGAAAATTCCCTTTCCTTATTTTCAACAGGGAGAACTGTCTCTTATTTTTGCCTTTACAGAGCCACTATTTTCATTAAATGAAAAAAGCAAAAGAAAATACTTTACAAGAAAGCATGAGAGTCATCTATTTACGAACTGAAACAGAGTCAACAATCCTGACCTTGTTGACTCTATGAGTATATATGAAGGATCAGTGTTATAGATGAAGCATTTATGTCCCACCCACCAAACTTTTTATATTGAAGCCCTACCCCCCAATGTGAAGAGTGTAGAAGGTGGGGCCTGTGGGAATTAGGTCACAAGGGTGGAGCCCTCATAAATGGTGTTCGTACTTATAAGAATGGGCAGGAGAGTTTATTTCCTCTCTTTCTCTCTGCCATGTGAGGATCCAATGAGAAAGCAGCTGTCGGCAAACTCGGAAGAGATCTCTCAACAGACCCTGGAGCTGCTGGACCTTGATCTTGGACTTCCCACCCGCCAGAACTGTGAGTAATAATTTTTTTTTTTGAGCCACCTGATCTATGGTATTTTTGTTAGGGCAGCCCAAACTGACTAAGACAATCAAGTTGGAGAATCCCATTGCCTAGAGCACAGCACACGAGACACTCCTCCACTAATGTAAGCATTTTTTTAAGTAATATAATTTTCTTGTTCTCTTATTTGTTCTATAATATTTGCTTTGGTATTTTCTGAAAAAGTAAAACTTTTCTATAAGTTAGAAAATACATATAATTTATAATCAAAGGTTGTTAACATTTTTGGTGTAATTTCCAGTAGTATTTTGTATTTATACATTTTAATATACCTGCAATCACTATATATATATATTCACTTTAAAATGCATTGTTGTATATGTTTTGATTTCTGCAATTAACTTTTAAAATTCTTTGGTATAGTCAGTGTATTATACTATCCAAGTTATGCTCTAGGGGATCGTTAGTTCCTAAATCACTAATTCACACTCCAGGTGTAGTCAACTAGCATTTATCAGAAATACCATACTACCGAGGCTTCGACAATGAGTAATGCACCTATCTCTATGCCCCATCTGCACCAACTGCTTAATATAATGTATGTTAAAACTGAGTATTTGGTGAAAATTGATTAGCGAAATGAATGTTAGAAATGGTATTAATGATAAGTGAATTTTCTAGGATATTAAAGAAATAATTCCCCATCTTTGTATTAGCATATTATAAAAATTTTAAAAGCACCTTAAAATGTAATGTTGGGAAGGTCCCCTTGGCTTGGTCCCTAAATGGTCAATTTTCTGAGAATTCCTGGTTACATGACACTCATAGATGGATGGATGAATACTGTAGCTGGTATAGGCCCCGTTTGCCTCAGGTAAACCTCTAATACAGTATGTTCTGAGAACTCTGAAAAAGTTAGAGCTTATAGAACCTGCGTGTCACTTTTTAAAGAAATGCTTGCTTAAAATAAGTCAACAAATGTGGCAGAAAGGGTCAGGGACTTGCTTTCACTAGAACTTTTTAGTGGGATAATTCTGGAGGAGCAGCAGCCCCTCACCCAGGGCTACTGGTGAGCCTTAAAAATGCCTAAGTAACTCATAGTTGTCTAAGACTAAATTGGCTTAGGCCAGTGTGGAATGTAAATATATCTCTTATTGCATTTCTTTATGAACACTCTTTTATTGACTAAATCTTTTGTAAAGATATACCACAATTTATCTAATTAGGATCAATTGATAAACATGTGTAAGAAACAATGTAGCAAAAAAAATCTTTGTTCCTGTCTTTGAATTTCTAATTATTTTATTGTGATATAATGCCAGAAATGATATTACTTTTCAAAACCTATGATTGTAGCTTTTTATGGAGTGGGAAGTTGTTTTCCAGAAAATGTATGCTGGTGCATAATCCTTTTATTTCTCTTAAAGAAAGTTACCTCAATTTTCTCCAAATCATTTTTTATTTTGATTGTAATGACAAAGGAGAAAAAGCCAAACCTCCTGACATTTCAGGACAAACTATCTTTACCAACCATCTCTTTCCTCTATCTCCTTTCCCCATGCATGCTGCACACACACAGATAAGCAGTAACCTGTGGGGGAAGAGGGGATTATAGGGCCATCATTTCAATCACTAGTGTGATCAAGGCATAAATTCTGATTCTTTTAGTTTAGAGAAACCCAAACAAACTTCCAAAATATCTAGGATATTTTAGCTATCTGGAAAGGGCAATAGTTAGAAGAAAGTGGCTTCCTTAACTCCTCTGAATAGTAGTAATATATAATGTAACTTATTAGAAAAACACCAGTGATATCAATGATAGATATTTTATAAGAAAGTATTTGTACAATGGGAGTTTATATAGTTATATGTAATTATAAGAAAATGAATTTAACAGATTATGCTCAAAATTGTGGTCACAGCATGTTTTCAGAAAACATTAAGCAGATAAACAATTTTCTTTATGTATGAAAAATGTTTGATATATTAAGTGAAAAGGCATATTATACAATAATGTACAGGAATATATTCCAGTTGTAAAAACTATCTTTAAATGTAGAAAGAATTGATTTGCAGTGTATATATATTGAAATGTTAACACTTATTTTTAGGTGGTGACTTTATGAATAATATTTCTTTCTTTAGGCTTCTTGTGTTTTTCATATTTTAAATGTAAAATAAACATACTAAGTGTCAGTACAGATAGGCAGTTACAAAACAGTCACAGGGATTTAAAGTACAGCATAGGAAATACAGTCAATAATATTGTAATAACTATGTATGGTGCCAGATGGGTACCAGAAATATCGGGGGGAACACTTTGTCAAGTATATGATTGTCTAACACTATGCTGTACACCTGAAACTAATACAAACTAATATTAAATATAAACCGTAACTGAAAAATTTAAAACATTAAAAAGCATATTAACATTCATAACCAGAAAACAATTATTTTAAAAAATAAGGCTAGAATTTCTAGGCCAGGAACTAGAGAAAAATGAGTTATTCTACTTTTAGCTTTATAATTCTACTTTGTAAATAACTATATGATTATTCTCATTCTAGATAATTTTATTTAATATTATTATAAATGGTCCCATGTTAGAAATGTGGTAAAATATTACATTGTATTGACTCTTTAAAATTGGCAGGTTGTTTTTGTAACTCCTTTTTTAAACTTTTTTGGGGCCAGGGGGAAAATATGTGTAATAAACCATAATAAAATGAAAAAAATGATCTGAGTATTAACTTTACAGAAACCAAGTTATCAGTCATCCCTGAAGGAAGTATTGAACAGAACACACTGACGAGGAATAGACTATAACAAAAGTAGATACTTAACCCAGTTGCCAGATGTGGAAAAAAATAATCATTCGTGTTTTTTTAAATGATAATTATAGATCGATTATTCTCTTTAGAAAAATTTGAAATATATAGCCAATGTAATATTAAGATTTATTTGTGATCATGGCTGGTGGGGATTAAAGGCGAAAATGAGAGACTTTCAAGAGATATTTGTGTTTGTGTTTGTGTGCGTGTGCGTGTGTGTGTGTGTGTGTGTGTGTGTTCGTTATTTGTGCTGATTTGGGTTGGACTTTACACTGAGAAAAATGTGACTCCTCTGTGAAATACACAACAGCATTTGGTCATCTTTTCTCTGGCATAAATATTGAATTTGTGAATATATTCCTAAATAGTTAATAGAGAACTGGGGTTGGGAGCCGAATATAAAGGGTAGAGCTTATCTCCGTTTATGTCCTTTGTACTTTTGCATATTTTACAATTAGTATTTATTAATCTTGTAATTAAATATATATACACACACTCACACACACACAAACCTGAAAATTTTAGGCTAGAAACTACATTGTAATGAAAATAATTATATAAACATATAAAAAGAAGTATTAGTAAATTAATTGAATAAATAAAACTTTTAAATAATAATATCTTAGCTGAGTTTATACTTTTTTGTGATAAATATTTAGTATAGGGTATTTATAATCAATGTAGTGATCAAAGTAAAAATCATGCCATAAATATCCAAAAACACGGTCGATGACTTTTGGCAAGTTGTAGTTGTGCTTGTCAACCTAAGAAATACCCAAACCTGTGCAGAATTTTTATAAGCTTATTTGAGCCAAACTGAGGACAGATGGTGGGGAATGAGCTCTCACATGCTCTGGAGAATGGCAGCTTTTTTTGTACATTAAAATGAAAGGAGAAGACACAAGGAAGGCGCATGAAATCCATTGGCAGTGGCTTAAGGAGGTGGGAGAAAGCAAAGCGAATCTCCAGGGTTGGATTAAAGGTGAAATGGAGAAACACACGTTTCTTTTACGCTGGTGGGTACAGGATAGTGTAACATTTACAGCACATGGAGATGGTATGTGGGGAGCGGTGATAATGAAAGGTTCTGGGGTCTCCTGCTCTGGGGGTCTTGTGCTCTGGTGCCGATGGCTGTGCCTTCGGGAATAGGAAAAGAAAATTACTCTGAAATTCCAAAGATGAGATGTGTTATCCCAGATGCATAAGAACAATGGACAGAGCCCACTTAAGGTAACCACTGACCTTTGCAAAGCTGGAGGCCTGAGACATGACTACCTCCCTTGACCATCCAGTTAGGAACCTGTGGTCAGACCACATTGTGTGGTTACTTGTGGCCGCTTAGCTTGTCAGGCCTAGTGTGTGGTCCCCCCGAACTAGTCAACTTTATTGCATAGCCCCATTTTTTGTTCACATGCTATTTTTATATAACCACCCATTAAGAAATGTGAGGTCTGCACTGGTGAGGAAGGTAAAGGGCTAAACTATTATCAACTAATTTGATTAAAACATAAAGAGTCAGACAGCCTCACGTGGAATGTTTCAAACTCCCAGCACATGAGTTAGTAATCAATTCTTAGAAAATGTACCTGTCTCGTGTCAGTTCTTGAGGCCTTCCTTATTCTTATATGTCAAATCAGTTTTATTCCTTTAATTTCATTTTCCCCCCTATCAGGTATAGTCTCTGACTCAATAAATTCATGGGAACTGAGTAAATAAGTAATAACGTTGCGTCATCATTTCCCAAAAGTAAAATTGCCAATTCTTTTTATTCTTGAATTTAACATGTGGTGTGAAAGACTTGTTCAAATATGCAGCTGTTTGCAGAATAAAGACAATGGGTAGGGCTAAGAGGAGGAGCTCTTTTATATGTAAATGACTTTGTAAAGAAGTAATAAAGCATACATTTCTCCTTGTTATAAAAAAATTCAATACCCTGAAAAATAGCCTTGTTACAAGAAATTAAGTTAAGGAAGGGAAAACACAATATCTTAATGGGCGAAGCAATTGTCTGGCTATCTGATATGCATGAAAATTTTCCTTAGAAGCAAATGCAACCACTCAGACTAAATGAAAGAATCTGATCAAAGTCTTATCCACAGAATATTCTGAGTTGTCACTTTTCCTTAAAACAACTATCAAAGCATTGTTAAATGAGTACATTTTAAAAGCCAAACTTGTAAACCATGGCATCTATCACCATTATTTATTAGAAAAAAATGTAACTCCAACATGGTGTAACTCTTGCTTTGAAACAGAGTGAACATGCTTGAAGAAACTTATTTTTTCCTTACCTGAGCATATGCTTTTTATTGATTTGAGAGAGAAGGAGGGAGGGAGGGAGGGAGGGAGGGAGGGAGGGAGGGAGGGAGGGAGGGAGGGAGGGAGAGAAACATTGATGTGATGGGGATTGTACCTGAAACCTGGATACGTGCCCTGACCAGGAAACCTAGGTATGTGCCCTGACTGGGAATTGAACCCACCACCTTTTGGTGTATAGGGTGATGCTTCAACCAACTGAGCCACACTGGCCAGGGCTAAAGAAACTTTTAAAAAATTATTTTCGTATATAATAAATATATTCTTTAGTTAGAGGACTGAATTAGCTGTACAACTTTAAAACTTAAGAGGTTTTAAATGTAATGTTAGATAGGACAAATGGCATATTATGTATCTATATATCTAGTCTTATTTGTGAAAAAAAAAAATTGTAACACTTTGAGTCTTTAACCTGATGCAATCACAAAGAACACCCTGAGACAGATTTTGGTCATCAGTGCTAAGAAAACAAAGTCATAGTTATGTAAAGCAATTAGGCTAGTTACATTTTAAGAGAAAGAATCAGAATTTAACATTTTTGAGACTCCTGCTCTATTATAAAAAAATATTGCTAAAAGATGAAGGTTTCAAATGTCTAGAGAAAAGCTAATTATAAAATAAATAGCATTATTACTCATTTAAAAAAAAAAAAGTTCAATCTGCATTTATATGCATCTCACACACAGACCACAACATGTCTTTGATATACTTGCCAATTGGTGACATCTACAGAAAATTATTTCACTAGAGGAGCACATCCCATTCCTTGCAGACGTATTACCTGGAGAAATTTCACAACTTCAAGCATAAATACTTTAATAGCTTCCAAAGGGGCAAACATACAAAACAGCATCAGGATACCTAAAAAGGAACAACCATCAGACTGGTAGTGCTCATCTCATTAGAATCAGGCATACTAGAAACTAGAATTAATGTCTTTGCAATTAAAAACAAGCTAACCTTTGATTTGATGCTCAAGTTATTCATGAAGTGTAAGAGCAAAATGAAAATATTTCAAGCTTCATCTGTATGCACCTATTGAGAAATTACTCAAAAATATACAACCACCACAAGAATACTTTAAGGAAGGGCAAAGTTGGATATATTTGACACAAATCTCTGGTAATTAAGAAAAAAAAATTGAAGGAAGGCAGTAAAAAATTAAAAGTGGATGCATTAGATCTTGATACAGCAAGATTGTGTTTTGAGTTACCAATTTTAATAGCATAGCATTTTTTCTTTTCTGTTGGTACTACAGTGAGAATATTTACAGGAACACATTTAATATGTATTTTATTATTTTCAGTTTCAGACTGAAATTCCCAAGTGTTTCTGGATATTTAGTATTCAAAAGAACTACCTGAGGAAATAGTTACAAATATACATCCTTATTCCTCATTTCAGATCTGCTTAATTAGGTCCCTGCATATAGACCTAGGAATCTGCATTTCCATGAGCAGACGGGGATTTTGATACAGGTGGCTCACTCCCTTTAGTTTAGAAATTCTGCTAACATAACTGAGAGAAGACGTACTTAGCATTACTGAGTAAAATGTAAATAGTATAAATTTTGATTATATAAAATATTGATACAACTAACAAAACTTCCAAGACCTAACAGGCAGGACATGTGAAAAGAACTGTAAGTAACATCTTCATTTTCATATCAAAGAGTGATCAGATTTATTGTGTGAAGGAGATGGATTAAGATGCAGGCTTAAGCGTATTATGTAAAGTTTAATATAGAGTGACGGCAGAGGAATGGCAGTGTGAAAGATCCCCTTGGTCTCTGCCCTTGAACTTTCAACTATTTAAATAGCTATAATTCAATAAAGGATTTCCTGCTCAACACACAAATATGTCTGAGAGATCTGAGCATTGAAACAGCTAAAGGTGGGCAAGTGGGAGCAACCGGGGAGGTGAGAAGGGAGGAGAGCTCAAAGGAGCCATAGACACAGCCTTGCAGCCCAGAGCTCAGCGCAGGGCTCAGCCTGGAGAGTAGATAAATCAGGTTGTGGATGGCACTCCCTTCGGTGGAGGGAAGAAAACAGATTTAGTGAGCATCCCTGCAGGAGTGGGCAATACGAGCTGCTGCTGAGCGCAGTGACCTTGGCAGGGATGAAGCAGAGAGGCATGGCCACGGTTGTCTGGCAATCAGCATTCCAAGCAGAGAAACAAAGCCAGGGAGCCTGGCTGCCTTCTCTTAATGCTCAGGGCTTGCCTCCCCTCACCCTTCCTCTCAGTTTGCAGGCCGCATTATCTGCAAACCTGAGAAATGGTTCTACAGGAAGACTTTTTCCTTGAGTGAAAGGCGCACTCTACGACTAATCTCAGGCATGGTTGGAGGCACAGGTGGGATTCTGCAGAGGTCCACTGGTTGGTATTCCTGGGAGGGCAAAGCGACAAGGAAGGCCACTGCACTTCCCTAGCTCACTCCACCCCCACACATAGAGGCTGCAATGCCAGGAGCATCTGGCTCTGTGGGACAGCACTGGGATTTCATGGATTTTGAGCTTACCATGTTTCCCTGCATGGTTGGTCCCCTAGGACCAGAACGATCAGATCACAGGGGAGGTGCTCAATTTTCTAGGGAACACAGGCCATTTTTCACCACCCACAGAGATATGAAAAGCCAGAGAAGTGCAAGAGAGCTAAAAAACTTGTGATTTTGAGCCACCTACTGGAAAACAACAGAATGACTTCTTATCAACCTACTAGAGAAATGCCACTCATACATAGATGCCTACACAGAGAAGGAATCCATCAAATACCACAAATTACCAAAGTAATGAGGCAGCTCAGGAAGAAAATGAAAAATCTCCAGAAAATAAACTTACAGACATGGAAATATGTGAATTAAATGACATGGAAATCAAGACTGCGGTTCTGGAAAAACTCAGTGAGATGTAAGGTTTGATTCCTGGTCAAGGGCATGTGCCTGGGTTGCAGGCCTGATCCCTGACCCCATTGGGGCACATGCAGAAGGCAACCAATCCATGTGTCTCTGTCACATGGATGCTTCTCTCTCTCCTCTCTCTCTTCCCCTCCCCCCTCCCTTCCACTCACTCTCTCTAGAAAATTAATGGGGGAAAAATATCCTTGTTCCTTCAGTGGAGTTTTTTTTTAAATTAAAAAATAAATCAGACTGTCAATGTATGTATATGTGTATATATGTTTTTATATATAACATTCATACATATGCACATATATAAGAATATATATATATGTATATTATTTGAACCACAGAGATTTTGACCACTGCATATAAATAGCTTCTTTACATTATTTTCTATTTTATTCCAATAAATCCAACATAGCCAGTCTTAAGAGAGAACCTGATAGCTTGGCATCCAGCAGAGCCCATATTCAGGATAATGCTCACAGCTTGCTACAAATGCAAGTCTATGAACACAACCTGATGCAACCATAAAAAGTGTTTTGCAGAGAAATACAGGAAATGGAAAGAATAATGGAAAATATAAGTGTATTCTAATCGGTTTCTAGGAAAAAGGAAATGTGTGCATGAAATACTATTAAATTGAAGGCTAATACATGATATGTCAAAATGTATTCCATGTTCTCATCTGTGGTTCAAATATCTTTCTATTCTTAGAAATTCCTTTTATTTAAAGTGTCACCTCTTCCCATACAGCTCAGTTAAATCATATTTCTTTTGTGAAAATAAATTGCACTGTCTTGGAAAACATGTTTATGCTATCATTTATGTTAACTAGTTGGCTTATTTGAATTAAGATGAAAGTCTATACCAACCAAACTTCCCTTTCTGTCTCATCACTTTTTGATGCATTCCTTTTCTTCCTATCTACTTTATTTTTCTTTCCCTCTTCTCAGCTTCATGCATTTTCTAATGCTTAAGAGGTGAATATATGTGTGCACAGCTGTACCTTTTAAACTAATCTCTATTTTTTTCTTCCTAATTTCTCCTTTAGTTTTTGGAGAAGAATGTATCTAGGCAAAACAAGAAGGGTGGAAGTTGATTTTTGATATTGTTTCTGACCCTGAAACATTTTCAGTTTATCAATTATGTACTTCTGACAGAGATCTATATGTCCATTATTAGGAAGAGAAAGGAAATATGCAAACTGCTTCATCTGCAAGTATGCATTCAACTACCAGTGTCTCAAATAAGCAGGTGCTTTGGGTTTTATGCTTGTCCATCTACTGCACACATGTCTTGTAGAAGTTATTGTACTCTGCATGATCGAGGGGGAGAATCCATTACCCAGCAAAGACACAGGGTAATTAAAAAGCATCAACTCAATTGTTATCTATGATGTGTCTCTAGTTTCTACAGTCTCCTTCCTCATGTCATCAAGTCAATGGCAAAATTCCTACATGGTAATTTATATTGTCTAGCCTTGAAATTTTTGAAAGAAGTCTGGCACCAACATACTGGCTGGCAGACAAACAGTCAAGAGATCAAATGTGTTGAGAATTTTTTTGAAAATGCCTTTTGTTTGCAAATATAGTTTAGAACTCTAAGCAAGATGGCAAAAGACATCGCCTGAAAACTTCCTCATGAAGCATTTTAGTCCTGAAAACATATGAGAATCACTTCTTTTAAGATTAAGAAAGAAGCAAAATTAGAAACGCTGGCAGCAGAGGATTGAATTCTCCATATATTTGGGATTTTGAGAGGAAGTTCCAGATACAGATCTCCAATTCTGAATGAGACTGTGCATTAATGTTTAATGATTTGTTTTGTTGTTAATGAAAAGATAGCTCCCCTAACAACTTGAGAAAATTATATCTGAACAAGACATTTCTTTTTCTTTTTCATTTTAGTTTATTTTCAGTTAGCATATACTCTATGGCTACTTCTGTAGAATACTTAAACACTTTCTTCAAATAAAGGACCTAATTCAATTTCAAAATCCCATTTTAATATTTAGTCTTTAATTCAGACTTCACTGATATTCCGTAAATGAAACTCACATATCAACTTCATAACGGAAGGAGACTTGATTTGGGGTGGTAAACACATGATACAATAATCAGATGATGTATTTTAGAATTGTATACCTGAAACCTATATAATTTTATTAACCAATGTCACCCCAATAAATTGAATAAAAATTATTTTAAAGTCGAAGAATATTTGTGGTAATTACACCTCACCCATTCCAGAATCAGCTTTCTAGGGATTAACCCTCTTTTGGAAACTAGATTGTGATAGATGTAAAGAAGGGGTGTGGACACAATGAAAACTCTACATTTTAGTTTAATAGTAAAAAATTATAGCAGGAGACAAAAACGAGAGCCTTTATTACAAAGGATCCTATAACCCTGAATATTTCAATTATGGTAGAATTCTTGAGGTGTGGTATAGAAAATCTCTTATTCAAAAATATTTATGATTGTATTTATACTTTTCCAAGCCACCACTGATTATAAAGTTCATGAAGACAGAAATCATGTCTCTCTCTCTTTTTTAAAATTTGTTTTTATTGATTTTCAGAGAGAGAGGAAGGGAGAGGGAGAGAGAAAAATATCAATGATGAGAGAATCATTAATTGGTTGCCTCCTGCACGCCCCCTGCTGGGGATCGAGCCCCTAACCCGGGCATGTGCCCTGACCAGGAATTGAACCCCAGTCTCCTGGATTATAGATGGATACTCAACCGCTGAGCTACGCCGGCTGGGCAGAAATCATGTCTCTTTAGTTCTTCCCTATAACCCTAATACTTACCCAGGATGCCTAGTTAATACATTTGGGGCATACTTAGATTAAATGTTATCTGTAGTTTATTTGCAATTTAAATTTCACTTGACATTCTGTATTTTATTTGCTAAATTTCCATTCCTTCCTATGTGTTGAGTAAATGAAGAAACAAATGTTTAAAAATCTTTTCTAATGCCAGGAAGATTGTATTGAAGAGAGACATATAGTTCACTTTAGAATAACTTCCACTTAAAGTAATTAATATGTGAAATAATCTGAGTTTGTAAAAACAAACATTAAACCATATATTTCAGATGACCACATTTCTCCAAAGGTAGACACTAAGGGTTCCTATCTATTCTCTAGAATGTATTTTCACAAGATCTCTAAATTATTTTTTTAAAAAATATTATATGAATTAAAACAAGAGGAATTGAGAGAAGACAAAGGAAAGAAGTATCAGTATGTCCCACCTGCTTACTATTTTATAGCTTCTTCCTGATAATTGAATATCTGAAGCCATGGAGACTTAAATTTCTTATTTTTGTGAACTCTCACTCATAGTGGATACTTGCTTTGTGTGTCTGGAAATTTGTCTTGTAAGTGCCTCTTTACTTGAACATAGCCTGTAGTATCATGCGGCCTGGAGTGTGGAAGTTTCCTCCTCAGTGAAAGTTGCCTTCTTTCCCCCACTGTGCAGGGAGTGCTACTAATCTGAAATTACGCTCCCATCCCAAAAATGGTTCTTGTGTTAATGTGCAGTTTCAGCTTCAAGTGCCCAGAAGTGCTTGGGTATGAAGACTTAGTATCAAGAACACATTCACACTTGTAGCTAGGGCAATGAAAAATTTTGAGGTTTTGGGGTGTGTTTTTTTCTTTTTTCTTTTCAGTGCTATAGCCTCCTGATCAGTTTTCAATTTCCCATTATGTTTATCTTTTTTTTTTTATTTGAAGTCCAGAAATGTATCAAAATTGTGTTCCCTTAATACAGCCAGAAACTTTAGAAGCACTTGGAACTCCATGGATGTTATAGACTCTGTCTCCCATTGTGAAATAGTCACAGAAATGAGGAGCCCAGTTAATGGGTTATTTTATTGCAATGAAGGCGGGAAGGTTTAGTTAGAACTGGAGTTAACTACAACCTCTGCAGGGGATTAGGCTTCTCCACTTTATTAACCTATATAATTCTGAAAAAGAAATTTTATCGGTGTATAGATATGAATTCCCTCACAAACTCTTTCCTGTTTTCAATAGAAGGAAAACATTCTCATTTATGTTTCATTTACCAAGATAAGATTTCTCCCATTTTAAATTTGTTAAAGCACTTTATCTGCAGCACACAGGGTATTTAGTGCAATTAGTTACTTACACATGGTTCTATAATCCCCCCATCAATTATAAACTAGAGAAAGGCAAGCAGAGTCTCACTCACTTTTTAATCTCTTGATAAACTACTTATGTCACAGATTCAAGCTTTTTTTTTTAATTGTGGCAAAAAAATTCATAACATAAAATTTGCCATTTTAAGCATATATTTCAGTTGTGTGAAGTATATTTACATTGTTGTGAAACAGAAAAGTTTTTCATCTTGCAAATCTGAAACTCTATTCCCTTTAAAGAACTCTCCCTCTTTCCCTAACAGCTTCAGGTTTGTAAGACAACAATGATATGTAGATAGATAGATACATAGATATATATTTATAGCGTAAATATAGACATAAGACTATAGCATCTATCAAGCTATAGACTAAAAGGAGTAAAGGGCTCTCATAGATATAATTTCTGCCATTTTTGGAGGGGTTGTCTTTTGACCTCTATTTTTAGTAAGAATTTTGGAGATTATAATGCTTATGCCACATTAGTGACAAAGGATCAGGTGGCACATCTTATTAATTTTTTTAAAATAGATGAGCGATTGTCTTTCTTTGTTTTTTCTTTAGGTCAGTTGTTAGATAGCTATTTGTGAAAGCAAAAAGATTGAACTACTTGCCCTGGAGAGGTAAATGTATGAAACACTCAGATTAAGACATCTCTTCTACCCATTTAGTTTAGCAATTAACAATTTCTAGAGAAAATCCTGTTATTATCCTCTTGATACTATAAAAATTTATATGCTTTTCTGAAAATAAGAATAAGCTCATCCTCCTAAAATATATCCACAGCCTTGATATGTCCTGGCTTTACATAAATTAGAGCTGTTTCGGAGACCTCCAGACGTCAGTAATTCTAAATCATCATTTTAAACTGTTTGGCGGAGTGCAGTCAGGAAGACAATTAATCGAGCAAGGTTGAATGTCTGAGGGGACATAAATTCTTGCAGTGCTGATACATTTATATCAGATACATTTTTATTTTTTGTTCTTTCCTTTTTAAAAACTTCTCCTTCTTTCTTTTCTTCCCTTCTCTTTATTCTACCATTGTTTTTCTTTCCTTTCATCATGTATGTTTTTCAGAATGCTTAGGGAAAAAAAGAAACCTAAAAAATCATGCCAAAATCAAACCCTGGAAAACTGAGGAAACTTTCACCAGCTGAATGGCAATCCCTTTTAAAATTAAATTTGCTATTTAAAATGTTCATTTAGTGATGTTAACCTAAAAGCAAAAGGCCAAAGTGAGAGGCAACAAGCTTTTATTTGAGATCCAAAAGAATCGTTGGTAGGGAAGCACTGACTCAGGCAGAAACCCAGATAGTGTCCGATTAGGAGGCAAAGACAAAGGGTGTTTATGAGAAACGGAATAAAGAAAGAAACTTCTATAGGAGCAGACAAGATAACATAGTGCTGCTAATTCTAAAGAATATTTTAAAATTTTCATCCCAGTATTATAATATCTGCTTTCTTGTTATCTTTGCAAACAATTGTTTAAGATACAGTGTTGCTTGAGTTTCAGTCCAAAGGTTATTTTGCCCAGTTTTAACATTCCAGAGGTTCCAGGAATAAGACATGCAAAGCAGTTCCTCTGGGATGGCAGTTCTGACTCTATTTTAAAGTGATGGTTTTATATTGCTGGGTTTTTTTTACATGCTTCTAAAAGTCCCCTGGGGATTTACAAAGAGAGAAACTCATATGAGAGGTAGGACCATATGATAGGCTCGACTGTAAAAGTTTCTATTCCCTACTGTCCCTATGAGACCATAGAAAAGCCTTAATGTTTTATTAGTGATAATAAGAGAAACTCGATGTCTTATTGGATGCTCTTCCTGACAAAAATCAGTAAAGGTCACTGAGGCTCTGTCTGCTCTCAAGTGGCCCAACATGAACTTGGAAGACATGGAAAGTATATAGAACCCAATAAGAGTATGTCCTAGAGACTAAAAATTAGGGTAAAAAAATGAAATGTAATGTTACTTGGGGGTAGAATCTGACAGGAAAACATTTAATATGAAGATTTGAAGGAAAGATTAAGTACTTATAGGTGGTTAAGGGTGTGGAGCATCTTTTCATGTACGTGTTGACCATATGTATATCTCCTTTGGAAAACATGTCTATTCAGAGCTTCTGTCCATTTTTCAAATTGCATCGAGTTGTATCACTTCTCTATATATTTTGTATATCAGCCCATTATCATATATATCATTTGGAAATATTTTCTCCCATTTGGCAGTTGCCTTTTTATTTTGCTGATAGTTTCCTTTGCTGTGCTGAAGTTTTTAGTTTGACATAAGTCTTTCATATTTATTTGTTGCTTTTTCTTTTGGCATCAGGTTTAAAAATTATCTCAAAGACCTATGTCAAGGAGCTTATTGCCTATGTTTTTTCCTAAGAACAGACTGCTAGCTGTCACAGGGGAAGGGAGTTGGGGGGCTCGGTAAAAAAGATGAAGGGATTAAACAAACAAAAAAAAGCACACCCCATAGCCCAGACAACAGGATGGCGATTAGACATTTGATTTCGTTAGTATGATTCAGGCATTTTCTCTGGTCAAAATAAGAAAACATTGATGTTCATTATAAAAATGATACTATGGAAATATTTTATTTTTTAATACTTATTGAACACAATACATATCAACACATTTCTAAACACTTAAGTGTAATAAAATAATACACCTATAAATAATACATGCACATGATAAAAAAGTTTAAAGAGATAGGAGGGCATACAGGGAAGAGGAAGACTCCCTCCCATGCCTGCATCTTCCTCTATCACATTTCTGCTCTCAGGGCAACCTTTGTTATCACTTGGTTGTTGTTATTGTTGTTGTTTGTATATCCTTTAGAGATTCCTGTTCTATATACATATATGTATATTTTTTTACATAAATCGTCATGTACTAATAGATTATTCTAGTTGTGTTTCTCATTTATGACACATTGGAGATCAACTCATGTAAATAATATTTAAAAAAAAAAAATCATCTCATTTTTATTTTAAGAGTCCTCTGTAGAAGGCTAAAGGAGTAAGCAAGAGAGCAGTTACGATGTCGTGGCAGTAATTGTGGCCAAAGAAGATATCAGCTCAGACTGAGGTTGTGGTGTGAACCCCTCACATGAATATAGTGGGAATACTGCCCCGGGGAGGCGTGCCACGTGAAGGGCTGGTTAATGTAGTTGGTGTCAAGGGGTCAAATTCAAGATGTATTTTAAAGGTAAAATCAACAATATTTATTGATAGATTACCTGTGGAGGAGTTTGTGAAAGAAAGAAAAAAGCATAAAATATGATTTTTAGGTCTTCAGCCTGAGCTCCTGAAGGTATGGAGATGTCATTTCTGAAATGGGGATGATTGCAGGAAAACCACGTGTGTGTGCGTATGTCACGAGCTCAGATTTGTGCAAATTAAGTTTAAGTTGTCTATTAAATATCCAAATGGAGCTGTCTTTGCAATTGATAGATAAAATTTAGGGCAGAAGTCTGGTCTGGAGATATAAATTTTGCAAAGATCAGAGCGATGCTATTTAAAGCCAGGAGCCGGAATGAGAACATGCTGCCTTTTTCACTTCTCACCCAATTCATCACCCCCCCTGTGAGACTTTCTCTGTGCTTCCAAACTGACAGGGGCCCCTCTCATGCGCTTTAAAAAAAATTTAAAATTAAAGTGTAGTTAGCATACCACATTCTATCAGTTTCAGGTGTAGACCATAGCAATTTGACATTTATGTACTTTACGATGTGATCCCACCTGTCACCTTACAAGGTGATTGTGATATTATAGATTATATTCTGTGTTTTGCATTACATTCCTGTACCTTGTTTATTTTATAACTAGAAGTTTGTACCTCTTATTTCCCTTTAACTTCCCCCCTCCACCTCCCTCTGCTCTGGTAATTATGTTACTTCTCTTTATGAGTCTGTTTCTGTTTTGTTTGTTTATTTGTTTATTTGATTTTAGATTCCACGTATAAGTGAGGTCAGACTGTTTGCCTTTCTCTGTCTGACATTTCATCTAGCAGAATACCCTCTAAGTTCATCTGCGCTGTAGAAATGGCAAAATTTCATTTTTTTATTGCTGAGTAATGTTCCACATATATATATACCACTTCTTTATCCGTTTATATATTAATGGACACCTAGGTTGCTTCCATATCTTTGCCATTGTAAACAGTGCTGCAGCGAACATTTTGGTGCATGTCTTTTTGAGTTAGCGTTTTGTTTTCTTTGAGTAGATCCCCAGAAGTGACATTGCTGAGGCATATGGTCGTTCTATTTTTAATTTTTTGAAAGAACTCCATATTGTTTTCCATAGTGGCTACACCAATTTACAATCCCACCAAGAGTGCGCAAGTGTCCCCTTTTCCTCACATCCTTGACAACACTTGTCATTTGTTGATTTTTAATAATATATCCTGACAGGTGGGGGGCAACATCTAATTGTGGTTTTGATTTGTATTTTTCTGATGACTAATGATGGTTTGTTAGGATGTTTTCATATGTGTGTTGGCCACCCGCGTGCCTTCTTTGGATAAATGTTTTTTCCTTAGTGCTTCTCTTATAGTCTCTTTCCTTGTGGTTTCCTGGTTTTCATTAGTGTTTTATTTGGGCTCCTTTTCCTTTATTTTTTGTGTATCTTTTGTAGGTTTTTGGTTGGTGTTTACCATGAGGTTCATATTTATTGATCTATATCTATAGTAACTTGCATTTAAGTTCAGATGCATTTTTATGGTACTACATTTTTACTCCCCCCACACTTGTTTTTGATGTAATATTTTAGATCATGTAATATTTTGTTTTGTCTATCTGCCAACTACTTGTTGTAGCTCTAGATTATTTTGCTGCTTTTGTCTTTTAACATTCATATTATCTTTATAAGTGGCTGATCTACCTTTGTTATATATTTACCTTTACTAGTGAGATTTTTCTTTTTTTCTTTCATCTATTTTCTTATTTTGGGTTATGGCTTTTCTTTTCAGCTTAAAGAAGACCCTTTAACATTTCTTGCAGAGCCAGTTTAGTGGTGATAAACTCCTTTAATGTTAGGATACTCTGTAATAAATAGAGCTAAAGGTTTATGAAGCATGACTGCCTGGAGAATGTAATCAAATATATATTCAAATAATGGAATGGTACCATTAATCCTATGACCAATGCAAAGATGTTCAAATAAATCTAAATAGTCCTACTTGGTAATGTAATGTAGAAAGTATTTGATTCTTATAAAACTAACCACACTATTTCTAGTAATACATATTCTTTGAAATCATGTATGCTGTCAATATCAGCCCCAG
The DNA here is from genome assembly GCF_054644295.1 of Miniopterus natalensis. NCBI lineage: Eukaryota > Metazoa > Chordata > Mammalia > Chiroptera > Miniopteridae > Miniopterus > Miniopterus natalensis. Next base: position 22,463,344 of record NC_142091.1, read on the forward strand.
TAATATTTGTAAAAATATGACCTAGAGCCCAATCCCAGTGTTGTAAATGACTGTTCAAATAATGTTAGACATGTTTCTCTCCATGAGTACTTCTCAGAGGCTTCAATATCAAAGTGCACATTATGAATTTGCAAGTAAGGGTGTTATATACATATGACATCAGAGCCCGTTCTTAATAGAATATCTCTCAGGACTAATCTTCTGTGGAACACATGTTGGGAAATTCCATACTATGTTACATGACCATTCTGAATGATAAATAAATATAATGAAAGGGCAAGAAAATATGATCTAAACTGTGTAGCATTTACATCTTGTTTTATGGAATACAAAGCTCATTGAACCATCTTAATTTATAGCACAGAAACTAAGACCCTGGCATATTATGTACCTTATCCAGTACTGCACAGCTATTAGCATCAGGGGCAAAACTATATCCCAGATTTCTGACTGCTTTAACTATTATCTGTACTCTATGTAAGTATGAAGAATTAAATTCATATTTAAAAATCTCACCCTGGCGGGTGTTGCTCAGTGGTTAGTGCATCGGCCCAGGCACTGAAGCGTTGTAGGTTCGATTCCTGGTGAAGGGAATGTCCCTGGGTTGCAGGTTAAGTCTCCAGCCCTGGCCAGGGAGGCGTGGGGCATGTGGGAGGCAACCAATCAATGTGTTTCTCTCACATCGATGTCTCTCTCCCTCCCTCCCTTCTACTCTCTCTAAAAATCAATGGAAAATTATCCTTCGGTGAGGTTTAACAACAACAACAAAAATCTCATACTTGTGTAGGAAGGTGGGTCTGTAAGAAAAATATAAATTATGTAAAATATTGTTTTACTTTAATTTCTTTCTTTTGTTCTTTGAAAAACGGTGTTTTGTTGACTCACCCCTCTAGATATATTACTGTGTGATTTGTATCTAGAAACCATAATAAATTTTATCAGTTTTCTAGGATTTATTAATTTTCTTGAACACTGTAATTAACTTGTACAAAGACATCTACCAGCTGTAAAGTTTACCACTTGAAACTGCAATTCAAAACTTGTTAAAATATAAAATTAGCCATAAAAGTAAAAATGGTAACAATAGCAACAAAGGCAATTGAATTCTAACATATAAATAGATGATAGCTATGTCATTAGGAGCATATTAGGAGCAGGGTGTACATAAAATGATTAATTCTGTTATATATAATTATTTATAATAAGAAAAGGTAGACATTTTCTATGCATGTACATAATAGAAATTGTTTGCAAAAAGTAGGGGTTTTTTCCATTAGCAAGAAGATGGTTTCCTGAATATATACAGTAAGCTATTATATATTTTAGAGGTCTATATATGTTAGTGAATTAACATTAATTATAATTTTATATTTATTTTCCTGATTAGATGTTCATTTCTATTAAAATGAACATTTGTCAGTTTGCAATATGATTATATAAGGTTATATTTGAACAAAACCATATGGTATAAGTTCAGTATATATGCAACAAGCGTAGTTCATTTAAAAATCTTCATAAACAAAACCTCAGAAGTAATAACCCCCCCAAAAAAATCTAATGTATATTTGGCAAATAATTAAATCCAGAAAACAACCCGCATTCTAAAATAAAATCATAAATATCCCCTCAAAAATGTGCTCAAAAAACACCTCACAAAAAAAGATAGAGTAATGACTAGCACATAAAAAAGATAATATCATTGGTTATTAAGGAAATAAACGCTGAAACGTAATATTGATACCATTTCAAACCAACTATAATAAATATAATTAGAAAGACTGACGACACCAAATATCAGTGAGGATGTAGACCATACATTACAGGTGGGAATGTAAGTGGTGTATCTGTGCTGTTGAGCTGCTTTGCAGTTTTCAGTAATTCCTAGAGATATTTAGCCAAGAGAAATGAATATAAGTATGTCCACAGAAAGACTTGTATTCCTATTATGTGTGAAAGAAATCCAAATATCCATCAATAAGAGAAGAAATTCTTATTGTGTCGTATATAATGTGCTATTCAACAATCAAAAAAGATTTAATATACTCAAAAACTTGAGTGAGTCTTATAGATAGTAAACTAAAGAAGAAAAGCTGCCATGAAAGTGTACATACTATAGAAATTAGAAGTGGTTGTATCTTCAGAGAGTGGAGTTGAGAATTTGACTAGAAAAAATAAATGCAAGGGGCTTTTTGGGTAACAGAAATGTTGTAATTTGATCCAAGTGTGATTTACATGAATGTATATCTTTAGCAAAACTTGTTAAATTTTATGCTTAAGATCTATATACTTAATTAAATATAGATTATACCTCACACTTATGAATACTTGCTAATTTTTTCTTCCAAACTAGACTATTTTCACAAAGGCCAGATTTATACTCACATTGCTTAGTACAATATCTTATGGTGGGAAATGTTTATTGAATCAATGTGTAAAGAAAAACAAACATATGAGTTTGATGGACTGAACTTGGTAGTTAAAGATGGTAAGGACTTTACTATGACATATATTTTTGGTCTGAAGAAAAAGGTTGATTTTCTGAGTCATACAAATGCATTTGATTTGGGAAATGCTCATTTTCTTTCTTTTTTTAAAAAATTTCATTTAGAATATATCCTTATTGACTTCAGAGAGAGGAAGGAGAGGGAGAGAGAGATAGAAACATCAATGATGAGAGAGTCGTCACTGATCAGCTGCCTCCTGCACCCCCGTGACTGGGGATCGAACCCGCAACCCGGGCATGTGCCCTGACAGGGAATTGAACCTCGATCTCCTGGACCCTAGGTCGACGCTCAACCGCTGAGCCACGCCCGGCCAGGCCACTGCTGCTCATTTTCAAGAGATGAGTTCAGTTTTGAATATGTTGAGTTTGGAATAATTTTATAGCATCCATAATTATTACATAAAATAGATCATTGAATTTCCATTATTCTTCCCATAATAATCCAGGGAGCAAGCAGATATTTTGATACAGCTCAATCACCGAGTTGCATCCTATTAGCAAAGACATCTGCTGACAGTTGAAATAGGCAATATCTGCCCAACACTAGGAGTAAGTGTAATATCACTTATTTTACCCCCGTGTACTTTTGGCAGATGATTACTAAAAATGTAGACAGATGATCCTAGAATATTATGCTGAAGTTGAAAAATGAGTACTGATTTAAAGATTAAAATGATTTCTCTTTTAACATGAAAAAAAATTGTACAAAATTTGTAGTAACTAAAATAATGTATTTAGTATCTTAATTACAACTAAATAACATTTACTAAACATTCACTAATTTTTCAGTAAATGTTACTTATTGCCTATAAATTAACAGAAATAGTATTATTTGCTGAATAATACTTAATCCATTCTTCTAGTGATTGTTGGGATTAACTATTATCTCTTTCATCCAAGATAATGGACAGGCATTATAAAAACATGAGAAATGAAAGTCTCAGTTAAGGCTTTTGGTAGATAGAAACAAAGAGAAACCATTAACTTTCCGAACAAGAACAAAGGAACACATTTCCATAGTTGCTAGTGGCAGCTAACTTTTGGCTCTAAAGGGAACTAAATTACAAAGCTGGCCCAGCATAAGTGTCAGAAAAGGGTACGGGATAGAATAGGGCACTCTGATGTTCCTGCTGATCCACAGAATCAACCAACTCTGGAGTGTGTTTTACCTATGGAATTGTAATTCTGTGAGGTAGTCATTTCCTTATTGAATAGCAAATATGTCATAGTTTCTGCTTCATGCAGCCCAAAATTTTGGAACTGATCCACTTAACAGTTCCTCATCTAACTGAAAAAACAGATACTTAATCTTTAATGACAATGACATTATGTAACTGTGAAAAAAACCAAGTACCCCTGAGGTGGTTGCATCTACTTGTCAACTTGTTGGCATAACTCCTCCCAAGTTGTCAGGACTTAGTCAGCTGCCTTTAAGAGCTTTCCCTCAAAAAGACTTTTGCCTAATCATTAGGCACAATCTTGAATTGAATTGAAAGACTGAATGTATACTCCTGGCTCTATATGTTGTGGCTAAATTTTCTGAATTTTGAATTTAACTGATTACTCACGTCTTTCCCTAAGACTAACAGGTAAAATCCACCTTTGATTTAGTATTCCACTAAAACCCAGTCACAACAGAAGCTTAAGCCTTACACACCACTCATTTGTACATAGATCTTTTTAAAAATATATATATATATCTTTTATTAATTTCAGAGAGAGGAAGAGAGAGGGAGAGAGAGATAGAAACATCAATGATGAGAGTCATTGATCAGCTGCCTCTTGCACGCCCCCTACTGGGAATTAAGCCTGCAACCCGGGCATGTGCCCCCACCCGAAATGGAACAGCGATCTCCTGTATCCTAGGACAATGCTCAACCGCTGAGCCACACCAGCGGGGCAGGAACATTTTCCTAACTGTTTCAATGGCTATGGCAACTAGAGCCATTTGACTTAAGAAGGAATTAGCTCAAAGTTTTTTAGTTAAGATAGTTTTACTGGAATATGTCCAAATCATGGGTGCTAAAGCAAAAATGAATTATGTGTGTATAAATCTACAGTGTCAAAAGGAGCAATTATCAATTAAATGAACTAGAGAGCCTTCCTTTTTTCCTCATAAGTTATCAGTGAAGTATAATACAGTTATGTGGACTATTTCCCCTCCAAAACTTTTCAGTATATTTCAATTTCAATAAGATAATATTTACATATGCTGTTGTTTGATGAAGGGATTTGTGGATGTATAAATGGAATTTGGCTATGGTTTTCATATGGGACCAGAACTATCTTTAGCAAATATCTCTTTCAGGTGTTTTGTATGATATGCTGTCCAGAAAAGAGATTTCAAAAGTCGCTTGCTCATTTGCTCCACTCTGAGATTAGGAATGCTCATATTTATTCAACATCCTGGGGACCAGTCACTTCATGGTTAAAGAATCTAAGGCTATTGAGCGTAAGTAACTTGGTCAAGATATGAAGTTAGGAAGAAATAAGACCAAGACGCAAGTCCTCTTCCATTTGATCACAAATTTCAGGTTCTTTTTCTCATGGCCACAGACTAACTGCATAAAAAAGAAGCAGTAATGTGCCTCTGTCATTTTTCAACATTATAATTTACTTAGGTGTAAAAAAGATGTGTGAAAAATAAACATTACAAGTAAGAATATATTTAAATTCTAAATTGAGTGATACAAACATTAAATGCTATAAATGTATTAATGAGGAGCATTACGTGTGGGCTGGTATACTCTAACAAGTGTAATAGAGTGGGTGAGACTTTCTCCACTGCACAAAATATGAATAAAATTTATAAGAATAGAGGAAATATCATCGTTAACATTTATATTTTTCCAAGAATGTCTCTGACATGTAATTGACATCCGATTTCCTTCCTAGGCCATAGCATAATTTTACCTTATGATGTGGACAACATTACCCCTTTTTATCTATTCACCTAACTTTGGCAAAAGTGGCCCCATGATAATAATTTCCATGCTCTGGTGTATCCTTGTTGACTCCTAAAATGACTTTACTGTGGCAACTGTATGCTTGTGTATATTTAAGTATGATATCTCCAAGGAACTAAATATTTTTGAGAATAAGACTTATACCTTCTTCAAAAAAACTCTCTATACTCAAGAGCTGGCATAGTTTGTGATATTTAGTTAATAGGGGCTCCAACAAATTTGTCTAGTGGACTAAAAATATATCACTGGACTTTTGACTTCTGCTATAAGATGCAGAAAGCAGGATATAGGGTTGCTTCAAAACTTAAGCAGAAAATATCAACTTTATGAATTATTTGAACCTATAAATGAATTGAGGTCACATGACCTTCACCTGGCCCAAAGTCTAAGGAAAGACAAGTGACTGTGGAGGATAGGCCTATGGCTCTTCACTTACTTGCAGTAGATACAACTCAATATAAAAGAGTTCAGCTAGAACAGTTCACTAGTGGGTGAAGCCTAAGTGCAGACTAGCAGGAATGTGTGAAGCAAGATAATCACAATAGACAGGTTATGTGAAGACTTCAATGCATTGAAGGCTATCAGGGCAACAACAACACAACTCAGACTTAGTTCAAATCCTAACTAGAATATCGTATAGCTTCTCACTTAAGGCCTAATGGAAGGAAAAAATTTACCTATTTCTAGACATAAAAACTATCTACCTCAGTTTCTACTGAGCTACATGAGTTGTTCAATTTCAATAAAATATTTTTAAATGGATGAAAAAGCAAAAAATAAAAATAAAAAATAAAAAATAACACATTTCCAAGACACAAGACAAACAGAATGAAACTAAGAGATGACACAGGTGTTGGAATTATCTGATAAGAAATTTAAAATAATAATGATTAATATGTTAAAGTTCCCAGTGCAAAAGGTGACAGACAGTATGTAAAATCAAGATGGGTAATCTCAGTATAGATATGGGCCCAATGAGAAAGAATCAAATTGAAATGTTAGAAATTAAAAAAATAAAACTTAGTAAAAAAGGTCAATGGTTTCATCAACACACCTAACATAAATGATAAAAGAACTAGTGAACACAATAATAGATAAATATAAATTAGCCAAAATAAAAAAAGCAGAGAATGAACAGTGAAGTAAATAAAACAGAACATCTAAGAACAGTAGGGCAATATCAAATAGTTTAAACCTTGTATAATCAGAATCCCAGAAGAAGAAGAAATAGAGAAAAGTGGTAAGGATTGAAAAAATAATATCTGAGAATTGTCCAAAATTAATGACGTACAAAACCTATCTTCTCTGAGAGCACCAAGAAGGGTGAAAACAAACAAATCAAACTACTGAAAATCAAAGATAATTGGAAAATAAGGCAGCTAGGGAAAAAGAAAGAAACCGTATGTTCACAGGATAAAAGAGAGTTATAATTGACTCGTCATCAGAATCCTGGCAAGCCAAGGACAATGGAGTCACATCTTTAAAGGGATGAGATAAACAGTGGCAACAGCAGTTACCTTCCTAGGATTCTACACTCACTTTCAAAAGTGAGAGGAGAAATAAACATTTTCTTGTACAGATAAAGATGAGAGCATTCATTGTTCGCAGGCCTAATGTATAAGATGAGGGATTTAATTCAGCAAATGAAATACTCAGAGAACAAAACTGCATTAGTTCAGCAACAGCACGGTGCGGTTTCAGGGCGGAAGGGACAGCGGGGGCAGGATGGGGCACCGGAGCGAAGGAGCCCTGCTGTCCAGCAGGAGCTGGAGCTCTGGAGAGAAAGGGTGTCCCGGAGCATCTGGATCCCAGAGAAGCCACAATCACGCAGAGAGAGGCTTCCTGAAATAACAGCTCCCTCTAGGAACTCAACTGGTCAAGTCAAGCTGGCAGAGCGTCAGGTTGGCAACTACTGCAGATTAGTCCAGACAACACAGACTGTGGCTGCCAGCCTCCCTGAGATACAGAATAAAGAGCGGAGAAGGGCCCTGAGAGAAAAAAGACAAATGACCTGTGCAGCCCACACTTAAAAAGTTTTTCTGCATTCATTTCATCACTATCCTATAATTAACTCCCAAGCAAAACGTCCTGTCTCTGTCTAATATGTGGAACTATGTTTCACAAAACACAACTACTCTCCCTCTCTCCCCAAAGCTTCATTAAGTATTTCATTAATTTTAATAGGTCAGAATGTTCAGATGACATGGAGGCCTCCCTATCAAATCCACATCTGGCTTCTTGTGGTCTTGTGACTTATGGACGAAATTGTAAATTTAAACATTACTCATACTGTTCTTACAAAATAAGAGAAAAGGAAGGGAAAAGGAATATAACTAGTTAATATACACGGGTTAATGTACATAGGTATATATAATCTGTCTTTCTCTCTCTAGCACACGTATAAACTACTAAATACCTTATTTCTTTAAGTGGCTTTAAGGCTGTAGTTATTTATCACTTCTTTTTCCTACCACCCATCACATGTGTCCTTTGCCCTAAGCCAGCAACTCAGTTGCTCACTATTATTTTTAAAACACGATTGTTAAATTCATTCTTGAAACATCTATGTATTTAGTTGTCCTGGTTTAATTGAGTTGATGTACTTATTACTTAATGTTTGCTATTGGGCATGACAGGAATCAGGAGCGTTCTAGTGAATTCTCTGGGTTGCACGTATAGACTCCAGATTGCATTAGAGTAACGGCAACCCATTTTCTCCCTGATAATCAGAATTAATCAGCCCAGCCAGTACAGACTCTGTTTTCAGCCTATTGAGCACCAGTGAAAAACACAAGCACCTGAGGAATTTAGGCTTCAAATAAGAATTTATGGAACCATTCAAACAACAGTGTTTCCAGCTTAGTGTGGGAGACGATTGTTAGATACGCTGTTAACTACATGTACATAGTGACTCTGACTTTTTGAATATTAACCTGATATTTTTACTGACTTTGAATTCTTTATCATTAAACCTTTAGTGTTGGTCTAGTATAACCTTCATTTTGGCATCAGTTAAAACAGACAAAAAATGTGTATACAAATAAAACTTAAAAAACCAAATGACAATTTATAGAAATGTAGAATTCCTCGCTGTAAAAAGCTTGGCTTAAAGAAACCTTAATTGGTCCCTTGTATTGATAGCCTCCTGATTAGAACTGTTGACGTGAGTTGCAGCTCTTAATTGTGTCTGCTTAAAAGTCACAGGAAGGAATACATTGAATTTCATCGCAAACAAAACACTTATATAGTGGCCAAACAAATATGATTAAACACACAGAAACCACCAAAACTATCAAGGTATGATGGTTATTTATTCCAAAAATGTTAGAAGTTAGTTTACAAGAAATAAAATTAAATATGATAGCATTTAGTGGCACCTTAAGTGGCCACTTTTTTGTTTAAAAAAAAAAAAATCAGACTCTGCGGAAACAAGTAAATTGAAATTGAAGCGCTTCCCATAATTTTTGAGCAAAATGGATTTTTCATTAGGTAAATTAGATTTTAAATGCCTTAGCCTGAGACAATTATTGTTAACTAATATTATATCAAACAAAATGTATCTGATATAAATAATAATTTGCTATTTTTTTTTGTAAACTTTTTTTGCATGAGGTTTTCTGGAATTGGAATATACAGGTAATTTACAAATTCTAATTGATATATGATTTAGTTACTAGATATCAACCTTAATGTTGCTTTTCTATTCCTCTTGAATGTTCCTACACATCTAGTGAACCCAGATGAATGAGAGAGTGGCCTTTAATTAAGAGATAAAAGCGTGCATTTCCTAAAACAAGAGCATGTGGCAGGATTATTGACTCCAGTTTGCCACCAGCTCAGCATATTGGCTGATGGTATTGATTACTGAAATACAAATAATGGGACCATAAAAAAATTCAGTTGTCTATTTCTATGATATCAGTATTTAGAGATACTAAAAGCAGACTAGTAACTTCAGGTCATTAGAAAGTTACAACAATCAAATATATTCCTTCAGTGATTTACAGTGTGGCTAGGTTTTGGGTTTTGTTTCTGGCTCTTTCCTTACTTTGTTCTCTAATTTAAAAGTATTTTATATTAGGATAGCTGCAATTTGTGTGAAACATATAGGCTTCATATACCAACTACTTAGAATTTTTTTATCTGCTTGATATCTTAATTACCTGTTGCTCTCTGCTGCTAAATATAGATTTCAGAAGGGGTAAGAGGTATACAATGCAAACTTCTCCCCACTGCTCTCAGATATTTATGGTTTTTTTTACTTCAGTAATATTATAAAGTAGAAGATAATGGTACTGCAAAACCAACAACATTGTACCGAAATGCAAAAAAATAAAAAAAAATTGGACTGAGTATAGAGAACCTAGACCCATTCCTATCCCTATACATGTCTTATGTGAGGCCTTATTCAAGAACTTGATTTCTGAAGCCTCAGCTTTCTCATTGTAAAATAAGCAGCATGTCTTTAAAAGACTTCTGGGAAGATTGCTTGTTCTAGTAATTATTTAAAAAAATTTAGTTGGGATTTCTCCTCTGTCACCAACTATTATTTACTTACATTTTCCAAACCTTGGTTTACTATATCTGTAATAAAGAGATTTAATTAATTAATTAATTTATTTATTAAATAAGAAATAAAGTGTTTTGCATATTCTATGCATTAAATAAACATTTTCCTTGTATAATCCTCCTTCTCTTCTAGTTTCTTCTATCTCATCCTACACCTTTCTGATTCTAATAAATACAAAACATATTAAATACATCAAGTGTTATTTTGATCATTTACTTCAGTAATATTTGCATTGGTACAATCACTCTATTTGCCTATCCGAGATATTCTAGACAAATAATTTCCAAATTATGGCATAAAGTAACCCTTACATGAGAAGTTCTATAGTTGTGGGTTTCTAAAGTTAGGTATTTGAAAAATAAAATTGTGTAATAGGTTGTACGATCTCCTCTAACAAAAAGATTTCCTCCTTAAGTACTCAGAACTTACTGTATTTCCTCTGAATGCTATAAAATAATTCTTTATTCGAAGACCTTTTAATATTGCCAATTACAGGGCTGCTATCTAGTAAAAAAGTTTCTTGTTTGGCGAAAAGTTTAGTTTGTTTATGTTTACTCCCAAGCCTGGTTTAAAGAAAAAAAATCATGCTTATAATTTATTTCATCTTTTTTTTATAACACTGAAAAGCACAATCCCAACCCTCACACACCTTCCTGTTCTCTGACCAATAAGGTCTAGGGCTTGAAACTTTGGGGTCCGGGTGCTCCCACTTAGGGAGTGGGAAAACACTGGTCTTTGTTCATGGGCAGAGTTAAGAAAACAGAGGCAAGATTAACCTAAGCCTACCTTCCTTCAGTGTACGCGTTATTTTTCAAAATAAACATTTAAAGAGTTAATCTATAATGCCCTCAACAATGCATTATTGGTTATGAAAGCCTTTCCCATTTTTGAGTGTGGTCAGTATGTCACATCCTATATGTTTTATGACAAGTCATTTAAATTACTACCATTTATTTTTATTGTTCCGATAACAGAAATTGTATGCAATTTGTGTGGGCATGTATAAGTGGGTTTTCGGTAAAGAAATGTGAGATTTTAAAAAGTGCCATGTGTATATTGGAAGAAAGGAACAAATCATGCTACTGCAAACGCTTACAAAAATAGTTTTGACAAAATATAGAATGAGTATTTAATATTTCTGTTCCAATCTAGAATTTGTTCTTAATAAGTGTTAGTTAATTTTTCCCAATAATGGCAAAATTATGACTATTTTAAGACTCAAATTAGAGTTAGGTCAAGGAGCAAAGCAAAGCTTTTCAGGTTCCCTGAAATTCTTCAGGAACTGCAAAGGATTGGCTAAACAAATGGAGATAAAATACATTGCAGAGAATTGTAAGTTCAGAGAGTTCTAGGTTCAAAACCCAGCTACTTTCTAGTTGCTTTTGAGCAATTATTTTTGAAATTCTAATATCAAAGATTCTTATTGTTATAATTAGGATATTAACGGTACATTCATTATAGACTTTCTTTAAAATTTAAGTGAGCTTAAATGTGTAAAATAGCTATTGCCAAGTCTTATACAAGTGTTTATTAACTGGAATAAAATAAAATAAACAAATCAAAACATGGAATAATTGAGAAAAGCCAATTTTGCTGTAGTGTGGCTAAACCCAGACAGATCCTCATATTTTAGCTAAAATTCACATAAAACTCTTTTAGTCTCACCCCCTCCTTTCCTTCTCTTGCCTCCTCTTTCCTCTGCTTCACCATATCTTATACATATTTTTAAAAAATTTTAATTGATTTTAGAGAGAGAAAAAAGATTGCTCACCCATTAATGCATTCATTGGTTGACTCCTGTATGTGCCCTGACCAGGGATCTCACACCCACAACCTTGGAGTATTGGGATGATGCTCTAACCAACTGAGTTACCTGGCCAGGGCTATACATATTTATACATACACATATACTACAAAATATAGTACTAAAATCTTATTTTTTTTTTAAAGGTGAATAAATTTGGGAGTAATAATCCACTTAATAGAATTTTTATTGTCAGTAATTTCCAATTCCTGTAGATGTATCTCTATAAATGTACAGCTCTGTAAGTGCTTGTGCTGGTTTTCAATTAGTTCTCATAGGCTACAGTGTTTCTACTTCTATTTGTCCCCAGTTCTCTTCCTATAGAGTCCCTAGTGATTATATAACTAGTTGGGTAGGATATCTGGTATGTGGCCAATAAATTTAAAAATACACCAGGGTAAGCAAAAGGATTCATGTGCAGAACACATCAGGGTTTTGGAATATTTTTAAAGCTATACAAAAGATTTGGAACATCTGCCCTCATCTTTTATGTAGATAAAAGGTGAAGCTTCCAAAGGCGTTATTTGATCTAAATCTGTAACAAAGGAGAAAAAAAACACTTGGGAAACATCAAGAGGTTATTTCAATCTGTTCAAGAGTTAAGCTCTCTTATAAGCAGAAAACATTGCTTAAATTGCAAATATCCAAACTTAGTGAGAAAATATTTAGAAATAACCTTTTTTTTTTTTTTTTTTAGCACATCCAAGCTATTATTGTTAATAAAGACTAAAGTCAGATATATACATCTTATGAATAAATGAATAGAAACTATTCTGACCTAAGGAAGTCTGTCATACCCAACCAGGATCAATAAATAAGTATATGGAAATATCAAGGAAGGATTATCAGGTATTGATTCAGAGCAGAGCTGAGTCCTCTAACTCTTTATTTGACAAAGCAGTAAGGTAGCTCTTACTTTATAGGTGTGTTCCAAGAATGTTTTGATTTTATACTCAAAGATATTAGTAATAAAATTATTTTTGAAAGCAAGGAAACACAATTTGTCTTTTAGATTTCAAAAAGTTATTGTATCCTAGGGTCAGGAGCTGAGTCCAATATTACTTCATTCCTTTTACTGAGTAAATAGCTAATATTTTATAAACTGTTTCCTCGCTCTAACACTACTTGGAGCTCTATATTTTTAAGACCCTATATGGTAAGATTATATTACAAAGATGTTGTGATTGTTAAAAACTAAATAATAGAGAACACTGGAAAAGGTGGGAATGATCAGTTCTAGCAAATATCTATATATTTTTGTAATTTGCTCCACTTTTCTGTGTCATTTCTGTTTGTAAACTCTCCAGACAGTTGGTTCTCTGGTTTCTGGTTCAAAGGTATTGTCTTGCCTGGTTGCCATTTGGAGATCTTTTTGAACAAATAAGTTTTGCTTTCTGCCACTATGTTCCCAAAACTAAATTTTTGCCATTTTCTCACTTCAAGGGGAACACTATTTTCTGTGGGTTCCCATTTCAAAATGCTAAGGAAGCAATAAAGAAAGCCTCCTTACTTTTAACCTTTGAGGGGTTTTTTTCTCCTTCCATATGCAGTTCTTTAATGAAAAACTCAGATCCATTCCCATGTCCTCTGCGGTAATATTCATTGCAAACATCATTACGGATGTGAGGTCTCTCCCTTAATTAAGAACTAAAAGGCTTCATTTCCTAAAACAAAAGCATGTGGCAGGTTTTATTGATCTGGTCTGTGTCGCCAGCTGAACACATTAGCCAGAGGTTATTGATTACTCTAGCGGTAATGAGCTTGGGTTCTTTGTCAGGTGAAGTCCACATTCCTTGGGAGCATTTTCTCGAAACAGGCTAATATGGAAGTGCATGTTCACTGTGATATATGATTCAGTAGACTTTTAAAGCTTTACGGCCCATGAATCATTCTTTAAAAATATAACAGCAGTCATTAAAAAGATTATTTTCTAGTCATTATCTTTTTATAATTTCTTCTGAATGTTAATGATGCACTTATGAATAGATGCTAAGCCAAAAATGTGTAGCATTAAAAAAAAAATGTGATCACATATGGCTCTCCGGCTTTTAATAAGTTCTCAACTAACCATCATCATTATCCTCTGATGACTTAGCTGGGCAACATAACCAGTTTAGCTTTATCATTGTCAATAGTCATGGTATCCATCCAGAGTTTCAATAAAAGTTGATAAAAATGGCTTTGTGGATAGATAACCAATAAAAAGCATTAATGGGCGGTAAATATGTGACATCTCTTAAGAAAAATGATAGTAAACTCTTCATTAGGGGATTGGATAAATATTGCTAAACTCTATCTCACCCCAAGATTTCAATTCAGCTAAAAGACCCAGTAAACACTACTTATTAACTCAGTTGGGTGGAATATTGCCAAATGGGATGTAAGAAAGCAATGAGGGGACTTGTTTTCCTTTTGAACAGACAACATAGAGGTGATATTTAGACTTCTTGGATTGTTATAGATATATATGTGTTCAGCTAAAAGGAACTGAGTAATCTTTTTAAAAAAATTAAATGTCTTTGAGAAATCATGAGAATATTTGAGATTTAAATATACATTTCCATTATAGATAAACTCAAAATGATCTGTGAGGGGAATACTATCCTGCTAAATGGAAGGAAGAGATCCGTGTGAAAATAGTGTGCAATGACTCACTTAGAAGGACAGCCAATGTGAATACAAAATAATATTATTTGGAGCCTTGAATCTTCATGCTGATTTTGAAATTTGAGGAATATTGATTATTTTACTTGTAACCTTCATTCCTTTTATAATCTGCTGAAAAATCCTGACCAGTCATTGAAATGTCTTAGTTACAAGGCTCTCTGAACCCACTGTCAGGCAAAGAAAACATTGACCTTTCCCCTCTGACCATTTCTGCAACACCCGAATGAAAGAACAAAATTGTTTCTGACCTTTGAATCAATCCAATCCCCAACCCCACATCACCCATGAAAAAGTTATTCTCAGTACATTGATAGCATATGTTGCTTCTATCTCTGGTAGATTTTATAGTATATGTGCCCCTAATGGAGTAAGATATAAATTTAATGGAGATGCAAACACAATGGACAAAATAATATGTTATTTGTAATTTAGAGTCAAGTTTATCTTGGAAAATAAAAAGTGATATTTGGTGATATGGAATCAGCTGTAGGTTTCTGATGCCACGTTTATCAGCATAGCCACAAAATTTTGATATCAAATTTTTATCCAGATAAAAATATTTCCACCCAGCCAGGTGTGGCTCGGTGGTTGAGCAACAACCTAGGATCCAGGAGATAAGGGTTCGATTCCCAGTCAGGCTACATGCCTGGGTTGCAGGCTTGATCTCCAGTCGGGGGCGTGCAAGGAGCAGCCGATCATTGACTTTCCCATCTTTGATGTTTCTATCTCTCTCTCCCTATCCCTTCCTCTCTCTGAAGTCAATAAAGGTATATTTAAATATATATATGTATATAAATATACATACATATATATATATATATATATATATATATAATTTCCTTTGAAACTTGGCTTATTTACATGGCATTTTATATTTTTTAGATTGTCATGTTAATTGAGAAACTTTAACCCAGAATATTTTTTTCTTAATGATTTAGTATTTGTTAGGCAGTATTAGTAAAAAAATATGTTGCATAATCTGACAAATAGGCTCACGTCATGCTAAAAGTACTATACTCTTCAGCATTGGTAAGTGTGCTAGACTATACATTATATCCATTTTCATGTGTTAATAGCTTGATTTTTAGAGGAGATGCCCTATTCTTGAAAATGAAATCTAAAAAATTTAAAACTAATTCAATGAAGGTTAATACTTCACTGCAACTCTGCCTCACTTTTGAGAAAGGAAAGCAAAGTTGTAGAGATTATAGCTATTTATAAAAGCATCACATAAAAATTGCTGTATATTATTGAGGACCGGGTAAAAACCAATAACGGAGCATGCCATCCTCTCGCCTCAGCAGCAGATGAAGCTTGTTTGGGATGTTAAACAAGTTTAGTTTCCACCACAGAAGTGACATATGAATAGCTGACTTAGGAAAGAGTAACAAATACAAATAAAACATTGTAAAATAAGACATAAAAGGAAAATGTGAATGAGCTGCCATTTTTTATCTCAGAAAGGAAATGAGAGAGACTTAATAAATGTATTGTAGTCTCTGAAAGAAATGACATAGTATGGTATAAGGGATATGTGTTCACCAGTGGAGATAAAACAAGTGAGCCAGTTATTTGCTCACCTGGGATGTACAGAGTATAAATTCCTCATCGTAACATCCCAGTGCCTCCATGATCTTGCACTGCCATTCTTTGCAGATTGGTGCATGTGCAATCGCGCGCACACACACACACACACACACACACACACACACACACTAATACAATAGTAGAAAAGTGACATTTTTCTTCTCCAAATACATTCTTCTTTGTCCTAGTTCTATTTGTTCTGTTTCCCTTTCTTGGAATATTCTGCTTCATCTCTAGTTGTGATAGTCGCTTCCACGATTATGTGGCTCAAATCCTAGAAGGCATCCCTGACTATAGAATAATAAAGCTTTCCGTGCTCTGTTGTCCTCAGGAGTCTTTCTGTATCATATCACATTGTATCTTACATTATAATGTAAACAGCACTTCTATCACCTTCTCAGGCCTGAATATTCTGCCAATACAAATTTTGAAACATACACCTGTTTTTCTCTCAGTATCTGAAACAATTCCTAATATGTGGAAAATATTTATTTTGAATAAAACTGAAATGATAGTTTAGAACATTTTTTTCTATCCAAATATGCTGCCACTTAAACATTGTAAGAAGGTTAATTTTTCTAAATATGAAAAGGGGTAGCTGTTAAGAATTCTCTTCTCTAATTTAACCCACATTCTACCTAGCAGGACTTTCTAACATATGAAATTTGGGAGTATTTGCAATGTACCACCCTCCACCTTTCTTCCTTAAAAGGCTCTGGATTTTATTTTTCTTATTATCAGGTCTTATACTGCATTTTTTCTAATATCACCATCTTATTACATCTTTAGACACTTTTCCTTAAAGACTAAGAAGACCTGGGTTCAAACCATGCTTTTTAATACATAAATGCTCTACATTACTTTGTAGACTATTTGCTAAGTTTCAGTCTTTTTTATGTGCCTCGTAGCTTTTTGATAAGAATTAAATAAATAACACATGTAAAACCTTTATCAGAGTACCTGGTAACTGTAAAAATTTGATAACTGTAAGTTTTTATTATTACTAATAATAATTGTTAGGAGTTTATTTGGACTTTTCTTCAAGTCAGTATTTAAAAACTACCTTAGGTAGTTTAAGCATTACAGTTTTAAGCTGTATTAACCATACAACTATAAGACAGCTTAAATACATTTGCTGTGAAACAATATTAATTTCTGCCAAGGAAGCAATTTTATAAAATGAGACAATGTACAAAGTATCATTTTTAAAATTCAAGAGGTCATCCTAATTAGAACCTGTTACAAGACAATTAGCTGTTCATTCTAGTCACAAAAGTCCATAGTGTCAGAACATTTTAGATCCAGAAGAGATTATTTTATTTTATTTAAAGATTAAAATACTATTAGGAGAGGTGATGCTGAGGGTGGTTTGGGCTTTGAAACATGATTAACCTGAATTTACATCTTAGCTCTTCTGTTTAATAATCTACAGCCATCTACCTCTCTAAGGCTCAGTTTCCTTATCTTTAAATGAACACAATAGCATTCATCTAAAAATAGAAATGCTAGGAGAAAAAGGTATGTAAAAGTATATGAAGTATATGAAAAAGTATATTTCTATACAAAAATCATACTACTTGATCGACAAACATTAATATCCAACCTATCAAATACACACAACACACACACACACAGATACTGATTAGTTTTTCGATACCCACATCAGAACTGTCTCTTGTTTTTTAAAAATATTTTCCAACTTTATTAAAGTAAAACTGACAAATAAATATTGTATATATGTAAGGTGTACAATGTGATAATTTGGTATAAGTATACATTATGACAGGATTAGCACAATCAATCTAATTAAAACCTCCATCATCTGCCCCACACGCCTGCAGGGGCTGGCACGGGCCTCTGAGTAACAGACTCTCCCAGCGGGCCCAGGGTCCGGAGCTTTATTCTCACTCCACGGAGCACATCCAGATCTACTCTCTGCAGCTGTCTGAAACTTACCTACCCCAAACTTGTTCCCTTTCCCCCTCCTCTATTAAGCCTGCTTCACCCCCTGGGTCCCCAGTTCAGATTTGTGGCGTAGTTGTCCCCGCTTCCCAGCTACACTTCGTGAGACCCACATCTCTCCTCATCCTATGCCTCCTTTTCCCCAAATCTTGTTACTTCTGCCCCAGAAATATCTCTCTGGTAGGACCCCTGTTTTCTCATTCTCGTTGTTAATGGTTTAGCCCAGGGCCCTTGTGTCTTGTTCAGTTTCACATTAAAACAGCATATCTGTCCATCCTGCCTCCCTCCAGCTCCACTTCAGTGGCTCCACTGTTTCCAAATCATATTCCAGAACCAAAGCTGCTCATGGCACGTCGATGCTTAGACACCTCTGGGGGCTTCTGACAGTTTACAGGATAAAAGTTAATTTCCATAGTTTGGCTTCGTAAATTCTCATAATCTGCCCTGTATTTGTTTGCTGGCACTGACATAACAGAAACGCAGACTGGGTGACTTAAACAACAGAAACTTAGTTTCTCACAGTTCTATACCCTGGAAGCCTGAGCTCAAGGCGTTGGCAAGGTCGGTTTCTTCTGAAGCCTCTCCCCTTGGTTTGTAGTTGGCAATTCTCCTCCACTATCTACATGTGATCTTTTTTCTGTGTCAGTGTCTTAATCTCCTCTTCATGTAAGGACAGTGGTCATATTGGATTAAGACCTATCCTAATGGCTTCATTTTAACTTAGTTACCTTTTAAAAACCCTCTCTCCAAATGCAGTCTCATTCTGAGGTACTGGGGGTTTAGGACTTCAACATATGAACTCTTTTTTTAATTTTTTTAAATTTTTTAATTCCTGCTCTTTTTTAAAATTTTTTATTGACTTTATCTTTATTGTTCAGACCATTACAGATGTCCCCCTTTTAACTCCACTGATCCCCTCCACCCCACATCCATCCCACCCCCAGGCCCTTCCCACACCAATGTCTACTAATATTCTTTACTCATGACCATTGTGCAAACAACTATTGTGTTCTGATTTGAAAATAAACATAAATACAGATTTTTTTTGAAACAAACACACAAAATATTTCCTGGAGGGGAATTTAAGCAATTTAATTCTACTGACAGAGATAGAATAATACAGATTATCTAGAACAAATGCTTATTTTGAATTTTAAGGCCTAGAGATAATAAAAGAATAAAAAGTGTCATTTTTCTGATATCCCTTTTTTTTCTTTCTTTCTTTCTTTTTTTTTTTTTATACCTTTATTGATTTCAGAGAGAGGAAAGGAGAGGGAGAGAGAGTGATAGAAACATCAATGATGAGAAAGTCATTGATCGGCTGCAGCCCGCAACCCGGGCATGTGCCCTGACCGGGAATCGAACCCCGATCGCCTAGGATCCTAGGTCGATGCTCAACCGCTGAGCCACGCCTGGCCGGGCTGATATTACTTTTGAAGTAATAATATAGTAACAGCAAAGATGATTTTTGTTGTTGTTTAAAAACATATGATGATTTATCTCATATAAGCTTTAGCTATAATTTCCCTTGAGTGTTTTTCACTTGATCTTCTTATACATTGAAGAAGCTCTCATTTGACTTAAGTGACTCAGCAAAGTATGATTTGTTTCTCAATATATGTGATGCACTAACTTATATGTTGTATTTACATAAAAGTGTTAATCAAAATTCATGAACTACAATAATATGCAATAATATGTATTAATCTAGCTATGTGATAATCATGGGAAAATGCTATCAAATATTTACATGTATTGTTATATCTTTCAAAAAATCCATAATCTTTTTAAGAATACATATGGAAAAAATAAAAAACAAGAGAATGATGACAACAGGATTCAAGATGGTGGTTATATTGGTGAAAGGCAGGAGGAAACACTGGGGGGAAGCCCCGCATGGTTAGATATAGGTTATATTTTAAGATGAGTGCTGGAGTTTTGGGTTCTCCCAATGGCCAAAGCTAAAATAATTTGAGTATCAAAATAAGTAACATAGGGATAATCTATAGAGTAGAAAGTAAATCAAAAAGTAAAGTAAAAAAGAAGCCCATACCGCTCTATATAAACAGTTGAATAATTAAATAAATGGAAGACAATAGATATATCTCCTGTAAGAAGAACTCCAAATAATTTTTGTAGCTACTATTACCCTCAGGAGGGTAGCTGACCTCCTCCCCTCCATCTCGTGAGATGTATCTAGTGATTTACTACCAAATTGTTGAGTATGGAAGAAGAGGAATTAAGTAACCTTACAATGAAGAAACCTGAAAAATTTTCCCTCATCCAAGGGATGGAGGTCAACTTAACACATTATAAGTCATGTTGATTATGGTACCAGTCACTCTAAATATCTGAAGGTCAGCAGAATTTTATCAAGGGCAATTTGGAACTTTAGAGGCCACTCTGGGCAAGTTGGCATAGGAATAAATTTTGCATATGAATAAGTCCTTTTTGTGGTTAAAATAAAAGGATTCAAAGAGTCTAAATATTCACTTGTCAGCATTCTTGATTGGCATGAAGAGACATCAAAAATACACAAAAACTCTAAAATTATTTTCACTGGGAACTTCTTGGAAAAGACTGGTAAAAAATGTGGAATTAATTTTCTCTCCCAATCTCCATCCTATGGCAAAGTGGCCTTCCTCCTAGAATCTTGTGCTTTGATATCCTCTTAGCTCTTACTCCCCTCCTCCTCCTCCTATACCTTTTTCAAACCACTTTATTATTTTTCTTGAAAGGCCCTTTCTAAACACTCCCCTCTCACACCTGGGCAATATCCCCTCCTAATGTCTGCCTTGGGTAGAGAAAATGACCAGCCCCATTCGTCTTATAGTTTAGAAAGTTGGTAAAGATCAGATTTGCAAAATGTAGCTCAGGACTTTTCAAACCCTCATAATGAAAGATGAAATTCACTAAAGGATTTAGGATTACTCTAAGAAATTACAGTTCAAGATGATTTTATGTGTGTCAATTAGTTATATTCTCATGAGACCCCAAATTACAGAAATGTGGTTAGAAAAATCAGAATGGATGGATTACTAAAATAATTTCAAATATATGCACTGATAGTTGAACATGGAAGGGTGTGAAAGAGGGAAGCTATTAGTATGTATTTCTGTTAAAATTGCTTGTTTAAAATTCAGATCCATAAACAGAGAAAGAATAACTTTTTTCTTGACTTCAGCGTTTACTTAACTATCCTCTTCTGGGAATACTCTGGTCTCTAAGGGTGAAGATAGCATAGCTACATAATCTACTTTTGTTATTATTGTTGTTGTTATTGAGTGGTCCCTGTGAGTGGGTCACTCAGTGGGCAGTATACTCAAGATAAAGTGATCTTCATCTTTATAATTTAAAATCTTGTCAATCCAACAAGAATCTAGGTGAATAGATCAGAATTAAGTTCGTACTCTCTCTCTAATACCCCTTTGGTCTGCAGCTACTCAGGCCACTTCTGCTTGGGATTTCCAATGGAGAAAAGAAAGAAGCATGAAGATCAGGAAGGGTCAAGGCAGAATTTTGAATATTCAATAAGTTTACATAGCACCTCTCCTCCGCTTTGTTCATATCAGTATTTAAGACCTAGATGAGAGAAGATGAGAGGAGATGCTCCCTTTCCAGGAACAGTTGGATTTAAGGACCAAACTACCTTATTAAGATGTATGGACCAGGAGGTAAAGAAGCAGACTTAGACTATGAGCTCATTGAGTAGTTTCTCCCATAAAAGTCACAGATTGACAAAATGTGGTTAGTCTGGAAGTCTAAACACATGATATGCATTAATTGCAATGGCCTTATCAGTACGTCTGGAATTAACTGACTAGAAATAGAGAAAAAAATCAACAGAAAATGCCACAGATAGTATCAATGCTTGTCAATAGCCAGATCTGGTCAATCTGCCAGAAATATGCAGGAGGCCATGTTCAGTGGGATGAAACGGTTGGTTGGTTTTTGTTGTTGTTGTTGTAGTTGTGCCTAGTCTACTATTGTGGGCATGTTTCCATGCCCAGTGTGGTGATAAGTTTATGCAGCAATTTGGTAGTCTGGGCACTGAAGGCACTCTCAAGAGAGCCTGATGCCAGTCAGTCTTACCAGTGAGTAGGTCCTTTCCGTGGGCATCTGTGAGTCACCCAGACAGTTCAATCAGCAACCACAATTCAGTTCCATAGTTTATGTCCCTAAGATATGTGTCCCTAACCAGCAGCAGCAGCAGTCCCAGAGTTTGAGTTCTGTCCACTCATTGGAGTAACCACAGCCACTTTCAGTTCATTGATTTAATCCAGTCCACATTTTTTTTCAAACTATATGTATAGATTGTTTCTAGGTAGGAGACATTAACTACTGAATACTGTGTTTGCATATAGATATGCACATTTCAGTGTTTTTCTAGGGAGTCCACACTTGACATGTCACTCAAATTTTGTCCACAAATAACAGTATTTCATTTTGTCAAAATATTCATATGTGTGTGTGTGTGTGTGTGTATACACACACATATGTATATATTTAGTTTATCTTTATTGTTGAAAG
Source organism: Miniopterus natalensis (assembly GCF_054644295.1). Taxonomy (NCBI): domain Eukaryota; kingdom Metazoa; phylum Chordata; class Mammalia; order Chiroptera; family Miniopteridae; genus Miniopterus; species Miniopterus natalensis. The sequence continues at coordinate 22,485,933 of NC_142091.1, forward strand.
TATTTTTTCCTCTTATTGATCCCCTCCACCCTGCACCCCCCACCCCGGCCTTCTCTACCCTGTTGTCTGTGTCCATGGGTTATGCATATATGCATATAAATTCTTTGATTAATCTCCTCTCCCCATCCCCCACCACCCCTCCTTTCCTCTGAGATTCATCAGTCTGTTCCATGCTGCCAACATTTCCAATGTGACAGGTTAATAGTTGCCAATTAGCTATCTGTTTTGGTAGGAATTCTAAGTTTACTTGTTAGACATAGCCAACTTATTGACTGATCAAGTTCCATGCCCTTGAAAGTCAAGGCCTAAGCTGTTTTCATTTCACAAGTGTCCAAAATCTTTAATTAGAAAAAAAAAAACAAACCTACTTTGTGAGGTTGAAAGCCCAAAAGTCTTGCACATGCTAAATTAATTATGTAAATTACCACTTCAAAAACAAATGTAGCTGCAAAAAGAAAAAAGAGAATATATTGTTTTAAGGAAGGATCTGTCTAGCAGAAATGGCAGATAATTTCTTTATTAAAATAAAGATGTATTTTGTCTCACCATCATGTTCCTTAGAATCCTAAGCTATGGGAGTAGAATGAGGCTGATTTTATGAAATTTCAGTAGGATAAATAAAATGATTAGACAACTGAATAAAAATTTAGTACAGGTCAAATGTGCAAATTAGGAGTTTTAATCAGCTATATCTGTGTACACATTTCTAGGGAACAGAATCAAAGCTGAGAGAAAAAGGCCCAGGGCATTTTCTCCAACTATGCTACCACTTGATATATATTTATGTTGTATATTTATAAGATAACTTTGTATACATATAATTTGTTTCAGTATGACAGGATTTTCAGGCATATCATATATAGAAAAATATGTAATTTTTATAATTACATGTAATTTGTTCAAGTCTAAGCTTTCTATACTCAGTATTATATGTTGGTTATCAATGTATTTAAATTTTATCTTTTTTAGTTTACAGATTTCATATTATAGAAGAGAATAAGCTCAATATTTTTATATAATTGCAATCTTAAAAGTATAAATAGCTTCTCAAAAAAACTGACTGAGATATTAATCATTATATTTTTATTGTTTGTATAAAAATTTTCTGTCATTTTTTTCAATCAAGGGCCACTAGAAACTTCATAAATTATTTTGAAAAGCAGAAGAGCAAAATCAACTTGGAGCGTATGAGGTCATTTTTATTCACTACATACTATTTTACCATCTCTAACTCTATCCAAGTCAGATAGACAAAAAGAGAGCAATCATCAAGTGAGACATCTTTAATTTTTCATCTGGTCACCTTTTAAAGAAAACCTGTTAGTATTCTGTGAATAGATGGAGCACTGTGCATTCAGAATAGAAGAGATGCAAAAAGGACTGAATTCTCAAAAAAATAAGGATTATCTGCACACATTGTCATCATCAAAATAGCCAGCTAACAGAAACTAGGGTTGCAAATATTACATGAAACCCTGAGCAGCTATAACTCTGTGTGGATCCTATGAGGAAAGGGACAGACACAGCCATCTGTTCCCAGAGATTCCTGACGTTCTAGAGTTGATTTGCTACTATCATAAGTCAATTAAGGACATTTGTTTTAAATAGGGCATACAACAATAGGAGGCAAAATAACAGAGAATTGCCAGCTTTTTGCTCTGGTGGCTTAGATGAATCTCCTCAGAATCTGAATGAAGAAAAAAATTGTGAATATGCCTTTTTTTTTTAAAGTTATATGAACAACCTAACATCTCATGAGTGATTCCTCTCTCAAAGAAAGATGCCAACATAGATATTTGAGAAAACACAGGACCACTGCTCCGTTTACACAGCCAACTGAACATGAGAAATATTGGTACATATCAAATCTGTATTAACACTGACAATTAATGAAATTATTTTCTTAGGTTCTATAGAGCTGTATCTACAATTAAAGTAAAGTTGAAGCACAGATGTATGGTTTGCTACTTTCATCTGGGGATCTAAAAATACTTGCAACATGTTAACATTTTTAAAGGATGATTATACCCAAATTCACATTAAAAGATTATTATGCTGGAAAGATCTGTTATAAAAATTAGACATCTTCATCAGTGTGTTAATTATAGCAATACATGCAAGGTGATGCAGTAGAAATAAGCACTACTGCAGAACAATCCAGATTTGATAATGTACTTGAGCCCTCCTTTTGTGGATTCTGTGTGTTCTTGCCTTAGGAGAAAGAGAACTGTATCTAGCATATGAAAATGCAAATCGTCACTTCTTTTAAACTATGTAACATCATAGTTCATTGGTTATTGAAATGGTATTAGTAATGGGAGCAGTGTGCTGTAGATAGGCAGCAAATTATTTTAAGAGTAATCTGGGCCTGACGTCTCACATCTATCCCATCCCTCCAGCATTTTAGCTGCATTACTTAACAGCATGTGGCTAGTGACTTTAAATAATTTACTGGTTACAGAATATTCCTTGCATATATAATCACATTGAATCTTCACAACGATCTTGTAATGTAGGTTTGGAGCAAAATGTGAAGCGATTAGGAAGTATGAAATGTTGATAGTAGATACTGTCATTAGATTGTACATGCAGATCCGTTATTGACTGTATTTTTAAAAATGAGGTAACTAGTAAATATTTTTAGTTTAATTCATTCCTGTCAAGTTGAAGTTACAAGATTTTATTTATTTGTCTATTTATTTATTTATTTATTTATTTATTTATTTATTTATTTATTTATTTATTTATTTTTAACTTATCTTTATTGTTGAAAGTATTACAGATGTCCCTCTTTTCACCCTCATTGCCCCTCTCCACGCTGCTCCTGCCCCCGCTCCAGGCCTTCACCTCACGATTTGTCCATGGGTTATGCAAATAAATTCTTTGGTTAATCTCTTCCTTCCTCTTCTCCCTCTCTCTGAGATCCCTCAGTCTGTTGCATGCTTCCTTGTCTCTGGATCTATTGTTCCTCAGTTTATTTTGTTCATTAGATTCCACATATGAGTGAGCTCATGTGATACTTGTCTTTCTCTGACTGGCTTATTTCCCTCAGCATAATACTCTCCAGGTCCCTCCATGCTGTGCCAAAGGGTAAGGGATCCTTCTTTTTTACAGTTGTATAGTACTCCATGGTATAAATGTCCCACAGCTTTTTTATCCACTCATCTACTGATGGGCAGTGGGGCTGGGAGCAACAATATTATGAGTGGGACTGCTGGCCTTCAGCTGATGTCGCTTGAGTTTTACATCAGCCGTCTCTACTATAGAAAATTTTAATAGAGTGAAGCTGGGCAGACAAGCCAACTCACAAGAAGAAACACATGAGTAATTTTCATGTGGTAGAAGAAAGTCTGTTTTTGAGAAATGCAACGGAGTGAGGTTTTATAAGTCTCTAACATTGCGCTGAGTTAGGGCAGAAGTATGAATAATGTATATACTTTGTATGTAGGGAGAAATACACAAAAGACTAGGTGAGAGGTCTCAAAATCAACCTATAGCCATAAATGAAGGTTTAAAAATGCAACCTAACTAATTTATATATATAGTATGTATTATATATATACACATCCATCTGTACTTATATATCCTATTTTAGAAACAAATTGACATAAAAAACTATCACAAACTTTTTGATATCTAATGCAAAAAATGATACTATTAAGATATTTCTGAATCTACAGAAAGTTTAGGTCTATTGACATTATAGTACATTTTTTACTACCATTTTCTAAGAATTCTGCTATTCTCAGTTTCTCAGTCCTAGAATGTTAACACCAATTAACAGTTAAAATGCTTATGAAGATTCAAGCGGTACAGTGATACATAAGTACTTCTAAGAATAACACATCATTTTTGCATATCATCAGTCCAAGTATGCAATTCTGGGAAATACAAAAATGCTTCTGCATTTCTAAGTGGCATCTGGAAATGAGGAGGGACAATGTGCTGCATTGCCCTGGGGAGACAGTGGAAGATAGAGAGCCCTTGGAGCCTGAGGACCCGACGACGCTTCCTACGCAGCCTTTCTTGCTTCCTGACTGTAATTTCCTTTGGAACTTGGCAAGGACGATTCTCCTCTGAGGGAAATGCATTGACCTTAACAGACAAGGTGGGCAAGCATTATGGGTTTTTTTATTATTAGATATGCTTTTCAGAAGTGAAGTGTTTTTTTTTTTAGTTTCAGAGGGTGGTGTTTAAATTACTATAGCTTCAGGGCCCCTATAGTTTATGTGCTCACCATGTATGTATGTTTTACGAAGCTATTTAATCTGCAGTTCACTTTATTTTTTAAAAAAGGCAATCACCATAGCAACTGACATCATAAAGTTTTGTGCTGGTTTTGACACACAACGTACTCTGTAGCTGCTGCCACATGTGACTATGTAGCCTGCTTGAGCTAAGGATGCCTGGTTTCAGGAAAGTGGCAGCTAACTCATTATTTTAGTCATTTTCATTTCATCACCTTAGGCAAATAATGAGAGCAGTGAAGTTTAAGCAAAGTAAAAATTACTGAATGTTGGCTGCAAAACTGCTGTTGGCTGAGAGGGAGGCTCTTCCTTAAAGTGACCTTAGCAATTTAAAAAAAATCTAATATAAGATGTCAGAATTTTCCTTTCAATCATAAGGTATTCTCTGTAAAGAAAATAATTTCCCTGCATGAGCACGTACAATGTAATTATCACATAAAAAATGCACAGTAGCTATGAAGACCAATTGCTTTTTCCCCCCAGTAGCATAGTAATGCTATGTCATAAGAAACCACTTCATTTCAGATCACAAAAATAGTGGAAACATTTTTAAATACGTAATGTAATTGTATCAATCAACAATTCTAAGCATTGTTATGTTTTGATATCATAATATATGATATATTTTTTCTGTTTGTAACAGAATTAATAGAAAACAATAGCTATATATTATGATTTAAAACACAAATGTAGCATGTTAAACATTTTAGCTATGAAATTGAATTTAAAACACAAATATAATTCAACAAGTATTTTCTCATATTCGAAAGCTTTACAAAACTATTTTTCCTAAATTTTTATTTTGAAAGTTTGTTGTTGTTGTTTTTTAATGCTGGGTTTTTCTTCTTATTTAAATTTTCTTGGTTATTTACATTTGTTTCTGAAAATATTTCAAACAAATCAATTTGCAAAATAATGACAATTTGGGTCATAGTTAATGAATAACTTAAATAATTTACTTTTAATATTTAATTAGGTTAATCATTCAATATCTATTGACATTTTATTACATGTGCATGACTTTTTTATAGTATAGGGATAATTTAAATATATACATATATATAATCTCAGCTTAAATAAGAGGCATATTATGTGATTTAGGAAATGAAAAATCATCTGATTATCTTCAGATCTACCTTGCACAATCCCCCCAATACCTGCTACAACATTTTGTTCTTACCTTTATATTATATACGAAAGGAGATAATCCCATTTGTATTATCTCCCTAGAACACAGATGTATCCTCGAAAGAGTACATGTTAAATTCACATTCTAAACAAATCCAAAGGGCACTGAAGCAAAAAACGGGGGACTTTTTTCAGATAAGAATTTGTAAACCGGGGAGACGGAGCCTCGGGTAGAAGCTGAAAGTAAGCTCCACTGAGAGAAAGGAGAAGCTGTTTTTTCATAGAGAATTTCCCACCCATAGCTCCCATTTCAGTCTCTTTCATGTAAATGTGGTTTCCAAATTACACAGTTTGGATGGGTGGGAATAAATGCAAATAAGAATACACTTTCTACAGGTTTGGGCTGTCTGGGCAGGTCATCCTTGGGTTGGGTGAAAACAGGGCAATGATGGAATAAAGAACAAACAGGCAGAGGGCGGAGTGTGGGAAACCAAGAGCTCAGAGTGTGTTCTCGGCCTATCGGGCACTAGGGAGCCCTGGTCAGTGACGGACCACTAGTCTCTAATTTTGAATTTAGGCCCAGTTAACCATAGGGAGTCTGAGTCCGTTTCAACAGAACAAATTCCTTCTTGGGGTTCACATTAGATAATCTTCTTGGTGTCCACACATACATGCTGGGTCTTGGATGTGTGAAGTTTAATTGTGGCTTTTCCTGTGTGGTGGAACACTGCTTTTCTTCCTTGCCTCTGCACAGCAGCATGTAGATCCTACGGCTATAAAGACGTCATCTAAAAAGACTTCGTCTCCCTGGAAAAGTCCTCCCTAGACCTGTGACAGGCTTGTGATATCTACTTTTCATTGTCTGGTTGCTCCGTTACATCTTCTCCTAACACTCAGGATTCAGTTTCTTTTAAACTTGAGAATCTTTGTCTAGTATCAACCTCTGCCTTACTTAACCTCTCACTAACTTTATTTTGATGCTCAGAATCTAAATGTTGGGTTTGTGGGTTTTTTTACACATGTGTCTGTTTATTTGTTCATATTTTTGACATGTCATTTTAATAATGTTTTGTTTCTTCTGCTCCTAATTCATAGCCTCATGTCCACACCTTGTTTCTGCCCGTTTCTTGGAGGAGCAATGTTTTTTCCAATTGTTATTTTTATTCCTACTCACTTTGGTTTTCTTGGGGATCTTACTCTACGCCCTGTAGTCAGCCCTGTCTAGAATAGGGAGTCTTAGTCTGTAATCCATGACCCTTCCTTGATAAAAACATTTATAGAAGTCAGTGGGTGCAGAGAATTTATATACATGTTTTTCATGCATAAACATTTGTGCATTCCTTTCTCGGGAGCGTCTCATAGCTTTTACCTGTTTCCTTAAGGGGCCCCCGACCCTCTGACAGTTTGATGGTCATTGCTCATATTTACAATTTATATATCCATTTATTCCTTTTATTCTGGGTCCAAATGGACACTGCATCTTATGTTGGCTTCTTTTCCTTTCATCTTCTCTATTTCTGGGTATTGCGTTGTTCTCAGTTCTCAGTCTTATACAGTACAGTCTGCACTAGAGAATCTACTTTATTTCACTACTCTGGCTATATGTAGAGAGAAGATCCCAAAGTTTCTGGCTGAGACCTCAAATATTAGCACTTACCTAAAAAGCCATTCTCATTAAATTCAAATTAACTAAAATTAAAATCATCATGTTTCCTCCAAATTTATATTTTTCACATCTATTAGTGGCACTATAATTCTTAAAGTCCACTAAGTGCTAAGCTTTGGAAATACATTTCTTATCCCTCATTCTCAATTCCCTGGTGGAATCTGCCTCCAATTCCATTACATTACACATTAAATAAACTTTCTACTGTCATCCTTCATTTCTCTTAGGCCAAAATTATTTAAGTAGTTTGTTTCACATTTTTGTTCTACAATTCATTTCTAAACAATGCCACCAGAATAAACTTTCTTAAACATGTGTTATTATTTGCTTTCCATTTATAGAATATTTCCAGTAGACATGATTGTCCCAATATTAAACCTCATACTTCTTAGTCTATCATTAAGAGACTCCACAATTCGGTTCTTCAGTATTTCATAACACAAACCCTTAAAAAAATGTTTTAAAAATATACCACCTTCAATATTTTTCTATTTATATCATGGCTAAAAATGCCACTTTCACCTTTATCAAATTATGTTCATTATTTCTAAACTCATTTTCATGTTCTGTACTAAGAAGTGTTCCCTGAGTTTTCTACACATTCATGGTATTTATTCCTGAATGTCACATCAAAAATAAAACCAGGCTCTATTTTCCCTGTAAGGTACTTAGCACATTTAGAAGGCATGAATTTTTTGAGTTACCCTATCATTTTCTGAATATTCCTGACTGCATGTGAGGTCCTTAATGGCAAAGATTATGCCTGTACCGTATGTGTTCTAGCCCAGAGATTTCTTAGTTATGCTGGCTATGGATTCAGAGATTTTTGTTTAAAAAATGAATTCCATGAAAACATATAAATTTTAAAGTGGTTATAATAAGGCTGCCAGATAAAATACAGAATACCCAGTTAAGTTGGAATTTTATAAACAGGGTGATTTGTTTATAAATATTTGATTATGATAATTAATGTGTAATTTGTTGGTACAAGAATATACACAAAATTTGGGGGATACACACATTTATACTAAAAAATATTATCTTTTATCTGAATTCAAATTTCACATCGTGTCTTGTATTTGTATTTATTAAATTGGTCAACTTTAGTTTATATGACTGGTTTTCTTTTTATTGAATTTATTAGGGTGACACTGGTTAACAAAATTATACAGGTTTCAGGTGCACAATTCTACAACACATCATCTGTGCACTGGGCTTGTAAAATGAGCTTGAGAGTCTTCCCTCCTCTTGAATTTTTTGCAACACTTTGAGAAGTGTAGGTCTTAGTTCTTTGAATGTTTGGTGAAATTCAGTCTGGGACTAAATGTGAAGATATCTAGTCTAGGACTTTTGTTTGTTTGGAGTTTTTTTTATTACTGCTTAAATTTTATTAGATGTAATCGGTCTATTCAGATTATCTGATTCTTTCTCATTCATTTTGGAAGATAGTATGTTTCTAGGAATTTATTTCTTCCAGATTGTTCAACTTGTTATAAACTTGTTGGTAATATTTTCTTAAAATCCTTTGTATTTCTGTGAAGTCAGTTGTTACTTTTCCTCTTGCATTTGTGATTTTATTTATTTTGGGCCCTCTCTCTTTTTTTCTTGATGAGTTTGGTTAAAGGTTTGTCAATCTTGTTTATCTTTTCAAAGAATCAGCTCCTGGTTTCATTGATTTTTTGTATTGTTTTGATTTTTTTTAGACTCTATTTCATTTATTTCTGTTCTTATCTTTATTATTTCTTTCCTTCCATTCAATTTGGGCTTTCTTGTTGTGTTTTAAGTTGCTATAAATGTAAAGTTAGATAGTTTATATGACATTTTTCTTATTTCTTGAGATAGGCCCGGGGACTTGTTTTCTTTTTAAAGGATAATCAATCATATAGAAATTAAAACTAAGTATTAATGATGTAAAAATTAGGCATTAGATTTACTTTCTTTCATGTTTAGAATTCAATAGAATGTGCTGTGAAGAAAAAAAAAATCTAGAAGTAGATAACTTGAATTTTGTGGCCTGAGGTTCAAACCCATTTGTCTTTATATCATTGCAACATACCACAATCCCCCAAGTGAGTTGGTAGCTTATTTCTCTCTTTTAAATTCAGTGTTTATTTAGTTTTCCAATCTTTAACAAATTATAAAAGCTTTATATGTGCAGGCACTCTTTTAGGTGCTAATGGCATAGAATCTAACAAGACCAACAAAGTACCTGCTTTAATGTAACAAATATGAAAATAAAATAAAAATATAATTTCAGATAGCAATAAATGCAATGAAGAAAATAAAGCAGGAAGAATGATGAGTTGGATGGTCAAGGAGATTCTGTGAAGTAGCCACAATTGAGTAGCTGTTTGAATGATAGGAGAGCCATCCATGAGAAAGTGTGAGGCAGGAGCACTCCAGGAAAAGGAAACAGCTGAAGCAAAACCCTCATGGAAAATGAGTTTGACATACCTGAGAAACCAAAGAAGATCTCTGTGACTAGGCCTCATAGGGCTAGGCAAAGGCTATTGGTTATAGATGAGGAGGAGAGGTGGGTAGAAGGCAGATCATGTTGGCTCTTGTTGATCAAGTTAAAACTATTAAATATTTTAAAGGTCTATTTAAAAAAAGACTACTGTTAGTATCATGTAGACAATTACTTATTGAGGGTTGGGGACCGGAGCAAAACAGAGCAACCAGCCTGATAGCTCTCCCGGTAGCCCAGAGAAGACACACTGGTGGTGGCTACAAGAACTGGAGATGGTGACTCAGAGATGAATTCAGGATTCATTTTAGGTCACAGATAACAAATTTTGTTAGTAGCATACTGAGAGCAAGAAAGGAATCCAGGATAGCTTTTGGCTTTTGACCTGGGTATCTGGATGATTGGTCAGATAGAGGAAGGAGCATGATTAACAGAACTGATTCACCCAATTCCATCCAAGTCTAGGCACAATCTCTTTGTATCAGAGCAGGGGAAAAAACCCTTGCTAGTGATTATGAACTTTCTAATCTGTTTCAGACATTATTTAATGATTGACAACACCCATTAGGTACAATAGCGTATGTATTATCAGGGAGGAAATGTTTTAGAAACATTAATTTCAACTTAATATACATGCCAATATTTAAATTTCTTAAAGTTGGAAGCCGGTCTTATCTTTCATCTGTAGTGTATGTACCTGTTCTACCCTTTATAACAAGTGGCTAGTAGATGTTAATCAATGAGTTGAGGTTCAAGGCCCAGACTACTTTCTTTGCATCCCTATATCATACTAACTGAATTATTTTCTCGAATAACCATGTACTGTTTCTTTAATTCTCACTCATTCCATCTAAATTCTGAACTAGCTTTGAAACCAAAAACTAGTTAAAATATCTTTTATATTAAAATTTTTTCACAGCACATGATAGAGTAGATAAAACATACTCATAAACACATGTTAAATGAAAGAGATTCATACCTTGGGGAAAGAAATAAAATTTGAAAATAATTTTAAAGTTACCCCCTTTTTTTTTTTTTTTTTCTGGTTCAGGAATATAATGGCTAAGGCCATAACAGAAAAATCAGCTTTGAAACTCAATCTCATACTGATATCAGCATGTGAAACTCAGCAGGGACACTACATTTTTGAGCACTAACCAGGTTAATCTGCAGAGCAAACACCTTAGCTCTCAAATCTAAGGCAGCTTTCAGACCCTTCGTGTCATCTCTCTTTATAAACCATATACTTCACATAAGGATTCTGTTTTTTCTGATTATGAGAGGAAGGGAGTGCTGTCAGCTAAATCAATACCTTACTAGTGGAAAAAAAATAGAAAATTGTAAATAACAGCAGCAATTTTCAATGATTGGTGAAATGCCATGGGCAGAACAAGCATGATTCTGTCCAGGGATAGGAAATTCAAGTGTCACTCTAGACATTCTGATAATTCCAAGGTTTATAAAAGGAAGAAAAGAACAGCAGTATGTTTTTAACATTTTTATCATAGCATTTTTCCTGCCGTGATAAGTCTAAGTTTTATGAATAAAACTAACGATTGCAATTGCTAACATTTTACACCTCTACCTGTATTAACTGTTTCATAGGATCTCATGAGCTAATATTTGTGAAGTACTTAGAACATTGCATGATATATACTAAGAATGACATTCAGGTTTTAGAAATAAACAAATAAATAAATGCCATTATATCAGTGATTTTCAAATATTTTCATCTCAGGGCATGCATAACGTAATTACTAAAATTCTGCATCACACCAAAAATATATTTTTTGCCAATTTAACAAAAAAAATGTATAATTTTGATTCATTCACAGGAATGGCTATTGTTGTGCTGGCTATTGTCATTTTTTATTTGACAATCTAAGGGAAAAGAGGTAGTGCCCCTGACTAAATAGTCAAGTGTGGCATGTTTTAAAAATTCTTGCGGCCCACTGTTTGAAAATCGCTGCAATTTGTCCTAACATTTGACAATTCCTGTGGTATAAATACTCTGACTATGGTTGATTTCAAGCTATTGCTGTGATATAACTGAATGGTGCAGTTTGGAGGACATGGGAATAATCTGTTTTCATGAAGTGGGACGAGTTATACTATGCTGAAACACTGATTATGTGATAGTCACCATAGTTTTTATCACAAGTCAAAAATCCTAAAAAATAACAATCTAAAATACCTTTATCATTATGTGTTTTCCAAGCATTTTATCTAGATCTGGATCCTCTTTTTTATTTTATATTCTACATTTGCTCAGTTCTGCTCATTGGTCTTTATTCCAGGCTTTTGCCATTCTTGGCTTAGACCTAGATGGCAAACACATAGTACACACGCCATCACTGCTTCCCACAATATCGTTGTATGCACCATATACATAATTATAATCTTTCCTGCTTAGACATTAAAAAAAATTCATCATTCTCATCAACACAGCACTCCAAGAAGCCACTTGTATTTCATTGTAGTTTGACAAACGGTTACAGCTGCCTTACTAATCTCTTTACTTCCAGGCCTGATCATCTATTCTACACTTAGTCAATATTATCATTGACTATTATTTATGGAATCCTTCCATGTGCAAAGCAGTACTCTAAGTGTTTTACATGTAATAACTTATTTAATCCTTCTACTGCTATTAAATAAGTTCTATTTTTTAATCTTTTTATGAAGGTGAAATCAAGAAACAGAGATTAAATACATTTCTCTAGGGATATGTCTTGTAAATGCACCAGCTGGAATCAAAACAAGACATTTTGACTTCCTTATTTCACTTTCAAGTCAAGATTCCTAACTTCTTTAAAATATTTTTCAGGAAGCCTTTAACAACCCCATTTCCCCACTTCTTCTGAAGTTCCTGTCTCTGTTGTTGTTGTAATCCTCAACTGAGGATATTTTTTCCATTGGCCTTTTTTTTTTTTTATATTTTGTTTTTGTTTAAAATACTACAGATGTCCCTTTTTCTCCCCAATGACCCGTTCCACCCGTCCCATCCCCCTCCTCAGTCCCTCTCCCCACCATTTTCCATGTTCTTGGGTTGTGCATATATGCATATAAATTCTTTGGTTACTCTCTTCCCCTCCACCCACCCGCCCTCCCCCATCCCTCTGACATTCATCAGTCTCATCTATGCTTCCATGTCATTGAATCTATTCTGTTCATCAGTTTATTAAGTTCTTTAGATTCCATGTATAAGCGAGATCATGTGATGTTTATCTTTCTCTGCCTGGCTTATTTCACTCAGCATAATATTCTCCAGGTCCCTCCATACTGTCCCAAAGGGTACGAGATCCTTCTTATTTACAGCTGCATGGTACTCCATGGTGTGAATGTCCCACAGCTTATTTATCCACTCATCTACTGATGGGCACTTGGGCTGTTTCCAGATCTTAGCTATCGTAAACTGTGCTGCTATGAACATCAGGGTGCATATATTCTTTCTGATTAGTGTTTCAGGATTCTTAGGATACATTCCTAGGAGTGAGATCACTGGGTCAAAAGGCAGCTCCATTTCTAATTTTTTAAGGAACCTCCACACTGCTTTCCATAGTGGCTGCACCAGGCTGCATTCCCACCAGCAGTGTACCAGGTTCCCCTTTCTCCACACCCTCGCCAGCACTTGTAGTTTGTTGATGGTGCCATCCTGACAGGTGTGAGGTGACACCTCATTGTGGTTTTAATTTGCGTCTCTCTGATGATTAGCGACGTTGAGCATTTTCTCATGTGTCTCTTGGCCATCTGCATGTCCTCTTTGGAGAAGTGTCTATTCAAGCAGGATGGAGGGGGAGAGATGATGTGAGAGAGACAGATCAATTGGTTGCCTCCTGCACACTCCCCAGTTGGGGCTAAGGATCGAGCCTGCAGCCCAGGCATGTACCCTGACCGACACTCGAACCTGCAACCTCTCGGTGCAGGGGTGGACGCTGAACCAACTCAGCCACACTGGCCAGGGCTGCAGATACCTTTCCTATCTCCATTCAATGTGCTCTAGTTTTTCTGTGTCGTCTTGAATACCTGAAACACAATTATAATACGTTATACCTTTGTATCTTCATTCTATCATCTGAATTATTTCTGGGTCAGTTTCAATTAAATTTTTTCAGGTTGTAATTGCCTGTTTCTTTCTTGCATGAGTGTGTTCTTCATGCTACCACTGTAAATTTTTGGATGCTGGATACTCTTGTATTATTTTAAACATTCTTAAGCTGTTTTGTTTTTTTCTTGGATGCAGTTAAGTTACTTGGAAGCTATGTAACATTTCTTTAGGGTTGCTTTGGTGCATTTCTTCAAGGTTTTTTAGACAGGACCAGAGCAATATTTAGTCTAGGGCTAATTTTTATCCACGACTGATACAGTAGCTTTCTATATATTGTGATGGGTATTACAAGCCTTTCCCATTTTGATTATTAGGAACAAGAACTCTTCCTGGCCCTGTCTGGCCCTCAAGGATTGTTCTGTCCTTTAGATGGTTGTTTATCCAGCCCTGGGTGCTTTCTTCACACACGTGTACTTCTCCACCACTTAGCTGAGGAGTTGAAGGGGACTCTACAGATCTCCGTAGTCGTTTCTCTCTCTCCTGCCCTCCCATCCCCAGGTCTCTCCTCTCTGGTGCTCTGCGGTGCATGCACACTCCGGATGCTTTGTCTTCTCTGCATCCCAACTCTGTTTCCTCAAATCATGAAGAGGACCAGGCTCTGCCTGATGACTTCCTCTCTGCACTGCAACCTGGAAATGTCCTTCAAGTACTAAACTAAGGCAATCGTAGGGCACACCTTATTTGTTTCCCTCTTTCAGAGATCACTGTCCTGTGCTGCCTATTGTTCAAACTCTGAAAGTAGTTATTCTTTATATTTGTTTGTTTGTTTTAAGTTGTTACATCAAGACTGGCCTGAATTGGAAGTAGTAGAATACTTTCTACATAAGAGCTTGAGAATTATTTAGTTCTGTTTATTAAATGTTAATTAATCAGCATATATATCATATACAATTAACCAATATATACACACATTAAATATAATATGTAAGTAATATATATAAAGAGAGGGAGAAATAGGAGAGGGAGTCAGAGTCAAAGGCAGAGGGAGACAGAGACAAACACAGACACTGCTCTCAGATTGTTTGCAGTCTAGAAGCAAAAACAGACAAGTGAAAAAATGCATCAAGTGATCCATCAAAGAGTGTAACTACAGCAAGGGACTAATAGGAGCCAAGAAATGGATTTCGCATTTCATTGGTAAGGAGAACACTCTGGCAGTTCTAACAGAAACAACAAAAATTAGTTGCTTTTTCCAATAAAAGTTTATTTCTATTCTAGTCACAATTTTATATGTGTCAGAAGAACCTTTTGGATGTCTCTCTTCTGACCAGTGAACTGAAGGTGTTGAGTTCCTCTATCATGGCACACTGCCATCTCAGAATCCTTCATTTCTTGGAAATCCTTGGAAATAACTAGTCAAAAATCAAATTAGTAGACAACATATTTAGTAACATGAGTTAGTCAAGTCCTTTCAAGTGACCTGGACCTAATTACAAAGAACCCTTGGAAATAACTAGGTGAGTATCAAGAAAAGTAAACAGGCCCGGCCGGGTGTGGCTCAGCGGTTAAGCATGGACCTAGGATCCTAGGAGATCAAGGTTTGATCCCCAGTCAGGGCACATTGGGCTCGATCCCCAGTCAGGGTGTGCGGGAGGCAGCCGATCAACGACTCTCTCATCATTGATGTTTGTATTTCTCTCTCTCCCTCTCCCCTCCTCTCTGTGAAATCAATAAAGATATATATATATTTTTTTAAAGAAAAGTAAACAGGATTGGGACTGTTTAGCCAATATCTGCCACAGACGTATGAATGAATAAACGGTTTTGCCTTATTGGAATAGATATGAATACTGTAAAGTCGGAGATAAAAGGCAATTTCTAAATAAAATGATTCCAGGATTCCAATCCACACAGAAGCCTTTGAGATGGTATAGAGAATAAGCAGAGTAGAATTATTTCAGTTCCTTGAAAAAGTAATGATAATTATGAAGGACAGATTAAGTAAAATTCATGTTATAGAAGCATGACAGGTCATTAAAGAGGATACATTATTAAAGTGAGGATTTTGAAAGTCTTGCTTTATATGGTGGTACGAATGGATTAGGTCATTAATCAGAACATTTGACAATTAGAAAGTCATGAAAGGTGAGAATCAAACACAATTTCAAAGAAAAGAGCTTGGTGATTATTAGAGACACGCAATAAATAGAAAGGAAACTCCTCATGCAAAGTAAGGGCCATGTACACACAGAACTCCCCAGATAAATTTTCAAAATTAAAGGATTAAACCAAGTTTCGGTTGGTGATAAATGTAATACTGTTACACATTTTGCCTCAAAGGCCTATTTGTAGAACAAGGGAACAAACGGAGAAAAGCATGTCATGAGTGAAATGAGTGTGCTCTTCCACAGTAGAAAATAATTTCTTAGAACACTTAAGAATTCTGTATTAGTAGTGTATAACACCTTTCTGGTGTGCTGTGTATTTAAAGTATCAGAGCATAAAATCATTTAAATTGCACAAAATTAGAAGTTAAAACCCTGTATGTGACTAACTAGTCACAGGAGTATTTAAAGGGAAGTGGAAATGTCAAGACCATAAATTAACTTTTACTTCACTGGAAGTCTTGACAAATGTAAGAACATAACTTTTGAATATGGGGAAGACTACCATTAATGGCTTATTAATGTCCTGTCCTTACACCTGAGAGTGGTTTATCTGAATGCAAGGTATATTAGTCTTAACTAAATATCTTCCTATTAGTTACAACCATCAACCACACACACACACACACGTGCAAAAAATGGATTTGTAGATAGTCATGTGAAACTATGCTTAAAAACATTTATTTTTGAATGGCAGTTCCTATAATCTACTTGCAAAAACTAGCTGGCATTTTATTGAACTTCATGCTCACCTCTGTAAATGTGTTTTCCATATAATATTTCCTTTAATTTGCTTGGCACACTACAGTATTTTACCACTGAGTTGACTGGCATTTTGAAGATTAGGGGACGTCTTTTGCTATTAGATTATCAGGCATTAATTTTTAAATATGAATTAAAACAACTTTGTCAGGGTAGGTGAGAAAGACTTAAAGGATACAGGAGAAGATCAGAATGTTTACTGTTTCCAAACAGAACAGTTTTTCTAATAGAACTTAAATGAAGATATATTTTTTTCTCCTAAAGACAAGTAAACTGACCCTGTAGTTGAGGGAGAAACAAAGGGAACAGTAACACAGGCCCAAGGATTTTCGGTGTAAAAAGGATATGTTAGGAGAGTGAGATTAGGGTAGGTCTTGAAGACGTACTTCGCTTATCTATATCACCTTTGTTCAGGACAGCCAAGGTGGCAAGCAAAACCATAAGGAGGAGTCACCAGGGAGGACTTTGGTCACTTGGCCACTTGACTAACATTAAGAATTATCAATGAACCAGCTGATTTTAGAGCTATCATTAGAAACTCACGACCAAGGAGAAAAAAGACCTATGACAATGATAGCAAAAGGGAATATATGGAAGTTCATGATAGCAAGTGCTATTGCTTATTGTGACATTGAGGGAACTAATCTCCATATTTACTAATAGACTGTGATAAGTACAATGTGTCTGTGTTGAAAAGTGTACAAATTTTCTGAATTAGCAGAGACAAATGAGCAGATTATAAAGAGATAGAGATGTGTAACAGCTGACATATGACAGCAGCAATAAGAACAGTAGTTACAGCTTTGAATAATGACATTTAGATTTTCATTTTTATGCAGTGCTCCTGGAGAAATCTTCATACAGAAAGAGAAAAGATAGCTATTTGGGTGATAATAAATGTGGGACTAACAATAAACAATTTTAGTCATAACTTTTGAAGTATAAGATTAGGGCTGAAGTTTATCTTTAGTAATGATGAGGCAATTTTACTCATTTCTATAATGGGAAAATTAGTATTTGAATAAGAACCATATCAGGGTAATGCATCTTATCATGAGTTACATATGTACCTTCGTTGTCATGTTCAAACACCACACACACACACCATCATTCATTTGTATTGTCGTTAAACAGTCACTGAAACAACACAAGTGGTAGGCACTGAGCTAAAATTTAAAGCAGGGATATAAAAATAAATAGCATATGAAACCCATCCCTGAAAGACTCCTGCTAGTAGTAGTATCTTTTCTGTACCTTACTACCTAAGCAGGGATACTCTAGGTTGCATCTTCAGAGTAACCAATTTTAAATCCATACTTTATAGAATTTCTGTCAGAAAAGGTCTACTGTATCTATTGGTCAGCCTATCTCATAAATCTCAGTGTGACCTGTGAAGAAACTGCTGTATAACCTATTTTATTAAAGTACACAATTGAATTGAAGACTTAAGAGAATATCTTTCTGGTTGAATGTGATTCTATACATTAGCTATTATTCTATGATTAGAAATACATAAAGACTCATAAAAAGATGTCCAAAGATAGTACAGTGAGATCTTCTACTTATATTTTATGTGTGTTTTGAAAGTATATAAATAAGATGATATTTAATTATCATAAGATGTTCAAATATCAGGTCTGATTGTTATAATAATATTAGAGGGTATATAGGAGATAACACATAAAAATAAAGTTATCTAAATTATGTCAATGCTATAGACAATTTCTAACAAAGAATGACAGATTAAAGTGTTAAATATTTCTGATTATAGCACCCTTAATTTATATACAAAGTAAATACTTTGATACCTACAGAAAACAATGCTCAATGGCAACATAACATATAATAATATAAAAGATCTAAGTTTCAAAGAATAGGAAAATATTGGGAAAACATATTGCAAACCTCATTTCAAGAAAGAAATGTCTCCCTTTATTTTTGGGTTCTCTATTCCACCCCACTGATCTATGTGTCTGATTTTATGCCAGCACCATGCTGTTTTGATTTCTATAGCCTTGTAGTATAGTTTTATATCAGGTAGCCTGAAACCTCCAACTTCGTTGTTCTTTCTCAAGATTGCTGTGGCTATTCAGGGTCCTTTGTGGTTATACAGTCAATCAATGACAAAGGAGGGAAGAATTTATAATGGGGTAAAGACAGTCTCTTTACTAAATGATTTTGGGAAAACTGGACAGACATGCAAAAAAATGAAACTAGAACATTTTCTTACACTATATACAAGTATAAACTCAAAATGAATTAAAGACTTGCATGTAAGACCTGAAACCATGAAACTCCTAAAAGAAAACAGGCAGTAAACTCTCTGGCATTGCTCATAGTAATATTTTTTTTGGATATGTCTCTTTGGACAGGGAAACAAAAGACAAAATAAGCAAATGGGACTACATAAAATTAAAAAGGTTTTGCATAGAAAAGGAAACCATCAACAAAATAAAACAACCTACTGAAACCCCAAAAATCCAATAAAAAATGGGCAGAGGATCTGACTAGACATTTTCCCAAAGAGAACAGACATCTGTATGTTCCATCAGACACCTGAGAAGATGCTCAGCATCACTAACCATCAGAGAAATGCAAATTAAAACCATTAGATATCACCCCACACCGGTCACAATGGCTATCATCAATAAATCAACAAACAAGGGTCAGCAAGGATGCGGAGAAAGGGAGCCCTTATGCACTGTTGGTAGGACTGCAAATTGGTGCAGCCACCATGGAAAACAGTATGGAAGTTCCTCAAACAATTTAAAAATAGAACTACCATGTGACCCACATCCTACTTCTGGATATTTAGCCAAAGAAATTCAAAACACTAACTTGAAAAGACATCTTTATGTTCATTGCAGCATTATTTACAATAGCCAAGATATGAAAGCAACCTAAGTGCCCGCCAATAGGTGAATGGGTAAAGAAGTGGTACATGTATACAATGGAATATTGCTCAGCCATAAAAAAAAAGCAACCTTGCCATCTCAATAACATGGATAAGCCTAGGGGATATTATACTAAGTAAAAAAAAGTCAGAGAAAGACAAATACCATATGACTTCACTTATATGTAGAATCTAAAAAATGAACAAACAAAACAGAAACAGACTCATAGATGTAGAGAACAAACTGATGTTTGCCAGATGGGAGGAGATCGGAAGGTTGGTGAAAAGGTGATAGGATTAAGAAGCACAAATTGTCAGTTACAAAATAGTCATGGGGATGTAAAGTACAGCATAGGGAATATAGTCATTAATATTCTTGTAATACTTGTGTATGGTGTCAGATGGGGACTAGAGTTATCATGGGATTCACTTTATAAGTTATATAAATGTATAAGCACTATGCTGTACACTTGATATTAATATAATATTGGATGTCAACTGTAATTAAAAACAAATTTAAAAAAAAAAAAAGAAATGTCTCCTTTTTGACCAGGAAAAACAGAAGGACAATTTTAAAGCAGAAAAATAAATTCTTCTAATAATTATTAGACTACTAGTGTTTTCTTTTTACTCCCTATGAGCTGCCAAGGGAGTGTGTATGACTTGTCAAGATAGGAGACACAGAATACAAATAAAACCAAAAATTACACTTTACTACTTTTCGTAACATCTAACAGTTTTAGGAACAGTTTAGCAGAAAATGCATTTCAGTCATTTGAGTTAATACTTGGTTAAATATATTCCAAACACTGACCTGAGCTTGGAAACAGTTTTCCCAGTTCCAGACAGGTTGTTTCTCAGATGGAATGACTTATAACATAGTCTCCCTAGTGTTAAACATAAACTGTTTATGTTTATGTTTATGTTTAGTGTGCATTCCACTTGAGACTTATTGTGAAAAGTTGTTTAGCTTAATTTTATCCTATTAGACTACATCACTTTTTGAAAGTCCTAACAACAGTTCTCTAACTTACTTTTATCTATTTTCTAATAAGCTTTTCTGAGAAAGATTCTGAC
The DNA here is from genome assembly GCF_054644295.1 of Miniopterus natalensis. NCBI lineage: Eukaryota > Metazoa > Chordata > Mammalia > Chiroptera > Miniopteridae > Miniopterus > Miniopterus natalensis. The sequence continues at coordinate 22,506,386 of NC_142091.1, forward strand.
AACTCTAAAGTCATAACAGAAATATTATAAATGATAGCCAGTTTAGAATGGAGGGAAATGTTGTGTCTTTATATTAGAAATTGTCCAATGAGATTTTCTAACCTGTTTAGAAGTGAAAATAAAGAAAAGATTTGTATATCCTGCCCTTTCTACAGTAATAGGTGCTCCTGTAAAAGGAAACACCGGGAATCTTACCTGTCGAGCACTCTCAGTAAGTGAGATGATGGGGAGAACTGCATGGTGCACAAGATGAAGAAATGCATCCGGGTTTAGGGGCAGAGTGAGAAAACATACACAATAGGAGTACATCAAGCCCATAAAAGATGAAATGCCCCACGCCGATTTCTAGTAGTCTTCTTGTCCAAATACAGGCCAAACAAAGAAATTGTGTTATTTTGCTGAGAAAAAAGTCTTTGTTTTTTTGTTTTGTTTTGTTTTATTTTTCATAGGATAGAATATGTGATGCTTATAAGAGTAGATTATTGGCTTAAATATTAAATTATTGCTTTTACTTATTTATATATGCCCAATGGTACAAAATTTCCTTTGTAATTATTAAATAATTAAACCTAACAATTCAGATTATACTAGATAAATCAAGGAATGATTGACAGAAGAAAACTGACCGGTGGCATTGGTGGGATATATAATATGGCAGAGAGTGCTTTCTCCCACAGTATTAAGTCTCTCTCTTTCTACAATGATAAGAAGGGTTGACCTGGATGTAGTCAGTGAGAGCAAAGACTACACATACGAACCTCCACTATATTTATGTGGGGTCACATGACCACGTTTGGGGCAATGGCATATTCTCAGAATCATGAAACAATGGCTTCTGGGAAATTTACTTAGGATGCATACTACAGGCTCTTTGCTCACTTTTTAATCCTGTTTCTTTATAATGTGCTGTTTTGATTGTGGATGTGTGAGAAGGTATTCTTAGTGGATGGTGAGGACCAGGATTATTTATTCTTAAATTATTTATTGCATGGAGTGTGGATTCTTGAGGAGTCCATGGATTCCAGTCTCTGTCTTTGCCATGATCAGTTCCCTCTGGAATCTGTTTATAAAAGACAGAAATATATATTGTAATTTGTACCAAACACTTCTTTTCATCATTGGAATTTAATATTCTAACTGAAGCAAAGGAGCATCTGGAAATGGTGATTTTTATTTTTTTTTTCTCTCTAAGGATTGCGTTAGAGTTTTAAATGCCTGCTTTTATTTACCAGGCCTATGGTACATAATTTTCCCCAAACCTTAGAAAGCATAATTGCAAGTAACCACAGACAAAGACCTTGCCTAGACCTAAGTTTAAGCTTTTCTTTTCTTATCATTTTTCTTTTGACATTGGTTTTGAAATAGTTGCTTTAACCTTGTCTTATGTCAATGCTGTAGATGATTTGTTACAGAGAATGACAGATTAAATATTAAATATTTCTGATTATATTAGCATCCGTAATTTACAAAGTAAATACACAGAGCCCTTCAGCATTGCACTGATCTCCCTCTGTTTGAAGAGAGTTATTAGTGAAAATTTCTTGAAAAATATTTGGGGCAATAGTTTAGAATTTCTTTTCCATTGTCACCATTTTTATGTTTGGTTCACTTTGAGATCCAGATATAATGAACCTTTTAATTCTTTCAGGATGCCTATGAATTGTACTCTCAATTGTTAGTTTAGATTTTAGGAAGCAGACTCTTCCTTGGCAAAATTATACTCTCTTTCACCTGTTTTCAATGGATTGGTTCTAGCTGCCATTACTTTGGATTGCTCTTAAATTATAGCCAAATATAATTTTTACACACATAATAAAAGTAATCACCTAATTCTGAACCTTACATGATAGGCTTTGTACAAATTCATGAAGCCCTTCCACATTTTAATGTTACTCTTTAAACATTTTGTCTTGACCAGATTGTCTCCTCTGATTCTTTGTGTATAAGCTGAGAATTTGATAGAAAAATGGTCTATATTGTATCTCATTCAAAGTATTCTAAATATGTGAAATTTAGCATATATTTTTGTGGTTACTTGTTATGTGTAGCACCTTTACAAAAGTTTATTATAAATCTTAAAACTGTATAAATGAAAATTCAAACTAGCAATTTTATAAAGAGGAAGACCAAGGACGTCCAGTGTTTCACTAGGGAACTGACAGAGCTTGAAACATCTCTCTCGGCGACAAGTTTAATAGCCTCTCACTATGCTCTTTCTTTAAAACAATACCCACAATCAATTTTATTTTTATATAGTCTTTAGTCACACACAGTATTTACATAATTTAAAGTAACATAAATATATGATTAGCACTATAATTCTTGAATCTCTAATTTAGAGAACCCTTCAATTCATTTTATCTCAAAACATAAAGTGTTAGATGTCAAAAATACTAATGTGATTAAATATGGATTAACCATAAAAGCACAGTGTCTAATGAGAAACATAAATATGGACAGTTTCAATGTAATGCTGTAAGTACAGAGTTAGAGGGCCATGCTCTCCAGAAGAGAGATGGCAGGCCCACAACGGGGAGATTAAGGGGCTTTCTTGCCTTCAGCCTCCACCTTAAATCGATGACCAAGTCGTGGCAACTCTCCCACCTTGATATACCGATTACCTGCCTTCCTCACCATACTCGCCAGTAATGCCTTAGCTTCAGCCTTCGTCCCAGGGACTCATATGTTTCTGAGCACTCGTTCCCTAACTTGTCATTCTCCACCGTGGTTGCATCATTCTGTAACAAACTTGGTAGATAATTCATTGTGTTAAAGATATACTCAGTATTTTACTAATCAGCAGGTTTATTTTCTCCACCTATGGAGCACAAATAGTTAATTATTTAAAGGGAATAATCTGAATAGTATCATTTGCTTTTGATGATCCCTTGCTTTAAAATGGCATACTTATAATTCTAGAAAAATATGAGACATAAATACTTCTGGAAAGTAACTATCACTTTCATTTCTTATGCAATATTAATTTCTTGGCAGAATTTACTTACATAGTTGTAGTAAATTCAGATTCAGAAGTGAATTGCAGATTTTGTTCAAAATATAGTTAATATTTCTTAGCTATACAGATAGAGTTACAATAAGGTAAAAACTAACTTTGGAATTTGCATTGAGATTAACTCTTTATTAAAGGGAAATTCATGTAACTATTCCGAGGGGCAACTTGAAAATGTGTATAAAATTTTAAACCTTTGAGTGAAAACTTTTACATCAACAATATTATCTCATTATTGTATACTTGGAAAATTAAGAAAGAAATTACAAAGATTTAGTTAAAGTTCATTCAATCAAGTCTTTTTTGTTTTGTTTGTTTGTTTTTGTAGTAAGAAATGGAAATGTCAGAGGCATCTATCCCCAGAAAATTATTAAATAATTTAGGGTACATCCATATACTGAAATATTGTCAGAGCCACTAAAAGTTATAATGAATAATAAAATTTATTATGGTATATAATGTATATTCACATTATTCAAAAATATCTACAATATATTGTTAAATAAAAACAGTAGGTCATAAAACAGCATATATATCATGACTCCATTTTTATAAGAAATGTAGACTATGTATGTAGAGATTAAAAACAAATAATATACTTAAGACTATCTCTGCAACAAATATTAAATTAAGGGCTTTATAAGCCTTATCTCATTTATTTATGTTATTACAGACTTGAAGACAGACACAATGACTCTCAAAGACAACTTCTGTGCTCCAAATCACAAGATCGACCAGTTAGTGGCAGAGTTGGTATTGAAACTAAAATTAATTTAGTGAGAAAGCCCATTCTTTTAACCACCTGACAACATGTACATGTGCATTATAAGCATAGAAATTTAAAAAGTTAACCTCAGAAAATGCACATCATAATGTTTATTTGTGAAATAATATACCCTCTAAACTAATAGTATAAATTATTGCCATATCCAGAATTATAACCTTAAATTCAATTTACTATATCTTATACTCATTTCAACTCTACTTCCCCAGAAAGTTAATAGTGGCAAGAAGTACTAGACACAGGCATAGAATAATTGAGGTTGAGTGAGGGGAGGGCAGAGGGTTGCACAGGTGAAGTTAGATTATGTGTGACAAAACAGTTTATTTACTCCCTTTGCTACATATAAATATTTTTACCATGTTGGTTCAGAGTAAGAAGAAAAATTGCTGAGAAGAAAGTAGCTGTAGATGACACAAATGTCTGATTTGCATTAAAACAGTGACTGATTAATCGGATTCTCCTATTTTAATTTTTCTGCTTATAATTTTTTCTACCCCTACCCATAGTAAAAAAAAAAAATCAAAAAATTGTGAGAGGCACCAGGTGTTCACCAGGACTTGAGTATGTTCCTGGCTCATTTCATTTACAGCAAATGAAAGCTCAGGCGGTCCAGCCCCATTTTGCAGAAATTAAGCAGGAAGGGCTGACTTTAATTGCTTTGCAAGTCTGCTGTTATTGAATGACTTGCATAGATGGGTTTGAAATTTATTGGGAAGCAGCTTGATTGTCGGAGCTTAATCTCCAGTTAACAGCTCCCTCTGACTCTGCTCTGCATTCAGCGGGGCTCCCTCTGCTCAGAGGAAAATGCACAGAAACCTCTCTTCTCTGTCTTTTCTAAGCAAAGAATGTCTCCAAAGCCAAGCCTAGTTCTATATAATAGAAATGGCATTAAAAACCACTAAGCTCATTTTATCCAGAACATTCTGTGCTTGGCTGCTCAGAATGATTTTTCAGTCACTTTTTACTCTATTTGTTATAAGAAAAGAGCATTGAAGTCCATGGGTGTTCACACAGTCACATAGCAGATATGAGGCTGCTGAGGAAAGGTGACAGGCAGGAAAATATCTTGGAGAAAACCATGATGCACCTCTGGGAATATTCCATAGAAATGACACACACAAGGATAAACATCAGTAACCACAACACCCACTCCAGCTAAATGTTCCACCTATGTATTCCTTAATTGTTAAGCATTTTTTAAAAGGAAGACTTCTGTAAAAAATAGTGACTACAACTATAGCTAGGAAATTATAAGGACCCAGAAAATTGTTATTTATGCAATCAGAAAATCGGGGGGAGAAAAACCCATAAGGAACATCTTCATAGAGTAAAAGCCATTAAACTGTGAACAAAATGAATGAATTGTGAAGGAAAAGACCAGTAGTCCTGGATGATCTTTTGGGTAGCCCCTCTCATTCACATTGATGTTGGTGAGCAGTAATCTCATTTTAAATATCTCTTTCAAGGTTTCATAGTAAGAACCAAAGGTTATATTTTTATATCCCAGTTTCCTCATGTCATAAATATTACAAAGAATCCCTGAAATCTGCCATGGAAAATGTGGGTGGCTCCAGAGTGTTAAGGCATCTGGTCTAGTGTAAATTAAATCAAGAAAGCAGAAACACAAAGTAGTATTTAAACATCACAATATGAAAAAGATTGAAAAAAATCCCTCACAATCTTATATCCTTTCCTTATGTGGCTCCTTCTTGCTTGCTCACAATTCTGTCTTTCCATTTCATATTTCAGCAATTCCTTTCTTCCCCTGTCCCCTGGTAGTTACCACTTATATAAGCTGCCTGTTGCTGGCAATATGACTTTTAGGTTAAAATACTTAATTATTTATAGTTAACAATCTGTTAAAACTTAAGACCAAAGATGGGTACCTCAAAGGAGGCACTTTCAGAGAGCTAACATTATTTTAGATTCTATTATCAGAAACTGGTGATGACTTCTGACTTGTGATGTTACTGAGACTATCAAGAGAGGGTGGGGGGAGAAGGAAGGAAGGAAGGAAGGAAGGAAGGAAGGAAGGAAGGAAGGAAGGAAGGAAGGAAGGAAGGAAGGAAGGAAGGAAGGAAGGAAGGAAGGAAGGAAGGAAGGAAGGAAGGAAGGAAGGAAGGAAGGAAGGAAGGAAGGAAGGAAGGAAAGAAGGGGGGAAGAGAAGAAGGGGGAAGGGGGAGGAACATAGGCATCAGATTTGTATGGAGCCACAAAAGACCCTAAATAGCCAAAGCAATCCTCAGGGGAAAAAATGAAGCCCAAGGTGTCACACTACCTGACTGCAAATGCTACTGCAGAGCAACGATGATCCACAGTATGGTCCTGGCAGAAAAGAAGACACACACAGATCAAAAAAACAGAATTGAGAGCCCAGAAATAAAACACCATGTATATGGGCTAATGATTTTCGCCAAGAAAGGCAAAAACACACAATGGAGAAAAGAAAGCCTCGTCAGTAAATGCTGCTGAGAAAATTGGAAAGCCATGTGCAAAAGAATGGAACTAGATTACAGTTTGTCCCCATGTACAAAAAATAATCCAAAACAGGTCAAAGGCCTAATTATGATGTTTTATTATGTCATATAAAGGAGGAAAAATATGAACATGTTTGCGTATATTTAAATCCAAACTAAAATATATGATTATAATATAAATAAAGAGGGATTAGGAAAGAGGGAGCAGGGGTGAAAATAATGTGACTGCATTTTTATATAGTTTTCATTTTATGATTTTTGTAAATATTTTATGTAATAAAAGAATAGAAGTTAAATTATAAAGAATAGTAAAATAGCCATTTATAAAAACTAAAAAAACACACAGAAAAACAATAATAAAATGCAACAGACTTAAATGCATATCAAGTTGAAGACCTAACCTCACAAAAAGATAAATTACTTCACATTTTTAAAAGAACAATATTTTGACTATACATCTATAATGTAATAATTTTCGAACAGAAAAAAAATGCAAACGTATCCTAACTGTATCTAGTAATTTGACTGTTATTTATAAGCATGGTATTTCTATTTGGTAACTAAAAATGGTATATTGAAGAACAATATAAATATTTAATTATGTTGAATATTTTTAGGATCCGATTATTATCAGAGTTGTACTTCAGGCAATGACAGTATGTAGATTTCTGCCAACTGGCTCCCCAGTGAAACTAGTGAAAATAATGAGAGAGAAAATTTCAAAAACAAACAATTCAAAATCTCTGCAAATGGTCTTAAGGATAAACAACAAATGAAGGACTAGCTATGCAAAAAAAAAAAAAAAAAACTATAAAAATTCTCTGATATTTAACCAGTACTGCTCCCGCCCCACCCAACCCAGCTCCTGGAGGTGCAGACTCCATTCAAGACTGCCCAGCACAGAACACCTCCAGCCCTCTCCCCTCAGGTCCCAGAGGGCGTCTTTCTGGGGGGAGCAGGAACTCAGCGTTTCCTCTTATGCCCCCCGTGGCCTGTGACCGAGGCTACGTTCCTGACAAGTACAATTGAGAGGCGGGGGCTTCATCCCATTTACCCCACTCTTGGAACACTGGCTCTACCCAGGACATGAAGCGCTGTGAATACTGGGGTCCTAATAGACCTTGCCTGGGTCCATGCCAGGGGGGGCAAGGTGAGAGGACCTTAGGCCGCTGCACCCCCTCTGCAAGTGTTCAGCTCCTGGAGTTAGGATGTCATTCCAGAAAACCGTAGCATTACCCCTAGCCTCTATTCCTGAGAAATGTTGCCAGGGTTGGTGTTGCAGGAGGAGGGAAGCAGGCTATAAAAACAGCGCCTAATCTCTTCCCAAAGGAGCTGATTTCATTTGTAGCAGAGCTCAGATGTGCGTAAGCCTAAGGGTGCTCAGGAACATTGGAGACGGTCGTGAAAGGCACCTGGGAGGTTTGTGGGTCTGCCCAGGACACCGTGTGGTTTGCCGGGGAGGGCTAGGGAATAAGACAGTTGGGAGTAAAGCTTCTGGGGTCAGAACAGGCATCAAACACTCTCCTGAGAAACTGTCCCTTGGCAGGAGGCACAGTTTAATCGGATTTGATGTAGAGACATTGATGACCTAGGACATTGTTAAAAACAATAGAACAGTTTGGGAGGATAGCAGTGGGGTGTGATCAGAGAAACGGTGGGAGAGAGCCCTGCTAGCATCAGTCTTGCCAGGGTAACCGGGGCACAGTGCTGCGCTTCCAGGAGCCCCATCAGAGACGTAACTCTATTGGGCATGGAAAGCAGACTTCACTAACGTGATCCAGCCATGCCTGCAACACAAAGGAACAACAAGGAAAATCAGTAACAACTCCAGGGATGGGGGGTCACACAGAGTTACTAAAATATTATCTAAAATGTTCACGTTCCAGTAACAAAATTAGAGCTCAGGGGAAAAACCAGGAAGGTATGACCCAGAAAATAGAAGAAAAAGGGAGACAGAAACTGTGAGAGAAACATCAGATTTAACAACAAAAAAAGATTTTTAAAGTAACCATTGAAAATATGTTCATGGGACAAAGGAAAAGCATGATTAAAAACTAAAGAAAGGCCCTGGCCGGTTTGCTCAGTGGTTAGAGCATCAGCCCGCAGACTAAAGGGTCCTGGGTTTGATTACCCATCAAGGGCACGTATCTTGGTTGTGGGCTCGATTCCTGTCCGGGGCAGGATGTCTGCCTGTCTGTCTGTCTTTCTCTCTGGAAAAAATATCCTCAAGTGAGGATTAAAAAAAAAAAAGAAACAGAAAGGAAGGTATCATAGCAATGGGACATCAAAAAGAGAATATCAGTAGAGATAGAAGTTATTAAAAATATTCAAATGGGAATTGTAAAGTAGAAAAGTAAACTGAAATAAATCATAAGAGTCTCAACAGTGGGTTTGAACAGACAAAAAAAAAAAAATTGCAGAATTAACAGCTGACTTCTCAGCAGAAAAACTTAAAAATGAATGCCAGAAGGCAGTGGGTAACATATTTAAAGTGCTCAGGAAAAAAATTTAAAACAAATCTTTTTTAAACTGATAGATTTAATCCTGACAATGTTAATTATTCCTTTAAATGTGCATTGTTTAAATGACGCAATTTAAAGACAGATTTTGAGTGGATCAAAGAACAAGACCCAAGTCTACACTGCCACAAGTAACACATTTTAAATATAAAGACACACTGGTTACAAATGAAAGGATGGAAAATATATACCATGTTAACACTACTAAAAAGAAATGTGAATAACAGTATTAATATTAATATATTTATATTAATGCACCTACAAATAGAGCTACAAAATACATGAAGCAAAAATTGGTAGGACTGCAAGGAGAAATAAACATTTCTCCAATTACATTTGGAGATTTTAATCTTTCTATATTTGTTTTAAACTTTTATATAACAGGTTAAGCAAGGTATAGATATCTTGTACAATGCATCGACCAACTTGACCTGATTATAGGCCATTGTACCTAAGGATAGCAAAATACATGTTCTTCTCGGGTGCTCAGAGAACATTAAAGACCATATTCTGGGTCATAAAATATGACAGTTTCAAGTAATACCACCTATATTCTGAGATCATAACATAATTAAATCAGAATCAGTAACAGAAAGCTGTCTAGAAAATCTCCAAATATTTGGAAACTAAAGAAAACACTTCATCTCCATGGATCAAAGGAAAAATAAAAAGGAAAGTAGAAAAAATTTTTAACTAAATGAAAGTAAAACCACAAAAACAAGAATCTCACAATGTATTAAATCAGATATAGAATTAGCTCAATGACGGAGCAGAAAAGGCAGGATGCACAACAGTTGTGTGAAGTAAACTCCTATACATGGGCGTACATTTACATACACATGAGATTTTGCTGGCAGGATAGCTAGGAAACAGACAGGTATTTTCATATGGAGAGTGGAAATACAGGTTCTCAGAGAGAAGCAAAACTAACTTTTCATTGTTTACCTTTCATATTGCATGGAAATGCACATCGCTTCAGTGTTTCATAGTGTGTGGAAGTTTTATTACTCCAATACTCAGCAGTTTACATGTAATTGGGTAGCCTTCCTAACACTCATTTATTTCTTGACTTCATCTCTTGACGCATTTATGTTTACATTTATTTATGTTTTAGGAAGAAGAATGAAATATAAACAATCTATCTTAAAATATTAAGAATTTAAAAATGACATATCACTTGGTATTATAAATCAGTATAAATATCAACGTAAATTTTCCTTTTTAAAAGAAAAATGTGGCTAAATGATTTTAGGTATGAGCTCTGTCCAAATTTGTTTTTCTTTACATGTCTTTCTTGGTAAGTGTGCATGTCAAAATGTATGAACTGTACATCAAAATTTTGTTGTGACCTTGTGCAATGTGTTGTTTTTTTCTAGCATATAACTGACAGTGCATATGCCCCACAAGATTTTGTTTTTTTTAATTTTGCAAGTGATATAATAAAAATAGCATTTCTTTTACTGAAATATATGAAAGTAAGCAGAGATAGTGTTGTAACATTTTATATGCACCTCATCTCACTAAATTATAAATTTTAACTTTACAACGTATGTTTAACATTGTGAAAAATGAGGCTAAAGATAGAGAATACAGTTAAAACATTTTTCCCCTATCCAGAGTTAATCGATAGTTAAGCTGGTAATCTCATTTTACCAGCTTTCCATGTTCTTTCAAAATGTATTGCTTCCCTGAATCAATTAATGACCTTCTTTAAAAAAAGATTTTTTAAAATGTTTTTATTGATTTTTAGAGAGAGAGGAAGGGAAAAATAGAGAGAGAGAAACATCGATGAGAGAGAAACATCATCAGTAGGCCGCCTCCCACATGCACCCTGACCGGGAACGAACCATGACCTCTTGGTTCCTGGGTCAGTGCTCAACCACTGAGCCACACTGGCCGGCAATGACCCTCTTCACAATGCCCCAGAACAGAATAGTGTCCTCTCCCAAACGGTTTGAATTCTTTTTACACTTGGCTAGAAATGCTACTGCAGTTGCCTTTGGCTGAACAGCTGGGACCTGCTAAGCCCTGGCTCCTCGTGTGTCCCACTCTACTATGTTCTGTTGCTCTAATCAGTATTAATATGCCCACTGCATTCTTTTACTTTATAAAAACGTATTTCATTTTAAAGCAAAATGTGTGAATGATTTTATACATTAAACACACAATCTGAAAACAGCGGTACCTCGGTTTCCGAACGTCTCAGTTGAACAACATTTCAGGTTACAAAGGCCGTAAGCCCGCAAGTAACTGCTTTGGTTTTCGAACCGGCCTCGGCAGTCGAACCTGCCACACGGCTTCCGCCGAGGGCAAGGTCCTGAGGCCCAGCTGTCGGCTGTGGGTCCCTCAGTTTTCCAGTGTTTCAGAGCTCCAGTGGTCTCCCTGAAAGGATCACATTCGAAAACCAAGGTACCGCTGTCTACAGCTAGATGAATTTCATACAGTGATCACACCCATTTAACCAATGTTCTTATTGAAAAACAACTAAAAAGAGAATATTACCAAGACCCTAAAAGTCCCTCTTTATGTTCCATCCCAAACATTAACTCCCCAAAGTAATCATTATATTGACATCTATAATGATAGATTAGCTTGTCTGCTTTCCAATTTCATAGAAATTGAATCACATGGAATATACCCTGACTAGTTATGTTCCCCATACACAAGCAGTGACAAAAATCAACACACATCATCTCTTCCTCTAATTTTCATGTGTCAGAGACAGCTGGCTGACCATCAAAGATTTGTGATTACTTTTTATATTGTAGACTTGGTACTCAGAAGCAGCTGTCTAGCTGAAGATGCATTATTACCCAATTCCCTTTGCTTCTAAGTGGACTCATACAAGTCTTCACAAATAGAATGTGAACAAAAGTGCTGTGCATCACTTTTTGGCTGAGGCAGATAAAACAAAGGTAGACCTCTGCACACTTTCACCTTCCAATTGGACCCTGACACTTAAGGCAACTACAAGAACCAGTATTGTGCAATAGTAAGATGAAAGCAGGCTGGGTCCCTGAATGGCCTCTTACACAGTAGCTTCCCATTGGGTATGAAACAACTTTTCAGACTTTAACAGAGTGAAGAGTAAACATCTCTATGTTTTAACCATTGAATGTTTTTGGCGTTGTTTGGTAGAGCAGCTCGTATTATCTTAACTAATACAAGTCTCTTTCCCTTCCAATCAAATGTTTTAACTAATTTTATTTTTTCTTAGAAAAAAAGTGGCCCCTATATATTGGTAAATGCAAATAGTTGTGTGGAGGAAACTAGAGAGGTTATTATTTAAAATCTATCATTAGAAGTATTATAAGGTGTGGTCTTACCAAAGACAGGACAGTCAGACTTAAGCATTTAAATGATCTCCCAAGGCCATTTGGATCTTAGTGGAAAGTGTGAATTGAACCAGTTCAAATTCGGATGCTCTTAACTACAAGGCATTACCTGATTTACCCCATTTCTTTGCAATTCTTGGGGAAGACCTTCTTTACAAAGAGGCATAGAGACATAAAAAATGATTTATTGATTTAAATTTAAGCTTAGATGATAGCATTTTATTTCACTCATAATTTAACCACAGACATCAAATCCCTGGATTATCTTTATAAACTTTCTTTGCTTTCAGAGCACAGCTTGGCTTTATCACTTGAAAGATGTTTTGGGGAATGTGTAACCAAATATAATACATTTCAAATGATTGTAATTGTTATTCAAGCTGGCAGTGCAGCATATGAAAACACACAGATTTCCTACAGTGTCTTACCATTTGGAAAGCTTTGACTAGCACACGCTGAGATGAAAAAGTCCATCGCAGTGCTGTTAGGGCTGGAAGGTAGCATAGATTATCCGGAATTACAGTTTACCCACAGTTCATACACAGGGAGGAGTGGAAACATGTAGAAGCAGTTAGGATAGGAGAGAGGTGAGTGGGGTAATAATATATGTGCTGAATAGTGTTAGGTTCTTGGCATTTCAAAGGTTTTTACAGAAGTACAAGTGCAGCTAAAAAGGACAGGGTTACGAATATGCAAAGACAGCCATTAATAACAACACACCTTCACCTTCTACCTGGAGTGGACTTACTCTTATCCCTCTTCTACATTAATATATGAGGAATGACTGTAAGTAAGGTGACTGCTATTTTATTTCTTTAAGTTCATATAAATGATCATTGTTCTTTTCAAAATAATTACGAAAAGAGAGACAGAATTTGCTGAGATGTAGGAGGGCCGTTCCCTACCCCTGACCCATAATTTCACAGCAGGTATTTGAACTTGACTGATGCTATTTGGTACAGAAAAGCTCTGCAAAAAAACAATCTTTAAAATAGACATTCGGGCTATTATTAATGGGCTATTAATAATAGCCCATTAATTTAAAAATATTTTATTATGGAAAATTTTAAACATAGTCAAGAGCAGAAAGACATTGCCATAAACTTTCTCCTACTCATTGCCCAGCTTCAAATGTTGTTAATACTTACCAGTCATGCTTTATCTGTTCTCTCTCTAACGTGTGTATGTGCGTGCACCTACACAAGTGCATATCTCTATATATGCATTCTTATTATATGCAGATGTATATGCATATATACATGTTTCATATAACATCTCAGTAACACGTAACAAAAGGAATAAACATTCCTCGATATTACTTCATCCATATTCAAATCTCCCTGTTTACCTCAACACTGTCTTTTTTCTGTTACTTTACTGTTGTTTGTGTCAGGATGCAAAGAACTCCCCAGGCATTACAACCATGCCCCCTTTTTCCTCTAACACTCCCTTTTGACTTTCTCATTCTAGCTCTCATCAGCGGGCTGACATAGAAATACAAAGCATTGAGAGAAAACAGACAAAGCTTATATCAAAATATTTGAAAGATTGGAGATTGTAAAAATTCTACATTGAATTTCTGCACCATGAAAATTCACTTCTACGCTGAATTTTTACAAGGAGTTGAAGATTATAGGTTCTTTCCCAACATCTTTAACTTTATGCTCCCATCACTTTTCGTTTATACTGAAAATATTCATATTATTATCCATATACAGCACGTATGTGTAAAGATACTTTTACCTACTGTGGGGCAACGCGTCTAATAAGCACGGGGCTTTCATGCTTTTCCTGTCCTGCATATATTTTCATTAAGAGTGAAGTGGAGCCCGGCCAGGGGTGGCTCAGCGGTTGAGCGTCGACCTAGGATCCAGGCGATCGGGGTTCGATTCCCAGTCAGGGCACATGCCCGGGTTGCAGGCTCAATCAATGACTCTCTCATGTCATCTCTGATGACAGTGATGTTTCTGTCTCTCTCTCTCCCTATCCCTTCCTCTCTCTGAAATCAATAAAGATATATTAAAAAAAAAAAAAAAAAGTGGAGTGAACAGCTTTTGTGGGCAGCTCTGGATTCAGACTAGCTGACAGCATGTGTTGGGGATAATGATGAGTTTAGTTTTTTAACAGTTTCATTGATATGTGATTCACATACCGTAGAATGCACACATTTAAGTCTATAACTCAGTCAGTGGTTTCTGGTAAATTTGTTGATATGCGCAACCATCACAACAGTTATTGTCAGAACATTTTCATTGCCTCCGCAACAACAAAATAATAACAGCGCCCTGTGGTTTTCTCACCACCCCTCCCCGCATTCCACTGTCCAGCCCTAGGCAAACACGAACCTACTTTCTGCCTGTACAGATCCCCCTGTTGTGGACTTTTACACGAGTGGAATGATACAAAGGGGAGCCGTTTATGCCCGCCTTCTTTCAGTACGCGTAATGTTTCATGGCCTATCCATGGCGCAGCACATGGCAGCCCTTTATTCCTTTTCATGGTAGAATAATATTCCCCCGCATTTTGTTTATCCATTCATCTAGTGAGGACATTTGGGTTCTCCCTTAGGCTACTATGAATCATGCTGCTATAAATATCAATGTGCACATTTTCATGTATACATGCGTTTTTATTTCCCTGTACTTAGGAGTGGGATTATTGAGTCCTATGGTAATTCTATGTTTAATAGTTTCAGGAACTGCTTTACATTTTCATCAACACTTACCTGACATTTTGACTTTTCAAATCCTAGTGGGTGTCAAGTAGAAGAACACTATGGTTTTGATTTACATTTCCCTGATGACTAACTATATTAAGCATCTTTTCATGTCCTTATTACTTTTTGGTATATCACCCCTGGAGAAAGGTCTATTCAGATCACTGGCTCATGTTTTAGTGGGGTTATTTTTATTATTTTGATAGGATAATATTTAACATATTCTAGATATAAGGCCCTTATCAGACATATGATTTACAAATAGCTTCTTCAATTATATCCTTTATCTTTTCACTTCCTTAATGGCATGTTTTAAATTTTTATGTTTGTTAATTTTCCTATTTTCTTCTGCTATGCATGCATAATTTCATTTCATTGTGGTCAAAGAACATGGGCTAGATGACTTTACTCCTTTTAAACTTACTGAGGCTTGTTTTATGATGTAGCATATGGCCTATTTACAAATGCTTCTTGCACACTTGAAAAGAATGTGCGGAGTAGTGTACAGATGTCTAGTAGGTCTGGTTGATTTGCAGTGTTGTGAAAGTTTTCTGTTTCCTCATTGATCTGCCCATTTGTTAAGCAGTGTTAACAACAGGGTAGTGAAGTTTCCAACTCAATGCTGAAGTGTCTAATTTTTTGTTTAATTCCGATAATTTTGTTTTATGTACTTTGGGGCTTTGTTAGATTTTTATATATTTATAATTGCTAAATCTGTCTCATTTACTAACTTTTATTATTATAAAATTTACTTCTTTAAATCTTCAACATTTATTTACTTTAAAATCTATTTGTGTGGCTATTTTCAATATAGCTGATCCAGCTTATTTGTGGTTATTTGCAAAGTATTTAATTTTACTTTCTTTGTTCTTTCATTTAGACATCATATTTAAAGAGTATATATTAAGATACTTAATATTTTATTACATACTTACTATTTAATTTTATTTTATAATATATTTAGTCCTAGTAAAAATGTTTCGCTGTCTTTGTTTTTGTTTCCCTTTTACTTTATAAAAGTTTAAGGTGGAGTTTATGTTTTTGTAGGACTTATGTATTCACACATATTATTGCCAGGATTATCATTTACATTGTTGTTCATAGCTATGGTTTATAACTTTTGTAGAATATTCCAATTTGTGTCTATACCATTTGTCCATTATAATTTCAATGTATTTGGGTTGTTTTTAAGTTTTTTGCCAGTCCCAGCAGTGCTCTTGTTAAGAGATGTATATATGTCTTCAGCTGTATGTGTGCAAAAGATTTGTTGGATTCATAAATACTAAGAATGGAGTTTCTGTGCCAAAGTATACATGGTGGTCAACATCAACATAATGCTGAACTCTTTTCCCCAAGTAAGTGTATTAATGTGTACGGACATCAACAATCTATCAGAGTTCCAGTTGATCACATTTAGATATTATTGGATTTATCAATTTCTGCCATCAAATAGATGTTCCAATTTATTTTGATGCCATGAAAGATATTGCCCTAGATCAAACATTCTCTTGCTTCCTTCCTTCTGTATTATCGTTTCATATGCTGCTTGGTGGGTAACTGGGACCCCAGGCTTGCACTCTCTCCATCTGCCAGGTATGTGTTTACCTTGCCTTCCTGCAGAGCCTCCACCAGTTTCATGTCCAAGTATATGGGTAATCTTACCCAAGGATAAAACATCCCCAAAAAATAATGGCAACGGAAGTGTGCAATGGGCTTTTGGGTGCACAGTTCGCATAGTTCTACCATGTCCCCTTTCACAGAGAGCTATGTAGTCTTTAGCCAAAGCACCGATTCAGAAACATATTTCTGGTTTCAGATAGTCTTCTTCAGGATACAGCATTTGCACTAAAGCGTAAACAGATTTTTAAATAAGTTTTGAAAGAGAATTAAATATGGAATTTCCCTTTTCTGCTATCTTTAACAAAAAGTTGAGAAAATATTTTTATATATCAAGATATAAACACAGAGAATACTAACTAAATTTTAAGACCTAAGAGACTAATAGGATCAGAAATATAAACTAAAATCTCATTAATTAATTGAAAAATACATATTTACCAAACACCCAATATACATGGCAAACTTGGTCATCTTCTGAGGATAAAAATTTAAAATAAAAATAATTCTGTTAGAAGTTCAACGATAAGAAGGGATCACTGAAATATATCTTATGAGTAAAACCTCCTATAGAGAAAAGGGGATATTCACTGGAAGTATAAACAGCTTTTATCTGAGCCTGATCAAATGGGTGTTTCTTTTAGATATGTTAGGAAAGAATCAAGTTAGATCTTTATTTTCAGCATTAAATAATCCCACCTTTAATTATCAGGAAAATTTAAAACCCAGCTTCACCTTCTCATGAGACTTCCAGGTTGCTCAGGACACTTCTCAGGCTAAGAACCGTTCGCATCCCACATTCTTCCTCAGGGGGCTGCCGTAGCCGCGGGGCGCAGGCAGGTGTGTTAGTGTGCCTTTCCTTCCCACCCGCGCAGGAAACTTGTATTCAAGGCGCACTCCTAGAATCGGCAACGATAAGAGGACATTTCATTTTTTATATTTTTTATTAATCAAGTTATAGTTTCCTTTGGGTTTCAGAATATTCTCAACATAGACTCACACAAACAAACCACACACATAGGTATAAACCTACTCTAGGTTAAGGTCCATCGCGTTGGAATAGAGATGAAATAATCTCACCTGGCGTTGTTCCTGCAGCGATGACATCGCCATGGATGTCTGTGGGAGCGATGACATCGCCATGGATGTCTGTGGGAGCGATGACATCGCCATGGATGTCTGTGGGAGCGGTGACATCGCCGTGCATGTCTGTGGGAGCGGTGACATCGCCGTGCATGTCTGTGGGAGCGATGACATCGCCATGGATGTCTGTGGGAGCGGTGACATCGCCGTGCATGTCTGTGGGAGCGATGACATCGCCGTGCATGTCTGTGGGAGCGGTGACATCGCCGTGCATGTCTGTGGGAGCGGTGACATCGCCGTGCATGTCTGTGGGAGCGGTGACATCGCCGTGCATGTCTGTGGGAGCGGTGACATCGCCGTGCATGTCTGTGGGAGCGGTGACATCGCCGTGCATGTCTGTGGGAGCGGTGACATCGCCATGGATGTCTGTGGGAGCGGTGACATCGCCGTGCATGTCTGTGGGAGCGGTGACATCGCCGTGCATGTCTGTGGGAGCGGTGACATCGCCGTGCATGTCTGTGGGAGCGGTGACATCACCGTGCATGTCTGTGGGAGCGGTGACATCGCCGTGCATGTCTGTGGGAGCGGTGACATCGCCGTGCATGTCTGTGGGAGCGGTGACATCGCCATGGATGTCTGTGGGAGCAGTGACATCGCCGTGCATGTCTGTGGGAGCGGTGACATCGCCGTGCATGTCTGTGGGAGCGGTGACATCGCCGTGCATGTCTGTGGGAGCGGTGACATCGCCGTGCATGTCTGTGGGAGCGGTGACATCGCCGTGCATGTCTGTGGGAGCTGTGCAGCAGGGGGAGGCTGCACCCCACTGCCAGGCCCTCCTTCAGCCGCAGTCCTCTCGCAGCACGTGGGGGTTTGCGGCCCAGGGCCTGCTGGCTCCTCAGTAGTGAAGGCCGTGTCTAAGGCAGTCCGCAGTCCCCTCAGTCCACGTCAGGCCCACGTCCTATTCTGCCCCGTATCCAGGAATTCAGTGCACCTCTTCAGATCGGGCTTTTTTATTGCACAATTGCCTGAAGAGACGCCTTCCTATCGGCTGCTGGTGGCAAAGACTGCCGAGTCCTTTCCTTGATGCTCTTTCAGCAGCAGGGGCTGGCCACGAGGCGTTCCAGCCCCATGGGCCAGCACCCAGAGGGGCCATGGCCACTACGTGCGGCAACGCCACTGACAGGCATAAAGTAGAAAGCATAGCTTCCCACATCTCACATACCTAAGATATCCATTGTGAACCCTTTGGAATATAGTTCGCTGCTATGACCAACATTTTTCTATACAAAATAGTTTTTATATATGAGGGTTGTATTGTCGTTAGCATTAAATAGTGTTTTGAAATTACCTTTTCTCCTTATACTTTGGTATGATTCCTTCTAGCTTTTGTATTTAAACACACACTGTTTACTAAATGGGATCATGCTGTTCTGTATTTTCCCTCGTTCACAATATATGTAGGCTTTTTCTCTGTCATCTTTGCATCAGCTGCAAGTTATTCAACCATAGGATTGCCAACATTTAAAAACAATTTTCTAAGGGGAGAATTTAGTTATTTTTTTTGATATTTCAATATTATCAGTAATGCAGCTTTAGGCACTTAGCTTTGCATACTTGCGTAAATAGTTCTATGAGATAAATTCCTAGAAGTAATGCAGCTAATTTAAAGGCTATATTCATTTTGAAACTTGATTCCTGTAACCAATACATGAGAGCATCTGTTACTATTGTGTAGCGTTTGTCTTTAAGCAGGCTCTTCCTGTACAGTTTTTCTGGTTTGATTATAGTATTAGTTCCTCAAATTTTATCTCACCCCACAACTACCATCCCACCAAATTATGATCTTGATTGCAATTACATTAAATGTATAGATGAACAGGAGGATTGCTGAAATGTTTCCAGTAACAATAGTGTTTGATGTTCCATTGATTCAGATTTTCTATTCTTTCAGCAGCAGATTTTAAATCTATAAAACTTATAGATTAAAAAAATACTAGTTAATCAGGTGCTGGTGTTTATTATAGAAAAGGCACTATTTTAAATGTTTAATATGAATTAATTCAAAATACTCATAAAAACCCTCTAAGGAAAGTCATGTTTTTTCAGATGAGGCCACTGAGGCGCAAGGATAGTAATAATTACAAAGGTCACACAAGCCATACATGGCAGAACATAGATTCCAAACAGGCTGTCTCCAGAGCTTCCTCTTAGCTATAGTTCCACTATGCTTGTCACATGCAAACTTATTTTAAAGACAAATAAAAAGAACATCACAAAATTAAATAATATATTTAAATTCACACAGTAGATATAGAACCTGAAATGTGCCTTCTAGTCAGAAGTGGATTAGTGTAGCCCTGGCCAGTTTTGCTCAGTGGTTAGAGCATTGGGCCACAGACTGAAGGGTCCTGGTTTGATTCCAGCCAAGGGCATGTACCTCTGTTGCAGGTTCAATCCCAGACCCCGGTCAGGGTGTGTGTGGGGGCAACCAATCCATGTGTCTCTCTCACATCAGTTTCTCTCTCTCTCTCTCTCTCTCTCTCCCTCCCTCCCTCCCTCCCTCCCTACCTCCCTCTCTTCACTCTCTCTGAAAAGCAATGGAAAAAAATATCCTCAGGTGAAGATTAAAAACCAAAAGAAGTGGATTAGTTTAAATATAATTTACCCAATTTTTAAAAGTAACTGTATGGTATAAAAATCAACAGCATCAATCAAGACTATTAAAAAGAAACCTACCTAAAAAGTCATCAATAATGAACAGACTTAGGGACAATCTTTAATGCTATAGTTATATAAAATGAACACAAAAAATTTTGCAACACTAGAAATTTATAAGTACAGGAACACTACTTATGGGTATATTAAATTATATCCATATACTTTGGGCCAGCTCAGGCACCTCAGTCAGTTATTCATACATCTATTTCTGTGATCATGCTTTAAGAAGTGAAATACCAACATGCCACCACAGGTTCATGCCCCAGGAAAATGTGTAAATGTGATTTTGAAAAATGCAAATGAGGGTTTACAATCCATGCCCACCATAAAGGAAGTTTGATTGTGCCTCTTTTATGCAACATTTTTGCTTGTTTTACCTGTAACATTGGACGATATTTAAGTAGCTGAGAATTGGTACATGGGCTTCTGAGTAAGTGAACATGTTAAAGAGCAGAAGGTGACATAAAAAAGTAAGGCTTACACATTTGCATCTCAAATAAGTAGATGGCTGTGTGTTTGTGTATGTGAACATTTATAATGGGTTAGAAATAATTTTTTGCTTTGCCTCTTAATTTTCAAGACATTGATACATTGAGTATACACTTCTAGGTGTTATATTTTTATAATATACTCAATATATATGGTAATGTGTGTGCCAATATGTAAATATTTATATATAAACACATACAAATGTATAAAAATATAAACTGGGAAGTAGTATATTGAGGATGCTTGAAAATGGGATGTTGGTCTTTCATTTATTGGGATCATTGTGCTCTCAGTATGAAACTTATACATTTGCAGAAACATGGCAGGAAAATACCGAGAAACTTTATAACTTAAAATAATAACCCTGAATTCCTTGATTCTCATGATGCATTTTGATATCTTTTAGCATTTTCGTATAGCAAATTCAAAAATTTGAAAATACTATGAAGAATAAAAACTAAAAACACCACAGTGTGGGGATTTATGGATGTTACTATTCTCGGCAAGCTTCTCATGGCAGTGTATTGTTCAACAGTGAATATAAACATTTAAGTCAAAGAACTATGGCATAATTAGTAACAACCATGTGCTGGAAATAAGGCTTTGATGAGCCTTCTACATTGTTTATTTATAATCATTTTTAAGAAATTAAGTGTATTTCTGCAACTTATGTTTTTGTGAACTCATACTTGGTTCTAACTTCTGCACAAAACCAAAGAAACAATTCATAGAGTCTCAGGGATTGTTGACTTTTTTGCTTAGTAATCTGGCTTAACCACAAGGAAACGGGGTTAAGATGTTATTCTACTCTGGTATTGTATGGCTATGAAATTATGATGACTAATCTCATAAAGGCCTTTTAATTATGCTCATCTATTTAGTTATTCAGTCTCTAAGTTTAGACAGCCTTTGCAATTATCTAATAATTTACCCCTATGACTACATAGCCAGCTGAGAATATTATGCATATTTTACAAATTCTTAGTCTGCCATAATTTAAATATGAAAATGATACAAGATGAGAACTGAAGCCAACATAATTCCCTGTCCCGGTGTTAATACTGAGATCAGGCATAAATGTCTTAACTCCTTCCCTAGGAAATATATACTCCACGGAGATAAGACTGAACCAATGAGACCGATTACTTGTCAGACTGATAGCTTGCCTATCAAGAAGTTCTTTTTGCTGTGCTCACCCATCCAAAGACATTTCATTATCAACTGTTCCAAATCCTAATCAGGTTCCCATCTTGCAAAGCATGTCTTATGATCCTCCTTATTAGCCCACTTTGAGACACTGCCAAGATTCGTCAGAGTAAGGTTCGCCCGTAAGTAGAAAGTCTAATAAATTTAGCTACACCCAACCAAGAGGCTTTTCTGGTGATCTTTTAGGGAGCTGACTTACACCCTTAACCCAATTTCAGCCACGTGAACATTTCCTACATTTACTTTGTAAATCTCTCTTTTGATTTTATTTTGTTCAAACAACTTGAAGTAAATTCCAGACATCGCATCCCTTTACTCCTCAATTCTTTAGTCTGTATTTTCTAAGAACCTGACATAGCTACAGCAGTAGCAGTGTCTGACATAGCCACAACACAGCTTTCAAAATCAGGGAATGTAGCATTATGAAATATCATGATTGAATGTACACTCCATATTATAAATCTGCTTAAAGCAAATTTAAACCTGTATCAATATTATAGACAATGTAACAGAGATCCCTTGAAATAGAAGGGTCTGAGTTTTTATGCTGTTCAGGAGCTAACAAGTTAGCCTGCTGTTGTGTGTGTATTTACCTATATCTTTATACTGTATATATAAACACATACTATATATCTATGTGGCGTGTGTATGAATATATGTGTGTGTGTGTCTGTGTGTGTAGAGTCCCAGCCTCTGAGTCAGATGAAGACATTTTATTACTTATTGCCAAGTCAGCAGCTAGAGCAACAGCTTACTTCAGTTCCCCAAACCCCAATATCGACAGCATAACATGGAGTGGGACAGATTGTACCTGCACATGCAATGAGATGCATTCCTGGAGAGCGACCCTAAAATTCGG
The DNA here is from genome assembly GCF_054644295.1 of Miniopterus natalensis. Taxonomy (NCBI): domain Eukaryota; kingdom Metazoa; phylum Chordata; class Mammalia; order Chiroptera; family Miniopteridae; genus Miniopterus; species Miniopterus natalensis. The sequence continues at coordinate 22,529,199 of NC_142091.1, forward strand.
AAAACTTTAGCTGCATTCTTCCCTCTGGGGAGAGAGAAGCTTTATGATGCTGGAGCCTGTCTGAAGGAGGAGAGGCCTCTATCTTTACTTCCAAAGTTAGCGAAAGCCTAAGTTAGCTAAGTTGTTTGCAGGGGTTAAGTAGTTTAGGGGTTTGCAGGGGAAAGCTTTTAACAGTGAATATATCACATCTCTTTCTAGATATTTCCAAATGAATGCCTTACCTCTGAGAAAACTGTGAATAAAAGCTGTGGGGAGTTAAGAGTTTTTATATCCAAGGAATGCAGGAATGGTAATGTTCCATAAGAGTCTAAGAGGCTTTTCTTGATAAGACGTTGTTCTGGAACATACTGTTTTTACTTAGACTGTGAAGCCTTGTGGTTTGATAAAATTTACAGAGGGGATGCCTTCTCCCTCTACCTTGTACCACCCTTGAAAAAGAGCAAACTAAAGGCTTAGTTTAAATATGAGAAAAAGGAATTATTAAACTACTTCAAAATTTATAGGTCTTGATGACAAATACAACAGCAAATTATTTTAATCAACTCTCTCAGTTTTCTAAACATTGCTATAAATCAACTATAATGAATAATGTGGCAGTTTATTATTAAAATTCATTTTTAAACATCTCAGTTGAAAAAAAATGAAGGTTTTTGAATATAAATAACAGTCAATCTAAACTATAACTCATTGAATGAACTCAGTATTGCTCCTAGTAGCTATATTTTTCCTTAATATGTAAAAAAGGGTCCTTTCATTAAAAAGCATACTAACACCTCTCATATTTTTTCTAACTTTGTGTAAATTATTTTTGTTAGAAGGAGGCCACGATAATCAAAATGTAATTGGGATTTTTTTTTAGAATATTGATTCAAAGAATGTTTAAGTACAGTTAGAACAGACTTTGGGGAAATGATAAAGATATCCAGAGGTGAGAGGTTATTAAATATAAAGAGTTTAAATGAAGACATCAATAAAAGAAAGACATTGAGACATTTTTTTAAAGGATCAGAAAATAAAGAGACTTGATTCCCTTGAAATAAACAAATCAGGAAAAAAATCCCACACCTGGAGGTTTAGAGGCCAACTGAACTGCATGAGCAGTGCCTTAGGAGGCCAGAGGCAGGTGAGCCCAATGAAATGGGAGGGATTTACCTGACTTATTGATATAGACAGAAAAGTATCTAAGGAAAGAAAAATGAATAGAGGAATACTAATAATAAATTTGGAGAAGGTTGGGTAGGGGTGTGTGTGTGTGTGTGTGTGTAGTGGGTAGGTATGTATGGGAGCATGCGAGTGCACATGTGTGGCTTGCATGGTGTAGTTTCCTAGAGTTGTAAGAGCAAATTACCACAGATTGTGTCTTAAAACAGCAGAAATGCATTGTCTGTCAGTTTCTAAGTCTAAAAGTACAAAATTAGTAAGTCCGCAGTGCTATGTTCTCTCTGGAAACTGCATGGAGAATACTTCCTTGCCTCTTCATAGGTCCTGATAATTAGCCTGCAGTTCCCGGCACTCCTTGGCTTGTCTTTCAGAATTTTGGTCTATGCCCCGATGGTAACATGGCATTCTCCCCTCATGTGCCTCTTTTCCCTCCTCCCTGTTTATAAGGACATCGGTCATAATCATATTGGTTTAACCAACCAGCCTACTCCAGTATGACCTTAACTTAGCTATTTATATCTTCAACAACCCTATTTCCAAATAACATCACATTCTGAGGTTCTAGGGATTAGGGCTTTCACATATCTTTTTGGGGAACAACATTGAACCCATAATATGTGGGAAAGTAATATCTATTGGTGAGGGGTACCATCTTGATTTGCCACTCTCAGTGTATGCTCATGGGAAGGACTTTATATTAGTAATTAGATATGTGGATTTGATTGATATCTGTTATAATGGATATCAAATGACAAATAAATATAAATGTAGCCTATATGTACACTATATATACCTGGATATAGTTTATTAATTTAAAATATTTTGTTAAAGATATTCATGAACATAAAGTAATGCTGATATAAAAAGTAGCAGTCATTTATCTCACTCTTGCCTAGCTTATAAATTGTTCCCCAGGCACAACATTTTAATTATCTAGATATATCCTTAGGCGCTTCCTTCCAGCTTTCTAAGTTATTGGCTTACATCTTTACTTCTTAATTTAGATTTTAGACATTAACTTCATATTGTGTAAGGTAATTGAGGGTTTTGGTTCAATTTAATAGCCTCTGCGTGCACACACACACACACACACACACACACACACATTTATTCCCCATATACATTTTGTACCTTATAATATGAGATATACCATACTTTTGGTAAGTTAAAAACCAATATTTATATTATTAGGACTATGCAAATAACATTTGCTCAGTTAAAGAGTATATTATGGTAATTTCTTTCTTGTACATTTTCCCCAAGAATTAATAATTTTCACCTTTTTATTTTCCTAATTTTTATGTACAGTTTGTCAGTTTCCCTGTGTCCATTAATGTTCTTTCAAAACACTTAAGCAGGTCAGATAACATACGAGTTCCAATTTTTTCACAAAGCACTTCCTACTTTAGCCACCCGTCATCCTGCCTACAATGGGTGAATCCTGAATTATTCCTTCACAGGTATGCTCAACAATAGCTTCTGATTGCTGGATCCTCTGTCTTCCTCATTGAAGATTTCTTTCCTTTTAACTTTGTGAAAATTCAAGAAAGGGTGCATGCCAAGTAATTTCTTTTTCTTCTGAGGCTAATTCTTCTCTAAGACAATTGTTTATTCTCTGCGGATGCTTTTAAATTCTTAATTTTCAGTGTTATGAAACATTATGGTAACATGACGTGATAGGGTTTTTGTTCATATATAGATTTGGCTCAGAGTAGAGCATTTTTATCATCACTATCGTCATTATCAGTCGGATGATTCCTTCTCTATTCAGCTCATGCCCTATTTGGAAACTCCTGTTGGTAAGAGTTTAGGTCTCCTGTTTCTATTCTCCAATTCTGTTTCATTTTTGCTCATATTTTCCATATCTACATCTTTGTTTCAATTTTTTGAAGTTTTAATCTTTTATTAAAATCTTTCTATAATATTCAGGGTGAACATTAGATAAAACAAACATCTCAAATTTCAGTGGTTTAACACTGTAAGGGTTAGGATCTTCCTTGCTGAGCAGCTTCCTTGGGGGACTGCTGTAAGCAGGGAACTAGGGACAGGTTTCTTGTACTATGTGTTCCTGTCCACTCCTAGGCCCTCAAACATCTAGAGAGACCAAGAAGATAATGGTGTATAGTGTATGATATTGCCAGGACTGGATACTATATTTCCTATATTATTTTTACCCTTAGCCAGAACATAGCCACGTGTCTAGCTTGAAGCAAGGGGATTCTGTGAAACGTAGTTTAGCGGAGTGCCTAAAAACTGAGAGCTGGATGTTGATAAGCATCCGCTACATCGCAGCAAGTGCTATCTATGTTGTTAGCCAAACTAACCTGGAGGTCACACTACCGTCTCACAAGCATGGTCCCCTCAGCCACCACACCGTATCGACGATAGTCTTCTGCTCCTATTCCTACGCCATTCGGCGATGTCTAATTTCTGAGGCATGCTGAAATCATATGTGCCAATATTTGATTTGCTAGATCTATAAAACTGCTAAGGAGACTATTATATCACTTCATGAGGTGACACAAGAGAGCCACCTCACTGGAATAGTAATGTTTGTACAAGTTAATATCAACCACTGCCCAGACATGTAGCTAGTGTTTCAGTTCTCACATTAACTCTCTCACTATAGTGAGCAACTATTTAAAAGTCAGCTATCTTTTGCCACTTAAATACCTCTTCTCACCCAATTCCATTCTGTTTGATTGCAGTAAAAACCAACTCTATACAATTTCATGCTGACACTCTGGTTTCATCAGACAGGTCCAGGGTAGATCGCTTGAACAAAAATCGGTTAATTGTCTGCCAACTGGGGATTTGAAATTGAAGTGAGAAAAGTTTAGCCTAAATATATTTGTGAATTGATAAAATTTACAATTGACTTTTTAAAGGGATATTTTTCTACCCATATGAACTTATAAATCAACAAAGGTACTATACAATTGATTAAAAAACAGACTGAACCATACAAAATATAAAACTGAAGTGGCTTTCTGGCCACTTTGCAATGCTCTGGGACTTGATTCCAGTCCATTTGGAATCTCGGCTACACTCCCATTTTTAAGGTTTATGAGATATCTTAAAAACTTTCATCCAGTAACAAAGTCTCCCTTTTTCTTGCACAAGTTCCAGTGAGTTCAAATATTTACAATTATAAGCATAATTTTCACTTCCAGAGCTCTAAAGTAAGGTGGAAGGAGATAAATTTAATTTTTGAAAATGACATAGCATAAGTTGAGAAGCAATAATTACAACCCAATCATTTTGAATTCAAAGTTCTTGCTCCTTTTATCAGAAAATACTGCATTGAGAAATTTGATGTTCACAAAACTTTCAGAACATCTGAGGCAATGTATTATAAATAAACATAAGTGTGTGTGTGAGAATTTATGCAAAATTTGAATATAAGAAGATTAATGTATACTTCTTTTGATTAAACTATACAATATAGAATAGCAATGCCTATGGAGAATGTCTTTAACTGCATATTACATTAGAAAATAACAGATTGTACTCCTGACAGTAAGTACTTTAGAAGTTTGCCAAGAATATTTGTCATCTCTGTTAAACTTTGAGACTAAAGACAGATGATTTTTAAAGAATTTAACACATTAACAATGGAATGTCATAACACATCTTTTTAAAATATGCCATAGACAAGCACAATTATTCTTTCTCTATGGGGCAATCCATTGTAAAATGAATATATGTAGATGGAGAAAATCTACATATTTAAGAAAATATGTAGATGGAAACCATGATCAAAATTAATTATGAATATATAGAAAAATGTTTTGTTCATGATACAGTAATTATTTCTTTAGAAGATATCTTCTGAAAGATAAGAAATAATGAGGACAATTTAACATTACTATCTGTCACAGAGTGTCTTTAGCAAAGTCAAAATTTGGTACCCAAATTTGGGTGACAAGTATTCTTATGCTTTTTTCCCACAAGTTTATATGCAAGGGATTTTTTAAAATATATATTTTTTTATTGATTTCAGAGAGAGGAAGGGAGAGGGAGAAAGAGATAGAAACATCAATGATGAGAGAGTCATTCATGGGCTGTCTTCTGCACACCCCTTGCTGGGGATGGAGCCCTCAACCTGGGCATGTGCCCTGACCAGGAATTGAACCGCAGTCTCCTGGATCCTAGGTCTATGCTCAACCACTGAGCCACGTCCAGCCAGGCTCTTCTGTGGTTTTTAAAATAGACAACCTGAACAAATGTGAGATATAATGAAGCTGTCTAATAAATAATCAAAAAGAATTTTTAAAAAGTATCTGGTGTCTTAGTTCACTCAGTTATGCATGAAGAGATAACATGCATATTGCTATTATTTTTTATAAATTCTCAACCTTTTTACATCTGGAGGCATTTGGAATATAAGATCAAACTGAAGCTCAGAGCAACCATTTTTAGATTTAGTCACTTTCAAAATCCTATCTAGGGATCTTTATTTCCTGGCAACATATTGGACTAAGTACCTGCACTGACATTTTTCCCTCCATCAATCTTCGCATTTAAAACAATGAAATATGCTGACAAAATATTTTTTAATGTAACGTCTTAAATATATTCATGAGTAGTGCTAAAGTAAGTCATACTCAATTAAGAAGGCATTGAGGGCATTTGTCTAACCTCATGAATTTGAGCAAGAGAGTTTTTAGACATGTGTGGTTTGGGAGAGATAAAACAAAATCCAGACGAGATTATACAAGATTTAAAATTCATTAAATACCTTCTTAAAAAACTGAACCTCAAATGGATTAGAAAAAAGTTCCAACACAAAAATACCTCTCCTATTGAGCTTATATTTTAATGGGGGGATACATACAATAAATAAAATAATATCCAGTTTATCTGATGGTGATAAGTGCTATGGAGGAAACAAAGCAGCAAAAGGAATAGGAAGTATTATGAAGTTGGCATGTTAAACAGCATGGTTAGAGAACGCTGGCATAAGAGATGACATTTGAAAAAACATCTGAAGTAAAGCAATGACTCACTCATGTGGATATCCTGGAGATGTGTATTTTAGGGAAAGAGAACAGCCTGTGAAAATGGGCAAATTCTCTGTGCATTCTAGAGGAAAATCCAGGTGGCCAGTATGGCTGTAGCAGAGTGATCAATAGTTAGTAGAAGGAGGTGAGATTAAAGGGATATCAGGGGACAAGACTGTATAAGCCCCTTGAAGCAGGTTGACACTATGTCTGGATTTGTCTAAGCCACCCTTAGTTCACATCTGTTGGCTAGGGTAATTATGACGAGAGCCCCTTTTCATTTTTGAGAATACCCTCATTTGCCCGGTCAGTGTGCTTCAGTTGGTTGAGAACAGTCCAATGCACCAGCAGGTTGCCAGTTAGATTCCCGGTCTGGGCACATATCCAGGTTGTGGGTTCGATCTCTAGTAGGGGACATGCAGAAGGCAGCCAATCGATGTCTCTCATTGATGTTTCTATCTTTCCATTTCCCTTTCTCCCTCTGAAATTAAAAAAACATATATATATATTATTTTTTTTAAATATATCTTTATTGATTTCAGAGAGAGGAAGAGAGAGAGAGAGAGAAACATCAATGATGAGAGAGTCATTGATCGGCTGCCTTCTGCACACCTCCTGCTGGGGGTCGAGCCTGCAACCCAGGCATGCAACTGCGATCTCCTGGATCCTAGGTCAACGCTCAACTGCTGAGCCCTGCCCAGCCGGGCTATATGTATATTTTAAAACACCCCATTTGATGTTAAGGACACCTTATTTGTTAGAAATCTGTTTGTGTGTTTTTTCTGAATCATATGTAAAGGCATTGTAGGATTTGATCTGATAAATCACTGCAGTTGTCATATATTTTAATGAGGCCACTCTCATTACTTTTTTAAAGAAATAGAGTGATGTGAGGCAACAAAGGACTTTATAGACCAGTAAACCCCATAAACTGAACTAATACCAATGGGAACTCAGATCAGATTGATTTGGGGGCATGGATTAAAAAATTGTCTGGATTCCAGATACATTTTTGAGATGAAAACAATTGAATTTAGTGACGTATTAAATGTACAATTTGAAAGAAAGAATGAGATTAAGATTACTCCAGGATTTTGCCTGATAAAGAGAATAAGTAGTGTTGCCATTAACTGAGATTGGGAAGAAAGCAAAATTTCGGAGGAACAAAATTTGAAAGATTCAATAAGTTCAATTTTGGACAAGATAATTTTCAATGACTACAAATAGGCCACTGAGCATATAAGCATGGTGTTCAGGGGAGAGGACCTGGCTAGAGACACTAATTGTGACATCATACTCTGGTTAGTATTTGAAGCCATGAGATTGGATGAGATTTCCAAATAAGTGAGGCTAGTCAGAGAATATAAGTAGACCAAAGATCAAAATTTATCAGGTAGAAAAGAAATATTTGATGTTTCAAATAAAGTGAAGACAGGTATCTCTGGAACTATATACAATGTGAGATTTCACCCTCTTAATCATCTGCATCTCTCCTCCTCGGTTCAGTCTTACTTTAATACACTTATTATTACCAAAGAGAAATTGATATTCCTATAGTAATATTAATTTATTTAGTAATTTAAAGGGTGGATAACTCCAGTTTTTTTGTGTTTCCAGACTATCAAACAGTGTAGGAAAAATATTGATCACCTGACACTCAAGGTTGAGTAAAAATGGAGATTCAGGGATAAAAATATGAGATTAGCAATATACTGTAGTCACTGAATTTTGAGAACCACTAATTTTTGGGTGTTTGAATTAGCTTGGTTAGTGAAACTTTCATTTCTCTTTTAATATTCATCTCAAATTATACAATATAATGTCATAAGAAAAAGTTATAAATAAACTTGTCCTTACAGTTATGTAGTATATCTTCAGTTGTAGTTTTCCACTGCGAAAATAGCGTATCTATAATTTTTAGAGACTATCTAAATACACTATTTTTTTCTAGGGATTTTTTTTCTTTCTTTCTCAACATGACATTCAGTAAGCTTCTAAATTTTCCTCTTTTGACTTTTTCTTTTTGGTAAGAAGGAGCAAGTATCAAACATTTCATTTATCAACTGAAATTTGACAGATGCCAATTTAAAGAGCATTAGAAATACAATACTAGCATTTTTTAATTTAAACAAAGCAAAAGGAAACTAGGTAGTCATGTGAATGACAAGATATACCCAGGATACCAAAACCAGTCTCTTTAGCCCTATCAAGACATGAAATGATGGCATTCACGAGAGTGCATTATCTGATTAATTATGCTGAAGGCATCAGGTAAATTAGATCTAGTCAAATAAAGCCAGACATAGAGTCATCCAATTTAGCTATTAAAAGGTTGTTAAGTACATTTACTAATGTCATCTTGTTTGTGGAGCCAGCTCTCCATTCAGATATTTTAAAGTACAGAAATGTTTTCCATTCATCCCTCAAAATGACAAAAGGACCAATAATAGTCAAGAAAACAGAAGCGCACAAAAGTAGAAACCATTTAAACAGAAACAACTGCTTTTGAAAATAAGGAACCACAAAATATGATTATAGGTTGCCTTCCTTCTCAGCAGCCTGGATAAGACAAGTTTTGTCACATTGGTTTATTGATGCCAGTTTGCTGAGCTTTTTAATATTTTATCCATTTCAATGTTCATTATATTTAACTGTAGCATATTTTTAAAGTAAAACTCAAAAGGGAATCTTTTATAAATTTATTAATTATAATAAAACTGTAAGGAAATATTCTACAAGGAAAGGATAAGAAATTTATAATAGGGGAAATTAAAAGTCTGTTAATCTTATAAAAAAAATAAAGCACACTATTTAGAAAAAAAGAATACTTGAATAGAAGGAGAGGTCAAAGAGATGACTTTTAAGCATCAGGTATCAAGGATATCAAAATAACTACTATTGGTAAAATTTCCAAAGCCAAACTTTAGATACAAACTCTTGCTTAATTTTGACAAGTAAGTCAAAATTAAGTAGCCATTGTTAGCATTGTTATTCACACATATCATTTTTTTATTCATAATGGAATTTAAAAAATTTAAGTAGGCATTCTATGTACTCCAATTTTGTCTAATCTCTAATTTAGTGTCATAAACATAACATATAATGTTGTGAGTATAGCTAAGTTGATAAAAACAGCAACTGAGTTAGCTAACCATTGTCTTATCTAGAAATGATTTGCTTTTATTTTATTATTATTCATTATTATTATTATTTAAATTCCAAAATGATTGAAATATTTTGTGTCTAGAAGAGGAGGTGATTAAAGAATGTCTTGGGCTGTGAGTAGCAATGGACAGACTGGAGATAGCTAAGTCAAGTTTAAGTATCAGCAACGTCCAAAAACACCCTGAGGAGCTAGAGTCTGAATAAGGATAACTTGTGAGGATCACAGCAAGAAGCACAACTGAGATTAGACAGATTGATAACAATAGGATTAGAGGAATTTGTGAGTGCAATACAGGTGGTATGTCCAAATGGGGGGGGGGGACACACCTGAGCTATAGAGAAATTAAAGGACATTGCAAATAACAGTGGTGAAAATGCACAAGGAATTTCAAAAGTATGTTACACTAGCTAACATTTTTGTTTTTCATCTCAGTTTCAGTTAAGATGCTTTTGAGTCGCAGTGTCAGAAAACTCTGAAATCAAAGTGGTTTAAAAATAAGCTATGAAGCAGAGCTATGAAATGTGCCATTTTCAAGCAGCACCTAAACTCTGTTCTCTTTGACTCATATAGATATATTCATATAAATGTATAACACCCAGGGCCCTTGAAACAGGATGTTTGAACCAAGGTTGCCAATGCAATGCCAGTGAGTCACGTATACCCAGACCGAAGTAGGAGGACATGCATAATCCTCGCTGTCACAGAGCTGAAGGCTCCTGTAAAATGAAGCCAATGGAAGTTAGAGATTTTCACGCGTTTCAAATAGTGGTCTTTTGCTGGGAGGGATCAAAAGAGCTGTTTGTTTTTTAAACTTCATTAAAAGATGTTTTTGGATCTATAGACTTACCTGAGCCAAAAAGAGCTACTGTTAGATAAGTTTATGGCTCTGCCTGAAATAATAAGATTCATATCTCAGCTCTTTTTTTTATCATCTTCTGGATGACAACCTCACTCCATTCAGTCTACAGAAGAGGGTGCTATTCCAAATACAGAATGCTATTATTGTATGAGATATTTTGATCCATCACTTAGGAATTATGTTGAGCTTCAACTTCACTCTCCTATCAAAGGTTTATTTTTAACACTCAGTTCTATTAAAAATAAAATATTTAGGAGAGATTGATGGAAAAACGCATGGGAAAGAAAGCAGTAGTGTGAGCTCCAAGTTTGTTATTGAAGGAACAAGCTTGTCATCGGGGACAGGTTCTTCCTTTCTCTTTGTTCTGCTGTTGTCTGTGATGGCTTCCTCCTATTGCTGGTGTGTTGTAAAAAAAAAGTTGCCTGTGACAACGGGAGGGCATACTTCCTTTTATTAGCTCTCCAGGAGAGAGAAAAACAGCATTCTCTTAAATATGCAATAAAACAACAGCAACAAAAATTCTTTCCTTCTACATAGCTGGCCCAACTTAATTCAGGGAACTAAACCTAGACTAATCACCTGTCTGGAATGTCTCCCACCCATCAGCTTGGCCTTATTAGAATCCCCTGCCTGAATATGCAGACAAGAGACAACTGAAGGAAATGGAGGCTTTTGGGAGAAAAAGGAAAGGAGAAATGATTGGGTGTATCTACCAAGAATGGAAAACTGCCTTGTTTGGTTGAGAATAGGAGGAAGTGCCTCCCTAGGACTTGGGGCAGAATATGGCATGAATGGGAGGAGGCTGGCTGTTTGGTCATAATAGCATTTCCTTTGGAATGTTGTCAACCTGGGTACAAGTTATAGCTCTGCCGTTTTTCATCTTTGACACCTTAAGAAATCAGCTTTTTTATTGCCCTTCCCCCATCCTCACTTCCCAATAGGCATAACAACCGTTTCTGCATCTTGGGGATTAAAATGTATTATATACATAAAACACTGACATAAAACTATGCCTAGTCCCTTGTAAATGAAAAAAAAAAAACAAAACACCTGTTTGTATTATTATTGTTATTAATGGTGTTGTCCTGTATTATATTTATATTGTTCTTTTGTGTGTGTTTTGGATAAACCTCTTGCAAACAAGCAAACAACAAAAAAAGGAAATTATGATTAGGTAGGAAGGGGGAGGTTCCAGTGATGCAGAGATAAAGAAGGGACTTTGAAAAACACAATCAGCCCCGCCGGGTGTGGCTCAGCAGTTGAGCATCAACCTAGGACCCAGGACATCGGGGTTCAATTCCCGGTCAGGGCACATGCCCAGGTTGCGGGCTGCAGCCTGCCGCCGATCAATGACTCTCTCATCATTGATGTTCCTATCTCTCCCTCTCCCTTCCTCTCTCTGAAATCAATAAAGATATATTTAAAAAAGAAAGAAAAACACAATCAAGAAAACTTTCCACATATTTATTATTAGTGGTAGTATTTGAGATTAGCATGATGAAAAAAAGATTTCTTCTGAATGAGCCTGGTAAAGAGGTCAAAGGCTC